>NC_142621.1:43310530-43613560 GCF_059453375.1 Lepisosteus platostomus
TGCTGGATAAAGCAGTCAGAGAAGGGAAGGACAGAAGGAATGTGGTTCTTGGTGAGGTAATTTCTCAAGGGGTTATTGTGCCTTTGACTCAAGTAAGAGCCTTGGCAATGCAGTGTGAATGATACCCCCTGCCAATGACATACAAATATATAGCATTCCATCACACACTTTAAACACATACTTTAAAAGCGAAAGACTTCCGCTTCCAATCCAGTTACCAAGAGTCTGGGACCACAAGCCCCAAGACTCATTAAAAACCGAGTAATTGCTCTGATCTCTCTTGTAAAAGCCTATGTACACATTAATTCCTATTAAATTAATCGGGGATGTTAAATTGAATGACTCACAGCTCCCTTTTGTGGCCCCTGTTACATTTTTGTCTTTTTGCACCCACGATAGTAACACGCATGGAGTTTGGATCTGCTGGTAGGATTGCCTTCCCATTTTTCGTACTGGTTTCTTTTTTTATATCCCCCTGGAGATCCTCTACCGGAGGAGAAGACGTGGCCAAAGTCCTGCACCAGATCCAGAAGGTGATCCTGAAAAGAGGTGGATGAAAGGTTGTCGTTCTGTCCCTGGTGACGCGTATCCCATGCTGGGGAGGTACTTCACAGCTCACACTTGAACACTGCAGCTGTCCCGTGCGTACACTGTACATACGAAGCAATACGGCTCACACACAGCACGGTGGCACAGTGGTTAGCACTGCTGCCTTGCGGTACTGGGGACTTGGGTTCAATTCCTGGGGTGCTGTCTATGTGGAGTTTGTATGTTCATGTTCACATGGGCTTCCTCTAGGTGCTCTGGTTCCTCCCACAATCCAAAGACATACTGGTTGGTAATCTGGCTTCTTTGAAACTGGCCCTGGTGTGAGTGTGTGCCCTGGGGGGGGGGGGCTGGCATCCTGTCCAGAGCGCCTTGTACCTTGTGCCCGTTGCTGGCAGGGATAGACTCCGGCTCCCCCGTGACTCTGAGGTGGAGAATGCGGTTCGAAAATGGGATGGATGGATTACAAAATCTCTGCTGGGGACACGATTCACTTTTCGAAATGTATTTTCCAGCTTTCATTCTTGTCTGTTCCAGGCTGGAATGAATCTACTAGTGCCCAGCAGGACTGGCCAAAGTAGCCCAAACAGCAGTGGTGGCACCATTTATTTTTAAATCTGGTCGGAGCTCAGGCATGTTGCGCAGGCGTGAGGGGATCCGGACTCCTCCGCGCCGCTAAGAGCAGCAGAGAGCGCTCCTGCTTGGCGACTCTATGGCCCTTTCTTGGGCCCTCTCTTGGTCCACGAAGCGTTTCGTTGTTTGCCAGGTACTTCCTGGTAACGCAGGCAGGAAATAAAGAAATAGAAAATTCGGAATCGAAACAGTCTGTAATAAACAGGAGGGGGGAAATACAGAAATTATATTTATCTTGCAACTTGATTCTTCCTGGTCGGTGTTGCAACGCTTCGATAGGAGGCTTTTAGCCACTTTTAGACCCGCACCGATGGTGACATAGGCTGGAGTTTGGGGAGGTGTACTGCGTTTCGAGACATTTTCCGTTTAAAGAAAAAGAGCTGAATATGTTTGTTATTAAAGGAAAAGTTGTTAAAACGAGCCCGGGATCGATGTTTCCGCGCGGAGTATTTTTTAGTTTAGCCCAAGGACGTAAACTTCACTGAAATCGTTCTTGGGGGGAGACAACAATTTTCCCCACAACGCCACGTCACAAACTACAGTGAAACAGACGGAAAACAAGCTCCGGACATTTCGGCCGTTTTTGAATTGCAGGTGGTTGTGGACACATCTTTAAATTTAATTAAGCGACATCACATTTTAATATATTGAAAAAACAACCATGGCGGCTTCCAATTGCGGTCTGATAATGAACGTTGTAAACAGCATCGTGGGAGTCAGTGTGCTGACGATGCCTTTTTGCTTCAAGCAGGTAAGTAAATTTAAAATGACCTGTTCGACGCTGTATTAGTGAGTGTTGTGCTTCACAGAGATTCATGTCTAAGGAAAGCAGAGCTTGTAGCGGATGGAAGCGATTTGCATGGCTGGTATTTTGAGCACAAAGTTATAGGGAAATTCAGGCAAATTCAAGTGAAAGTTTGAAATCTCTCCATGTTCGCAGGTGTTATGCGTGTTCAGTGTTGGCTGAACTTTCACTGCCTTAGAAATGTTTTTTTTTTCAACAGAACATGAAATAGAAAGTCATTGTTTTGAAAGGACAGAAGTTAAAGGAAAACTTAAAGGACTTAACTTAAAGTATGCTTGCTCCGGGTTGTCCACAATGTGAGGGAATCTGGACTTTTAAAAAGTTTGTCTCTGTAACTGGTTGTATTATGTATGGCCCTGCCTTAAAGGAAATTAGTCATCCCTGTGAAATGGAGAGGACAGAAATGTCAGCTTTGAGCATTGGGTGAGATTCTGTGGGGGGGCATTGCTGATCCTCTCTGTTTCTGTTGGTCTTGCTGCAGTGTGGGATTATTTTAGGAACCTTGCTCCTGTTCTTCTGCTCCTGGATGACCCACCAGTCCTGCATGTTCCTGGTTCACTCTGCCAGCAGCACCAAGCGCCGGACCTACGCCGGGCTGGGTAAGGGCCAACAGGCTCGCCTGTCACTGCCCCCACTCTTCACTGTCTCGTTCTCGGACACACGCGGGTCTGTGTAATGTAAATCTAGAACGGGTTGACTCGGAAACAAGCTCACCCAGCTCAACGAATGACCACCTACCAGTCAGCTTTACCAGTTGATTTGGTTCATTCTTTCTAATAAATATCGAGTGGTTAAATGGTTCTGTAAATAACCGATTACAAAAGATAAAATAGAAAAGAAGCCTGATGGCTCTTGGGGAAAATAAAAACATTTTTTTAACTCAGCTGCACCCCCTGAAACAGCTTTTCCTCTGCTGATACTTCATATTTGGCTTCCAAGATCACACCATTTTTACATGCAATGAGATAGGCAGCATAATAGAAGTCCGAATTGTTAAAGTTGTGCATAATCTTTACCATATTTCAATTTCATATTTTTGCAGCTTTCCATGCATATGGAAAAGCAGGAAAAGCCTTAGTGGAAACAAGGTGAGGAGTTTCCTTCGCATCAGTGGTCCTTTCACATTGTGTTTGAAACTAGAACTCCTGTAGGTTTTAATTAGTCAAGGTTAATGTTATTAAGTTAAACTAACCTAACTATTGTATGGAAAACTAATTGTTTTGTCTTTGTCGAGCAGTATGATTGGACTCATGTTGGGGACCTGCATAGCCTTCTATGTTGTCATTGCTGATTTGGGGTCCAATTTCTTTGCCCAGTTGCTGGGTCTCCAGGTGGGTGCTGTTTTATAGGAGTGCACAGCTAGTCTATTTTCGTAAATGTCTGAAATCAAGGGTTAGAACTTTCTTTGTAAATTGAAAGTAATAGTCATTTTTTATTGCTTCCAGGAATAATTCAGTTAGCTTTCATCCTGTCTCCCTGTGTTCAGTGTACATATCTGACTGGGCCAGATTGCTCCAGTAAGGTTCTGACCTTCTGGTTCTCCTATCTGTGTCATTAGTAAACCTTTAAGGATCTGCTTGGGTATTGTTGAATTGGTACACACCAAGAAAACACAAATGTGCACATTGATTTTAATTGTCTTCTAATCTGTGGAGTCCATTGATTTTAAGAACATGTCCTTTTCCTGACTGCTTTATGATGGTGCCACCTTGAAAAATGTTGAGACACAACTGTTGTTAAAGTGCATTTTCTTACAAAGCTTGGCTGAACTTGCTTTACCTGTGTTATTACTCTTAAAACAATCACACCCACTTCAGACTGACTGGAATATAGGTGGCAGAACCAGTAGGTTATGAAATGAATGTATTGACTGGGTCATGCAACCATGAATGTTTGAGAAGCACTGAGGTGGATTTGATAATGTCAAACCGTGTTTGAATTTTAAAATAAAGAGGAGAGCTGCATGACGTCTTTCTCATGTTTTGTTTATGCACATTAAAGCCTTTGATGAAAAGTTATCAATGCCAGCCGGCAACTACTTTGTGCCTCAACATGCTCTTTTTTTACTTTGGGCCTTTGTTTTGGTTTAATTCAGTTGCATTTTGGACAGCATATAAACAAGTTATATGTATTATTAGGATTATACCTTTAAAGCTTGACTGAGCAGCATGATGAGTAATAATTTGCATTTAATTAACTAATGCTTCATGACAATTTTCCTGTCAGTGCCCAGCGTGTGATCACATTAGACTTCACTGAAAAGGGACCAGAGTTACAGCCCTTTTTAATCCCTCTGCAATTTCTGTTGCTAGATGAGACTAATGTTTAGTGTGGGGGAGGGATTGTATATCTGTTTTATTGATGCACAGGTCTATACCATTAACTCTAAAGCAAGCAAAAGTCATTCCCTTAAACTTGCATGCCACCTGCTAGCATGTCTCTGAAGTAAATGTCAGTCTGTTGCAAAGAGGTCTACTAAGGTCTCTGAATGTCAACTATCTAACCTGCCCTGTGTGTGTCCTGTGGCATAAGGAGAAGACTGTGGGTTGTTGTGGTGTCTATAGCTGACTGGGGTGTAGGGGGTTGGGTGTGGTGTCTGTAGCTGACTGGGGTGTAGGGGGTTGGGGCTGTGCAGGGTTGGGTCTATAGGTGATGGTGCTGCAAGATGGAGTGGTTGATGGGGTTTAATGGTGCCAATTACGAATCAATTGCTGTGTGTTTCAGGTGACAGGGAGTTTCCGTGTGTTTCTGCTAATCGTCGTCTCCATCTTCATCGTGCTGCCACTGAGCCTTCAGAGGAACATGATGTCCTCCATTCAGTCCTTTTCTGCCATGGCTCTCATATTCTATACCCTTTTCATGTTTGTGGTGAGTATTGCTTTCCTGAAATACACAGCTGGTTCCCAGGCTTTACAGCTCTAGAGTAAAATCGCACTAGTCCACTTATATCCCCCAGACAGCTTTTAGTCTTTAAAGGGGAACTGAAATGTTATTAAACTTATCAATAAGCATAAGACATCACTGGTGGCCACCAGGACTTTTCCTAGAATAGAATTGCAATGTCATATATTGGGCATGTAAAGTTGTGTACAAAAGCTAATCTACCTCAGTACTGCATTGTTCTGTAAACATAATTACCGATTACAATATTGATCTTCTATAACCAACAAGGTTTAATTATTAATAATAGCAGTATTAATAATTTCTTGGATTTGTGTAGCACTTTTATCCCAAAGGATCTTAAATTGTTTTACGTATGGGGTTGGACCCACATCCACCACTGAAGTGACGCACCCTCCTTGATGATGTATTGCAACCATTTTGTGCCTCTAGTCCCACAACACAGCAGTTCAGGTGGAGGAGCGTGAAATTCTTTACCATTTGATCTAAGGGTAAAGTTTAGAAAGCCTAGACTGCAAGCCCAAAGTGCAATTTGGTCAGGACAGAAGGGTTAATGCCCTTATCCCATGGCACTGCACCAGGTAGCTAAATAAGTTGGTTGACTTGGTTTAACTGTAGGATGGTATGTCCTACAGCACAGTGCCCTGTCACTATACTGAATCATTGGTTTGGAAATTCTGACCCAGAGGGATGGGCGACATCTACTGGTGCTCCAGCTGGTTTGATGTCAACCCCACCCCCGTACAGTACCGACCAGGCCCAGCCTTTCTTAACATCTGCTGCCTGACAAGTCGGTAATGCTGCTGTCAATAACAGTAACAGTCATAGCTTTAAGACCAGAAAATGGCAGCAAAATGAATTTTAGCTTACAACAATTGAAAAAGTTTCTCGAAGCTTGTTGTCATACACATTTTCTGCTCGGAACATTCAATCCTTGTGGTCACAAAAGAAGTGCTTGATATGTGCACATGGACAAAATAGAAAAGCCTAAGGAAAAAAAGACATAAAAATAACACTCAGGCATACAGTCTGTATAGGGAAGAAAAATAGGGAGAAAATTACTGTATATATATATATTTGTTGCATTACAGTCTTCCACATAATGAAAATGATCCGACTTAGTTCATCTGTCTTGTTCATAACTGAGTTGGCAAGCATGTGGGAGAACGATCTCCCACCCACTGACATCATGGGACTTATGGAAGGGTCAGTGGTGGTGCACGTGAGCATTAAGAAAGAATTGGTAAAGATACCAAACTGCTTTGGAAAGTAATTTATGGACCGAATTTGAATGCCATATCCACCTGGAAAAATGTTTCAGTTCCCCTTCAAGAGGCTGCTTGTTTAAGCTTTGATTAAATTTAGATGCCTACGCTCTTTGGAAAGTAGTTTTAAGCTCATTTAAAAAAGGCTTATGCCTTAAATTGGATAAAGAAAGCCCATCATTTTAAAAGTTATCAGCTGAATCCTGTTCTCAGGAGTGATACAAAATTGATCGTTTTAAAAAATTCAGAATTTCCCCTTAACAGTAGGCAGCATTCATCGTCATTCAGTCTTTCTCACGGACTGAATTTTCTTCATGTGAGAGAATGAGAAAATGTGCTCTTAGGCATCACCATCTAAATTGAAAGTACATGAATAGGAACTAAAGGTTAATGTGAAACCACTTTTGAGAATTTACTACTGGTTCTAGATCAGATGTTAATGAGTCTGAATGGGAGAGAAAAAGCAACTCTCTTCGCTAAGTAGCTCAAGCCCATAGTGGATTAAAATGCAGGTCACAGTCCCCACACATTTCCTCTGGACTGGTTCATCCTGGCAGAGTGACAGTGACAGGGACACAGACTGACATTGGAGCAGTAAGCTAGTACAGGTGGCATTGGAGGCCTCTGTCTGTGCATGTTCCCTGGAGGGGAGAGTACAGCTTTCCATTTGCCACAGATTGATGTCTGAGACCTTGACAGTTCAGGCCAAGCAAGGAGGGTATTTGCTCATGTGTCTCCTCCGCAGTCCTGAAGTGTGTGTGAGAGCATCTCACTAAAAAACTAATACTGCTAAATTGCAGTATGCAATCCATAAATGTTATAGAACAAATACATAAGATTTATAGAGATATAGAATTTGCTTTCTTGTGTGCAAAGCCTATGATTAGTTTGCTGCTTGCATTTTGTACCAGCCATGTTTTTTGGCCCCACTCTGCTTAGAAATGTGAACTGCTCTAGTTTATTAATCGCACTGTATTAGTTTATAGTTTGCGGTCACTGGGGCGCAGTGCGTAACAATTGAAGACATTACCGGTCGCAAACTGGAGTAAAGTGGAACATTGCCTGGGCAGCACCATTGCCTGTGTCGAGGTGTCTTTGATCAGCTGTTCCAATTCTGCTGATGACGGAAAGTATCAGTGAGTTGGGTCCCAAGCTTAACTTTACCCTTAGGCACGCTGGCAAGCAGAAGTGGACTTCTGCTACTATGAACATTCATGGGCTCCTGGGCGTGCAGACTTCACTACCAGAGATAATGGCAATTCTGCTGCTCTCATAGCTGTCCAGAGTAAAATCCTAAAATAGCCATGAGCAGCATTCATACGTAGTTTATGGACATTGAATGGGAAAATTTCAGTTTCAATTCTCTTAGCAAGGATTGGAAAGCTGTTTTTCAGATGGTGGCAGAAAAGCCGAACAACCTGATGCTAAATAGAAGAGAGAGAGGAACAACCAGACCCAGTCTTTCAGACCTTCAAACTGAAATCTGCTCCCGATACCAATTGCCACACATTTAATGCTGTGTCACTCTGTTTAAAGTTAGTGAGCAAACAAAACACAGAGTTGAGCAAACGAAAAGCCACCTAAACAAAGCCTAGAAATAAGGAAATGTCGCCTGTTAACAAAATGGTGGCGACAAGGTGTGGCTAAATCGCTTGTCAGCTGGGCCACGTCACACCTGCGGATCTGACTTCGCCACTAACGCTGTCCATGATGTGTTTCCCCTTTGCTCCCTTCTTACGCTGCTTCTAGATAGTGTTGTCTTCACTGCGTTACGGGATTATCAGTGGGTCATGGGTGGAGAAAGTGCACCTGTGGCGTGTCTCAGGGGTCGTTCAATGCCTGCCAATTATTGCGACTACCTTCTGCTGCCATCCGTAAGTAAATTGCGAACCAAAAAAAAAATCACATCCTGTTGATTAATCTTCATGGGGGGTGGCTCAGAACATGGCATGGCATTCTCTCTCCTCCGCCCCCCTGCCCCCTACCATTCACCTTCCACCCCATGTTCCTGGAGACTGTACCTGATTTCTGGGCATGTGGAGCTGGGGGGGGGAGAGTGGGGTTGTGTGTTTTGGGGAGGTGGTACCTACAGCAAATGCCATGTTAATTGCAAAATTGGTGACCGGATTTTGATTTAAAAAAATGTTTTTTAAATGATCTGACTTTCTCAAAAAAACCAAAAACAATCTCTAATCTAAATTGCATTGCTTCCTGTTTTCTCAAACTTTCTTTAGCCCTCTGAAGGTGTTGCACTCTGACACTTGTATTTCACTGCCACTTTCAGGCTTCACGCGGAGTGTTGATATGTAGGGGGTCCAAACTGATTTCTTAAGAATCAACAAAAAACATTTTCTGATAAAAATTTCTGTCATAAAATGATCAGTAGATGGAGAAAAATGTGCCCAGTCAGCTAAGAGGTCCTTTTCTCTAGAGTGAACTATCGTTGCATTGAGAAGAAATTAATTTCAGTGCAACATGCCTTTTAAATTTAAAAAGGGTGAAAACCATTGGTGCGTTAAAGTCATGGGTGGGCACACCAGTTTTATTTTAGCATGGCATTTCCTGGTCTTTCCTTTCTCCTCTGCCCCCGACTCCTTGGCGAGAGAGGCGCCTGGTTGATTGATCTGGACGACCTGTAATCTTCCTTGCTCTCCCTCAAACGCAGATGGTGCTGTCCTCCTTCAAACATGGCCTCTTCAGTGGGCAATGGCTGAAGCTGGTCAGTTACGTGCGCTGGGACGGCGTCTTTCGCTGCATCCCTATCTGTGGCATGGCTTTCGCCTGTCAGTCGTAAGTACTCCCCTCGTCTCTCCTTCCTCTGTGGACTTGGGATGGGGAAGCTAGCTGTACTCCACCATGGAAAAGCCGGGTCTTCACCCCTTTTAATCCCTCTGCTTTCCGGGCACGTTTTTCAGTGCCGGCTGCTCCAACCAGTGCGCTCGAATGCCACTCCTGACTCAATTGTTGTGATCAGGATGTAAAGACTTATCAGGAGAAGGAGTCTTATAGTTGTTCTGGGGGCTGAAAGTTTTATTTGTGGTGAAAGAAAACAAACAGTGACCAGTGGCTTTGAAGCACAATCTTCCTGCAAGGTTCTGCACTCTGGTTCCTTCAGTTTCCATGAATGTGTAGTACTTTTTGGATTGGAAGCAAAAAGTTATTTGCAACCACTTCTGGTGTGTATGTTATACCTCTAACTGGTATATAATGTTTTTTTTTCCTTCCTAATCTGACCGCGAAATCTCCCTCTGTCATCCATGTGCTTTTTGTTTTTTGGCTCACTTTGAAAAGCTGAGTTACACAGTTTTTCGTCAAGCCAGAAATCGCGTCCAAATCTGACTAAGCCAGAACTGTCATATGCCACGATTTTCTTAATCCCCTGTCTCTTTGTAGGCCTTCCAGGTCTATTAGTCTTTTCCTATCTAGAGATGGAGACTAGTAACATTGACTAAAATAGTTTATTTTTTCCAGTTTACATTAGTAACAGTTTGTGTTTTTAAAGGAATGGCGTGTTTCACATGAGTAGTTCTTAGCTGAGGGAGGAACACTGGTCTCCCTAAGGGACTGATGCCAAGGGAATAAGTAGCTTTTAGTGAAGTCTGTCAGTACGTGGACTGAAGGCTTTTTAACATCACCTTTTTTTTCTGTCCCTTCCCATACCTTTTTCATGCTGTACATTCAGTGGGGATGCTACCTTTGTCAAGATGGATAAAAGGATTGACCTGCTGGTTTTAAAGGAAATGATCGCTTGTGTCCTTTCATCCATGGTTTTGCTGTGGGATGCCAATCACTCAAATGGGTGAATTAAAAATGAATGCATGAAAACATATCAAGGGAGCATGTGCATGAATACATCTAGCCAGTAGAATCTCATGTGCATGTGCATCAAGGAACCCATCCAAAGGTACCTGTTCATAGTCTTCAAAAAAGAAAATGGCTTTGGAATAATAAACCCTCTTGCTTGTAATTCTGTGAAGAGGGTTGAGCTAGTACTGAAGAGCTGCATGCCAATGGTGTCTGAAATAAGGAAAGCAGATCTTAGGACGTTCTAGGGCAGGGGTGTCTTAATTCTTTCTAAAGGGCCACATGTTAGGTGCCTTGCAGGGTTTTCAGTAAAAGGGCGCAATACGGAAGTTATCTAAAGTCACGTCGGAACTGACTTGGAATGTAAAGTGGATGATCTTAAAGTCGTTGAGGATTGGAGCTGGCTGAATCTCTTCCAGGGGAAGGCAGCGGGTGAAGGCGAGCTGGGGATTAAGGGATTGGAAGGGTGGAGATCACAGCGTGGCACTGGCTCTGCATGCCAATGGGAAGGGGCCAGTGGGACCAGTTTCATTACAGTTTGGGGAAAAAACTAATCTTTTCTGGAGACCTGCAGCAGTGATCCCTTTTGGTCCTGGAGGAGAGATTTTCGCTAAAAATCTAGAGAGCCATGGTGTCTTTTTTTCATTTGAATGCCTCATGATTTATTTGAATCAACTGACTGAACTGCCTTCGATTACCACTGTTCAGGGTTTGTGTCCCAGAATCTATTGGTTATCATTCCAGCAGGACTCTTGTTTCTTTGATTGAACCGATATTATGATTGATTACGCCTTCTTAATTGCTTTCTGATCCTCTACATTTTAATTTTTGAGTTTTTGCATACCTCATCAGCCTGCAGGGGTGTGGTTCTGCGGGACTCGGGATCGCTGATCTAGGGTTAGCTAGTTTCGGCCTGAGCTCAAGATCATTTAAATGAAACTGTGAAAATGATGAGATCTGATTAAACTTGTCTTCCAGTGGTTTTGTAATGAATTTAAAATACTAATTCAATTTTCTCGAAAATCCTTTAACACCCCTCTCTCACTTCTGTTGATTCTCTTACATATGGGGGGGATGGGGTGGTGCACAGCTCCAGTCCCTGAGGGCCAGAAGGCTTCTAGTTTTCCTTCCTCCTGAGCCCTTAATTACCTAATTGAACTCATTCTTTCCTTGATTGGACACATTTAAGCTTTCCTGGGTCTTGAGAAATTGGAGAGTTAAAGACCTATAAAACCTGCAGGACAACATCCCTTGAGGACCAGAGTTGGCCCCCACTGCCTCACAGCCAGTCCAGGGAGGAAAGTGTCTGCCATTTCTGACTGATCTTATTTTTGTCAGCATGCCTAGCCCTTAGTAGAAGCTTTTAAATGGGGAAAAAGGAATTCATGCTCTCGCATTCTCGAATTGCCTCATAAGATATCCATTATTCTGTGTCTGCATGTGTTTATTGTTAAATCTTATCTGCTGTCATCATCATCATCGGCGCCCTTGCTTGTGAAAAGTTGTCTTGGAGAGATGTCTTCCATTAATACAATAAAGGAGAAGAGACATTATGCAATATGATTTATGCTGATTGAGTCTAAATCCTGAACAGAAGCCATCAGAGAAGGTGGCACACTGGCACAGACTGTTAAACCTGGGTTTTGCAGTGCCCTTTAAGGGACTGTCCCAGCTCTTTGGCCTGCACAGTGCAGATGACTTTTGCAAACTCATATTAGAATTGGGTTACCTAGTCCAGGAATATGAAGAGAAAAACATTATCTTGTAGTGAGTAACGGCTTGCACCATAACTTAATGTTGTTTATTTTCCCATCTTGTCCCCAAGCAATCAAATAATCATTATGTAGGGCCTGATCCTAGCCGATTTTATTTAAAACTGTTTACACCATGGACAACTGGATACTGTTTCATAGAAACATTCTGAGATAAACAGCTGCCAGGTGGCATCTTGTGTATCTTAGTTGCATGCTTTTTTTCATGCAAACCTTAAATGTAAAATTTCAGACAAAATGTACATCCCTTGCTCTTCTGAGCTGTACTGGATCAAAACCCTTCCTGCCTACTAGTGCAGATTTCAGCAGTATCAAGTAGTGATGTCCTTTGCTGAACTGTGCTGCCTTAAACTGAACTGTTTGACTTGTTGGATGCGTTGGAGTCATAGCAAACAAAACCATAAGGGAAAACAAAGCTAAGAAACTAAGCTGGTCAATTAAGAAATTGTACTGGTTAAACACTGAGGCTCCAGACTGCTATAGAATTGATTGATATGGGAATCTGTGTTATTTGCTCAGTCTTTGCTTGCTGTTCTAGTGCTGAAAGAAGCAATGACCAAACATCTCCAAACAGAATTAACATTTAGAGACTGGAGAAAACAAGTATGACCCCTTTTTTCAAACCTAATACTGCCAAGAAACTTTATAAGGTTCTAAAACTTGACTCGCACTCTGCTTTAATATATTGCAGCTGTAAATTCCCCTTTTAATGTGCGTTGGCTAGCACTTTTATAGTGTGCTGTGATGACAGTGATTTTTGTCGCTTTTTGTTTCCAAAAGATAACTTGGACTGTGTTGCTGAAAGGCTTTATTCTCTCTGTTCATTAGGAGTTTTATTATTTCTTTCAAATCTTTGTTTCCTGTCATTTCATTTCTTTTTTGGATCATACATTTAACCTGATGCTGTTTGATGCAGCCTTCAATGTCTGTCTGTTTGGATGGTTTTATTTGTACGCCCAGTAGCTGGTTCGGGCTGCTCTTTTCTTGAGATTCAACTTTTTGATGTTCTAACGAACCCATGTCATGGCTTGTTTAACACCTTGCTGAGACTGCAGTTCTCATCCTTGCTTTCCAGGCAAGTCCTGCCCACCTACGACAGCCTGGATGAGCCCTCTGTGAAAAGAATGAGCACCATATTCACATCTTCTCTCAATGTGGTCACTACTTTCTACATCACGGTGAGTGTGTAAAGACATTCCTTACATCTGTGGCTTATCGAAACCACAGATTTGGTGATTTCCGTTGAGTTTCAAGCATGGTATAAGCAGAAGTTCAAAGTACTAAGCACCACTAAATGCATGTGTATCCTGATACACGCTGCATGAAATAAACGTCTTTGGTATGCATGACAGAATGGAAGTCTTCGAGGATGTACATGCCATGCCATACCTTAAAGAAATGGTTTGTATGGCTTGCTGGAAAGATGGCATGTTGGGATTTTATTCATGCCGTGCCTCTTTGTGCTTATATGATTCAATCCTGGAGCTTGACGTTGACGTTTTTTTCCCTGATTTTGGTTCATTGACATTCTCTGCTCAGGGGGTTGGGGACACTGCTGTTCAGAATTATTAGTCTAGTTGGCGCTCATGGAGCCTATCAGGGATTTGACTTATAATAATAAGCTTTAACATCTAGGCCACAGAGCCTCCCCATCAAACGCTAGGATGGTTAATTATAGGCTACAGGGACAATCATTTAAACTGCCTTCTGGGTTTAAAAAAAATCAATTAGCCTTGTAGTTTCTAATGAACTTCTAATGTCTCTAGTCAGATCTAAAAATATGCTTACATGCATACACACAGAAAAATATACTTTTTGTTAAAATATACAGGAGAACTGTGGTCTCTTGTGTGTCTTTATATGGGTCATTTCTGTAATGAGATCATCCAAGGGTTTTTGCTGTTTAGGACAGACATTTCTGGAGCTGTCCGCAATTCCATAACACACATTGAATTTATCGTGTAGTGTATGATCCATACACCACGTTAAGTATATTTACTGAAGAACCGTGCATCAGGGCTGTGAGAACATAAGAGTTTTACTCTTTATTCAATCTACCTGAATAGCAGCCTTGGAAATCACATGGTTGTCATTCACTTCAGTCACAATAGGTATTCTGCATAGTTGGATATGTATTCACGGCATTTCCATCTGAAGGTTATTTCCTTGTGAAATTTCCTTTTTTCCTCACAGATTATTTTTTTTCCATTGCTGAAGTACACGTGATTGATTAAATCTAATTGTGAAAATTAAATCCTGTTCTTCATCATGGTCATTCCATTAGTCACATGGTCACTCATGGAATTTGTCAACCCACTTGGAGGTCCATATTCTTACTTATGGACAAGACAGTGGTTTAGTGGACTATCTTGATACCTATAGTTACATGTGATCATCTCTTTGCTCACTACTGTGTATGTGGTAAGCACCAGGAAGGCATCAGTATGGCGTCATATGAGGCATCTGAGATATGTGCAGTCTCAAGTTCTGGGGTTTAAGCCCCAGCTGTTCTTCGAAATTTAGTTGGTTGCTGTTAATAAAAATCAGATTTCTGTAAAGAGCATTGTATTTAAGCTCAGCTTTGATGAGTGCTCATATGTTTTATCACCTCTCCCACGGCTACAGCGTTTCCTCTTTTGTATGCGGCTATCCTTTCTTCCTTTATTAGCACTGTTGTAGGAGCTGGAGAACGAAGAGCTTTGTTGAACACTCAAGGTCTTCTACCTTGTGATGATCTCGGCACATTTTCCACAAAACATCAAGGATAGCTCTGCTTTTCTCTTGTTTTGCCTTTACAGCACGAGCCAAGATATGAGGGATGACGAATGAATCCTCTCTAAAAAGTTCAGAGCACTGTATCTGGTGGAACTGTGTTAGCAGGGTTTTTTTTGTTTTAATTGCTGGTTAAGGGTAATGCAGTCGAGCAAAAGACGGTTTTGACGAAGAAAAGGATGAACAGAATTGTAATGCATTTTTGACTTTGGGTTAGAGGTTTTCTTTTCATGGGAGTTCGCACCAGTTCTGTCTGAAGCTTGCCATTACTATTCTTTTTGATAGTGGATTTGCATTTTGGTGTACCTACATCATGTTAATTGGGTGTTCTTGGCTTTAAGGACAGCTGAAAATGTTTTTGTTATATATTTAAATAACATAATATCTTTGTGTATGTATTGCAGGATCTGCAGGGAGCTAAACAAAAGATTTTGTGAACACTATTCTTTTTCTTGTGACTGCAGATAGGGTGTATAATTGAGAAATGATCAAAATAAAAGCTAAGAATATGAGTCTCAGGCTGTTTAAAATCAAGCAGCATTAGGAACATGTAAATTGGAGATATCAATGGAACATATCAGGGATGATATGACTTTCAGTTCAGTCTTCATTTTGACAAGTTAGGTAGAATGTGAGTAACTTGTTGACATCTGATAGAGACAAACTTATAATGCTGTCATTATTGCCATTTGGCTACGAGCAATTTCATATGACAGCAGCATTCTGAAAAGATCACAGTGTGCCTAGCACTGTTCCAGTTTCTTTTACAACTCCTTTTAAAAATGCTACTGCAGGTAGCAAAGATGATGCACTGTGCCAAACCTCAGAACCAAAATGCCTGATTTTCTTTGATTCTTTTGCATTTTTTCTCCCTTAGTATTATTGGATAGGAGTGTGTCCTTTAATTCAGAGCTTTAATGCTATCATACTGCTATCAGCTTCATTGAAATGAATGATGTTGGGTGACTTGGCTCTGTCAGCTCCCTAGAAATGTGGAGATGAAAGGATAACAGCTAGGTTGTGTACAGCATGATGATTTAAATTGGTCCCCTATTTCTGTTATCTTACTAAAGCATAATGCTTCTGTTAATCCTGTATTGCAAACCGGAGAGCAGACAGGAACACTCTCTGTTTTCGCTTTTCTGCCAGAGGGGTAACATGAGGGCTAGGTTGTTTTAGAATGTTTCACAGTCTGAAGTGAAAGTACTGCATGTTGATTGTTGCTGTGTGTTTAATGTTGAAAGCATCCTGTTCTGTGATGATTTACAGCCTTGAGAGCAATAGAAGATCTGTAAGCATGCAATGCTGGTATATTCCTCAGGTTGGTTTCTTCGGCTATGTGAGCTTCACGGAAGACATTGAAGGAAATGTGCTGATGAACTTCCCCTCCAACCTGGTGACAGAGATGATCCGTGTGGGCTTCATGATGTCGGTGGCGGTAGGCTTTCCTATGATGATTCTGCCCTGCCGACAGGCCATCAACACCATGCTCTTTGAGCAGCAGGTAAGAGGAGTGGGCAACACGTCATGCGTACAGTGACAAAACCTGAGCTTTCAATTCAGTGTGTGATACTAAATATAGTTAAGCGTAGCTTCTTGGATTTGTCTTCTGTGACTGAATCTTTGTTTTTAAGAGAAGATTCCTAGTCGGAGAACAGTTTTTCCGGGACTTTAGTCACACATCGCGAGGTTTCGTCCCCTTTCCTGCCCAGAGAGCTCATCTGACAGAGCGAGGTTAGAAATGTAATGGCGAACCACACTCACCAGGGCTTCTCCCATTTCTCAGCAGAAAGATGGCACCTTTGCAGCAGGGGGGTACATGCCACCTCTCCGGTTTAAAGGCATCACGCTTTGCATCGTCTTCGGTACCATGCTGGGTGGGATCCTCATCCCCAACGGTGAGTCTTAAATATCGCAGTTATTGCAAATGTTTTTCAAAGGGCAACATTTTTTTCCTGGTTGTAGGAAGGTAAAAATGGAAACCCATGTGCTGTGCCCTAAAGCTGTTGCATTGCTTTTTATGAAATTAATCAAAATGGCAGGAATCCGTTTTCAGGCTTTATAATTGTTTTTCTAGGATACACCCAAGTCTTTCAACTTGCAGCCCCTAATTAGTGCTATCTCCACTGGCTCTGCATACAGGGGCCGCTCTTTTGGATCCTGTCATACACGTGCTCACTGCTCCTTTCAGTCTCTTTTGATGCTGCCTGCTTAGATCTTTTAGCAAATATATTTGGCCTATTTGAACTTTTTTGTTCCCAGAGGCTTTAATGCTGCTTTATGGCGTTACCCTTTGGGAAGATACAGTTGTAATGGATGCTGTATTCAAGAAATAATGTTCTCGCTATTGGAAAGTGATTTCCAGTTCCATTTGTTCATTTGCATTACAGTGAGCATCTTAGTTTTTAAATCCAAGTATGTTGGTGTGTTGAATTCACATCACACAAAGTAACATGTTGCATATACTGTACAAGTTGAAAGCATGCAGATGTTCTCCTTCACGTTATATTTGCTGTATTTGAGTTGAGTGTGCTTTTAAAGTAATTTTGTTTGGTCTTGTGCCTTTTAAAAACCAAGCAAGTCTTTATTGCTATGGAATACTCTGCCTGAGTGTGTTTGTGACCGTTAACTGCAAACCGCAATAAAGGTATGTGTTTCAGGCATCACTTTTTCATTCAGCATTGGGTTAAATTATTACTAACACAAGAGACGTCTGGGGCTTAATTAGGCTAATGGGGGGGAAAAGGATTAAGAGCAGCAGTTTATTTAATTAAGTGTATCTGTTCCTGGCAGCTATGTCCTGTGCCAGCGTTCATGTTCCACAGAAGTTCTGCTTCAGTCAGGCAATCCAGAGGATAAATTTAAATGATATCCCTTGTGATAAAAAGTAACGATTCAGCTGCTTACCCTGAATGAACTAAAGGAATTGCCTGGCTGTACATCTGCTTTTTCAGTTGAGACGATTCTGGGTCTAACTGGAGCCACCATGGGGAGTCTGATCTGTTTTGTCTGTCCTGCCCTCATCTACAAAAAGATCCAGAAGAACGGGCTGTCTGCTCAGGTATGGCACGCTTGGCATGAACCCTGCCACATGGACATGGGCCCTGATCCAGGTGTATATAGCGCCTTTGGCTACATATGTAAGCATCCTGAAGTGGAGAAAGGAGACTAAAATGTCTTCAGCATGCACCACTGCAAGGATCTTGGATATCCTTCGGGAGTCAGGAGTTACAATACATGTTACAAGCATCAACAATATATTTAAAGCCTCCAGCAGTGTTGTCTGCTTGTTGGAACAACTTTGATTGTAAAGAAACCAATCTTATTTAGAATTCCTTACATTGTATTGGAATCTTCACATAGGTGACCATAACAACCCAAAGTAAACTATGCATGAGATACTAATATAAGTGTTATAGAAGCTAATTCATTATATTTTCCAATCAAATATACTAAAATATCCAATGCCTTGTTGGCTTATCAAGTGTGCCTTGTCATAAACTTCCTCTGTTCTCCTGTACATGTCTATAAAGATTAGAAGTTACTTATTTTGCTATAAAATCCAGAGATATAATGATTGCTACCTTGAAGCACAGTAGGTAAAATTTCAGTCTAGCATTGATATTGAATTGTTTTTGCATAAAGAAGGAAAAACATTGAAAATAATAGAACAATGCAGAATGTCAAACTTTAGCACAGAAGTCTAAGTCAGCTAATGCTTTGACATTTTATTACAGCAGTTCTATATAAATTTGATTTGATTACAAAAAAAATCCAATAAACTAAGTCTTTTGAACAGTTATTTAATACATATGTCATGTAAAAGAAGAAATAAACCAACTACCCAATAGAGGTATTTGCTTTTAATTTTTACCCCAAAATGCATATTCTATACAGTAATATAGTCTTATGAGCTTTGTTAATGTTGGAGACCTGGTAGGGTCTTAATGTATAATACATTATTGAGAAAGTTCATTTACAATTCTGGGCATTTAGTAAGTGTTATTAGGTATAGACGTTGTCCAGCTGCTCTGAAGGATTCCTCTCTAGAGCGATCCCAGACAAATACAATGAATGAAGAGCTCAGTGCACAGGGTCTGAATTCTAAGAAATTCATCTTAGGAAGGCATGCGCCAGGAATCTCAGAGCTCTTAAAGACAAGTGCAAAAAGAACAGCACAGAGAATCACACTTTCCCTGAATAACAATTGAGATTTTATTTGGGATACTCTTGTATGCAATCATAGTTGGACCTCCTTTGATTGTGTGATAAAAGGAGGTATGATGTTCTTTTTCAAAATAGTTGATATTGATCAGTCCAGTGTTTTGGAGGGTGGTATTAATTGATTAACGGGGAGCCATTATTATAACTTGCTGCATGTGTACAGTATGTATTTTCTTGCAATACCATTTGACACTGCAGGCTGCTAAAAGCAGGCAAAAACCAGAGTATTATGCCACACTGCTATGATATTTCCGATATTATTATTATGATATTTGAATGTGAAAGCTACCAGTTGTCTCTCACCAGAAAAAATAACATTCAAGATTCTTTTTAAGGTTTGCTTAAAATAGTGAAGTAATAATGATAGACATGATGGAACTAATAATAAAAATGCCATGCCAGATGTAAAGCTTGGCTCTCAGATTTCCTCCGCCGGCTGTCTGTCTGGCTATCCCGCCTTGCGGGGAGAGAGCTTGCTCGAGTCCGGGAGGAGGCATCCTGTCAGTCAGCACCACAGCAGAAATAATGGAAAGAAGTTTGTTGTGAAAGGAAAGAGTGAGGGATATAATTACAGGAAAGGCCTTCGGTTCCCTGACACTGCTGTCTCTGGCAGCTTGCCTGCTCCTGCCTTGCCAAGGGCTTCCGTTATCTTGCTTGGGGGTCTCGGGTGCCGTGCCAGACTCCTTTCCTGTCCTTCTTCACCCAGAAAAGCTTCTTAAATTCATAATTTTTATTTATTTAAGTGCCTTCTGAAAGGGCTTCATTAGCGTTTATTATTACTTCTTGATAGGATCAGTGTCGGAAAGCGGATAGTTTTACTAGAACGGAGAGCACATGGTTTACAGCGTGCTGCAGTTCTGGCAGGGAGAGCCCATCCATAATGGCTGTTCAGCAGCAGCCAAAGGAAACTTTTAAAACGAGTGGCATTGCAGATATTGGTGTTTAGAACTGTAGTAGACTAAAAATTAACACGTAGATTTATTTAAGTTGTTGCTTTTGCAGCCAAAATTGTAGTAGTTACGTGGTGCAGTTAGTTCAGAACACAAAAAATAGTCTTAAAGCTAAAAACTACTTTGTTAGCGCTTGTAGAAATGACAAGAATATAATGAATTTGTGCTGTGACTTTATTTAGTTTATAGTAGAAAGTGTATGCATATAATCTGGTCAAATTTCCCCCTGGCCTTTAACAATCAAGGCCTCCTAATAATCCCCATCTATGGTTTGGTTTCTTTTCTCTGTTCTCCTCCCCACTGAGAGCTGGTGTGTGGTGAGTGTACTGGCGCACTATGGCTGGCATTGCATCATCCAGGTGATGGGGGATGGATGCACACTGGTGGTGGTGGAGGGGAGTCCCATTTGAGTGGAGTGTCCAGAAAAATGCTATACAAGTGTAGGGAATTATTATTATTAATCTGGTCAACTGTAGCAAAATGTAGCCTTGCACAACTGAAAGCTGTGCTTAAAGAAGCTTGTCTTTAAACTACACCGTAAATACATTTGGTAGCAGGGAACCAGAAGGTGGGGTAAAGGTTTGTGGTGTTTTGTAGTAGTAGACATGATAGCTCATGGGTTTATATTGTCTTTTATACATTGTTATTCTCTGTGCAGTTAATCTCTGCACTGACACATCAGAGCTCTAGACATCAGTCATATAAACAGAGAGTCTTTAATATGGCGTGTGTCTTAAATCAGAGCATTATATAGCTCATGCTGTGTCGGACAAAAATTGTCTGGTAGTGTCCCCCAGACAAAAACTGCTCATCATCCAGAGCTGTTCCATTACATGTCCAGTAACTTTTTTTGCCTTGAGATCAAAATTCTTACCAGCAATTTAGTGCTTGCAGCAATGATAGCTGCTTGAGCATGGACCTTTTTTTCTCTAGTGCTACATATAAAGCTGTATTAAGCAGGGTGATATACTTTGAGGCACGGTATTAAATTTGTTTTAAAATCTTTACCCGTCTTGTCTTCCAAGCAGAATTTGTGCAGCATTCAGTTTGTTTGCAGTCGGCTGTCCTGTAATTGTCAGACGCTTACTTTCAGACAATTCCAAACTGTTTTTTTTTAGATTTGCAGCAGATGGCGATTGCACACTGCATGGTACAGCAAACTCATGCTTGTCTCACTGTTTGTATACAACCTATTCAGCAACAAGCAACAATATCAATGAATGGCACTGGCTGCGACAACAGAAAAGGACATTAGCCAGTTATCTGTTTTTTCCCCTATGTATTGATACACATAATTAAAACAGAATATGGAGAAAATAAGGAAGAATGAAATAAGTGTTTGGCATTAGGTAGGGTGTGAGTTTTTTTTTTTTTTAAACTCCGCTTTGGAACGAGTGGTCATCGCTGTAAAACTTAACTGCTGCTATAGGGAAAGTCTCAGAAGCATTTAAATGAGATCACAGAAAAGGCCCAGGAAAACAAACCTGTCAAGCACCTTTCTCTCTTTGATGCTACCATGCATGCTGTCCTGTGGCCCTGCTGTGTAAAGGTGTCTCCGTCTCCCTGGCCTCTGTGCCTTGGGATATGCAAGGAGCCCTGTCTCGCAGTTGCCACAGGACAATGGGCAGCCAGCAGTGTTTACTCAGTGGGTCAGGTTTTAATTCTGGGGGCGGGCAGGAGGCTGGAATTGTTTTTCGTGAGTGGAGCAGATGTTAGTGTTGGCTAGAAAAGGACCGAGTTCCTGCCAACCGAGGGCCTGATCACACCAGACAGCTGTTCCCTCAGTCAGCACTGCCCAGAACACAGGGCCCCAGTGCCAGCATGGTGGCACCGAACCCTCACCTTCCTGGTCTCCAAGCAGGGCACTTATTTTTATTCCTTATTCTCTGCCCTTCTGTATGAATTGAAGAGCTGTCTACTAAGGTGGGGCTTAGGAGACACTTCTCATCTCACTGTTGTATTGTTTCAGATCTTTTTTCCAAGCGTTTCTTAATTTATTCTGTAACACTTAGCAAAGGCCAAACTATGGAGTTAAAACATGTTCTGTAACAAAGATTTGTAATAACATGGGCCCATTGTCCTAGAGGAGTTTTAACCATAGAAGGCATTGTGGTTTACACCTGTAATACTGTTTTTATTTAAAGATCTTGACCTGATGTTTGCCAAATGGCATTCTCTCATTAGTAACCTTTCTTATGTCCTTATGAATCCCTGAATCACAGCATTCCTAATCTTCAGTAAAGGGAGAGATAGTGTGTGTAATCTTGTGTTTTTCACCCATGTGTCTTGTATGTGTTTCTGTAGCTAGTGCTATTGGTTGGCCTGGGGATCCTGCTCATCAGCACCTTCACCACTCTTTCGATGTTCGGGAGCCAACCTGTGAAGGTGGAGTCCCCCGTTAACCTGGATGACCAACATGTACTTGACCAATTAGTGGAGAAACCAGAGCCAGCCAAGATCTCTGGTATGTATGGGCTCTCTTTTTGTTAGTTTTCATTTCAAAGTATGATGTGATACATTCCGCCAATGTCAAATAACCATATTGAATATCAACTCTCAACACCGTGTAATTGTAAGTAAGGATGAGTGAAGGTGGATGAGATCCTTCACTGTGTGGCTAGATCACTTAATCTGATGAACTGAGTCAGTATTATATATTCCAAGCAGATGTAGTTCATTGTAATTGTGGGGTAGTGAGGCAATTCTACTGTTTAGAAATTCCCTCCCCAGTTCATCCTACATTTTCAAAACTAGCCATGGGCAGGGAGAGCAGTATGTGTTTGGTCTGGACATTCGAGCAATTATTCTTGCTCCATCCTGAACCTCCGTCCATGACTGACATGATCCCATTTATCACTAGAGGACGCCCACTTCCACACCTGTTTCCTGTTTACGCCATCATGGTGAGAGGGCAGCTGTGCGGAAGTGTGTGTGTGTGTGAGAGGGCTGGGGGAGAGACAGGTCTGTAACCGTGGAGGTGAAGCTTTTCTTTCTCTCTTGCTTCTGAAAACCCGCTCATAACTGAACAGCACGATTATTTCCCCATGACGTGCGCAGCCTTGACAGCCAGACGTTATCTTGGGTTTGTGCGATGCCGACTATACCGTCTAGCATTTCGTTCTACTGCTATAATGAAATACAACTGAACGCTCAGCCCTCCTGCAGCAGCTGAGAAAAAAAAAGTTACCTTTCTGGAAAAACCCAAATTAAATTGTGTCTTTCAATTGGGCAACAATTGAAGCAACAAAAGCTCACATTAGGTAAGCTGTATTAATGTGTGGTGTTCAGAGTGATAGCACATGACAACATTTCTGACTAAATTAGATAAAATTCCATTGTTTTATTTGTTCGTAGACGTGCTCATCATATTATTAGCAGTAATAATAAAAAACAATTGCTCACATGTTTTCACTTTTGAACAATCCTGCAGCTGTTTGACTTCGGTGCAGAGGAATGTTGCGAACGCTGTGTAACCCATAATCAAACAAGCATGGTCTTAGTTTTGTTGGTTTGACCTGTACATGCTGACGCCTATTATTCTGTAAGCAAGGGCTTGTCTAAAGACATCTGCAGTCAGCTTACCATCTCTCCTCGCTTTCAAATGGGGGGAAACATGGGGTAGTGAATAAACCTGCCATAAAAAGAACCCCGAAAAAGCTGCCTCATTGCTCATTGTGAGAAACGTCACCATCGCTAACCTCGCAGACAAAAACACACATGAGCACGTCACACCAGAATCACAGGATTGTGGTTCCTTGCCTTTCCTTCTGTGTGGAAGGCTAAATCTTCAGTATTGTAAGCAGGAATGAAGCCTTTTAGCTATCTGCTGTCTCCCTGACACTGCACACAAAGCTCCCATCTCGGAAGAGCTGCTCTTCTTTTTTTTTTTTTCCGTGCGCTCGGCTGACGAGCTCTGCAAAGCGTTGGAATAAATGAGGTGAATCGTTTTTACTGCTACCCTGAATGACCCTGAGATTGCAGGCGATTATTTTGCATCCCCAGTGAAATTGTTTAATATCAGCCAAAAGCAGCCCCCTCACTGTGTCGTAAAGAGTGAGCGCGGCTGTTAATGCCTGTCCCTACAATGATTTTAATTTCGCTCCCTGCTGAGCAGATAGCTGCTCTGAGACAGGGGGAGACAGGCGCCCAACTGTGGGGCAGGGTTTATACACGTTTTAAACAGCGTTTTTTCACTGGGCACCATGGTGCGCTGTGTACTTGTTTAATCAAACTGGCTGTGCGAATTCAGTTTATGAGCACTCGTCTCTGCGGCGTTTTTTGTGTTTCGGATCTACTTTTGTGCTTGTCCGGTTTTTATTTTCGCTCTTCTTGTTTATGTGAATGCCTTAGCATGTGAATTGAATACTGAAGCGGGTTTAGTAGGGGCTGTCCCCGTCCTCTTAATTTTTCACAGCGCTATTACTGGAAACGTCCCTCAGTCTTTGTGTGTTGTTGTGTAAGCCTTCTTTCAAGGCCATTCCGGTTCGTCTTTTATTCTCTCTTCGTTTATTGTATTTGGAAGGGAAGAAGGGTGGAAAACTGATCAAAGTTCTCTTTGGACAGGCCAGCATTTGCAGGAAATGAAATGCACTTGTTTAGGTACGTTTAGAACAATACATTGTGCCTTTTCAACAGCGGACGCATTTCAGCATCAGCTGGCATTGAGCACATTATATGGAGAAACATTCAGAGCAGCATCTGGTAATGTTAAATGGTTTCAAACATGGTGTGCTCTTTTGTGAGCACATTTCTGGTGACTAACGGGAAGGTTGTATTTAACGGTGGAGGCTGCAGTCTTCTCTTACAGTTGTGTGTTCGTTGTTGTGACTCCTGTGTTTATGCTTCCATCTAGTGGCAGGTTTTAAGGCATGCATCTTTACTGTTCTCCCTAAGTTCGAGTTGTTCTTCTAAAGCACTCAGACTCTGGAGGGGGCTTGACCTGTTTCTTGTGTGGGTGTTGTCCCAGGTGGGCTGTCCATGTGTTCTCTATACCCAATCACATATTTAGACCTAGAAGAGAGAAAAGTGAAAAGGTTTGCTTTGGTTTATTGGTAGCCTATATAAATTAAGCATAGAGAAAGTACTGAAACTATCTTGTGGTGTTTTGCACACCTTATGATGAAGAGTTTGAAGGGAGAACTCAGTTTGCTTTTCATAAAGTCATTCTTCATGGCTTGTTTGACGTTTAACCTTTAAAAAGAAGACATTAAATATTATATAAATTAGAATGCTGACCATGGCACAGGTACGCAGCTGCCTTGAGCCTGTGCTTTTCTCAGCTCTGAGCTTGCTGCAGTGCACTCTAGTGGTTTCCCCAGTATGTTAGGAACAGACTTCCTTCTGTCCCTGCAGTGGAAAACCCGATAGTGCATGAGCCAATGGACAAGCAGGAGAAACCAAACCCCCCCAGGGAGGCAGAGTTACCAGGCCAGAGGGAACCAGCAGAACCCCCCCAGATTAAAGGACCGGTGGAGATCCCAGAGAGGAAGAAGGAGGAGGAGGTTCAGCTGGATCGACCCGATGCAGGTGACCCTACACTGATGGGCTGGGCCTTACCACCATCACTGAGTGATAGTTCATTCTGTTGATTGCCTTTTGCAGTTAACATTAAGGGGGACATTGGCATCCACAGGTACATAGCCATTACTAGCCAACAGTGGCCATCTTTGTTGCAAATAATGATGAAAGATGCTACTGTAGATCAACATATATATATATATTTTATTTGCTTTGTATGACATTTGAAAAACATAATCACTCCACAGACTGGGTTTATTCATAAGTGCAAGGGACTAATCAGTATAGAAATACAATGAACCCCATGACTTCTGATAGAAACCATCACTGTGCAAAAGATTAAGCTGTCAATTAAAGTGTTACCCAGTTCTAGCTCACTTTTTTTTTATTCACTTTTTTTCTTTAGAAAACGAAACGCTCATTGTATTAACTGGGCAGAAATCAAAGCACGCCTTTTATCTGCATCCTCTTGCATGGATGAGTTAACTGATTTATTTTACCATTGTATCTTTAATCTTATACCACTGCCTATATTGTATTCATAGGCTGTGTATTCTGAAGTGTTGGAGCCTAATAGCTGTGAAAGAAGATTGATGAAAGGAAGGGGGATAAAAGGCACTTTGTAACCCTCTCCTAACTTTGCAGGTGTGGCAGTGCCTGTTGGGGAAGCCCACCGTCATGAGCCGCCCATCCCTCATGACGAGGTGCTTGTGGATGAGAGGAAAGACAAGGAGGAGCTGGAGAAGAACGAGCCTGCCCAGGAGGCCGGTCAGGGTGTGGCGCAGGGGCATGCAGAGGAGGAAGAAGAGCAGAAAGGAGCACCAGAAAGAGAGGCGGCCCAGGGCCTCGAGAGCCACAAGAAGGAAGACCATGCAAAGGCAGGGGAGCGCGCCCAGGCGAACGCGGTTGAGCCACAGCAGGAAGGGAAGGACATCAAGGACGGACAGGAAGGACAACGGATGAAGCCAGCTTATAAGGACCTGGAGGGTGCTGCCCAGCAACAGCAGGCTCCTGAAAAAGAGGTGCACCCTGGAAATGCAGGGGAGAACATGGCAGTGAACCCCAAAGAAGCAGACAAGGCCCCCAAGAAATCAGTAGGAAAAGGTGATTAAAAAAAAAAATCAGTTTCTTCTCTCCACCATTTTTCAAAGGCTGCTATACGCAGCCGAACGTTATAGGGCTTTCAATGATTCAAAGACTAAGCAAAAGTACCAATTGTCTACTTACAGGTGGCCAGCCGCACGGGGGGCCTGAACCAGAGGATCATGGGCAGGGAGAGGACAGAGCTGAGAGGAACTTGGAGGTAAAGGAAATGGGACCAGAGGACAAAGTAGATGGTGAGTGTAACCTTTCTGGAGCTGCTGATACATTTGAAAAATTGATATTTCTCAGATACACTTTCTTTTCTGTACCAGAAAGGTGATCAGTGTTTCTACTTTTAAATACTTTCAAGAAGATACCATACCTCAATGACCGATGTCTTCCTAAATATATATTTTTTACATACAGAGAGTAAAAAAAAGTTCAAACCAAACATTTTGTTTTAGGCTAGTTGTACTTAAAAAGGTAGTTCTAATCTAAAAATAATTTGAAAAGTCCTTTAAGGTACTGTGAGTTTGTGGCTGACTGCGTTATTGAGTGTGCTTATGCAGTCACTTAAGTGGAGACGATGTCTAGTCTGAAGGTTGAGGAGAAGCACAGCATGAAGTGTGTAGCTGTACAGTAGGTCCAGGTAGATGAAGATGCATTTAGAGAGAGTAAATGAGCTGTGAAAGCAGGTTCTCCTTCCTCCAGTAGAAGTGACCTTCAAGGAGCTGACGAGACGTGATATTTTCTGATGCCAGTAGCTTGAGCTAGGCCTAAACAAGCATTGTCTTCGTGTAGCTTTTTTTTCTAGCTGAAACATTTGTCACCCATGTGAAATAGGACAAAAAGACAGCTCGATTGCTGGCACACCTCTGACCTGTTTTCACGGGCTTGTGTTACATCGGGGACTGCTCTTCTGTAACTCGTTCCACCACAACCTCTTGAACAATTGAGCTGCAATTCAGTTGTTTTTTGTATCACATGGTATGGCTACAACATTGGATTTTGCAAGATTTTCAAAAGTTGTCTTCTCAGAACAGTAAATAGTACAGCTGTGAAACTTGAGTGTGAGTGAGCATGTAACCTGTTTTGGAGTGGTAACTGAACTGAAGCCGTTAGTGGGCCGCAGCACTTCAGTGTAGCGTGGCTGCGCTGTGTTCGTATGGCTCCTGCCTGTTGCCCCATTCTCAGAATTTGGCTGGATCGGAAGCGCAGGGGAGAAAAGAGCTCTACTTTCTTTGCTCCAGAGAACCCCATCACTAACTGGGAGCCTTATTTTTGCTCTGATCTGGAAATCCGATTTGAAATGGCATCTCGCTAAACGGGCTTTCCTAAATGGATTTTTGTGTCATTCAGCCAGTTTGTTGCGTGAAGACTTCATTTCTGTTAGAAGGCCCCTTCAGGGCATTCTTTGGCAACTGTTCACACATTATACTTTTTTATTTCCCGAGATTGAGTTTTATTGAGTACTGTTTCCTAATTCAATAATAGCCCTATGTAATTTAGACTTGGTTTTTAGTTTGGATTCTGGACTGGGGTGTCTTCTGTGATTAAATTTGCTTGTTCTCCCAGCGTTTATGTGGGTATTTCCAAATGCATGCTGGGCTAATTTGTGTCTCAGAGTTGTCTCTGTGTTCTTGTATGGGTGTGTATGGACAAGTATTCAACTCAAGAAGCAGTCTTATCTTTTGTCCCGTGCTTCTAGGATAGGTTCTTGGATGCCACACCCTTACCAGGCTGAGTATGAGTATACAGATTATGTAGTGTTTGTGCCTGATATTAGGAGCAAGGCATTTAGGCCTTTCAGTCAGCCTTGGGATGCACTGGTTGGGCTATCCATTTCACAATATTGAATTTACTCATTTCCTAACAGGAAGGAGGCAATACGTTTGGGGTAAATCGTGTGTTGCGTGTAGTGTAAATGCTGTTGTTTCTGATTGAGTTGTTAGGGATTTTCATAGCTTACTCTTTTATAATGGTTTAGGTGTTGTTAAAAATATATTTTGTGACCATTTATAAAATGTTGGAAGTCCATTGCATTGTTGCCTAGTATTTAATGTTCTATAAAAGGCCATTTGAGGGAGAGTCGTCAGTCTATAAACTGAATTGATCGTCTTTTTGTTACAGAATGTACCAAAGTCAGACATAGATAATTTCACTCTTTAGTCTTGTGCAAGGTCTAGAGTAGTTATTGCAGACTGTCCTCTAATCCTTGTCTTTTCTCCTGCTGTCAATGGATCTCTGCTGCAGAAATTAAAAAGCTGGTAGCAGGTATGGATTTCTCTTCACCTTTCTCCCGTTGGTCCCTTCCATTAAAGAAAGCATTGCTGTTCGCTGGCAGCGTTCTCACATTCGTTAACTGGTAGCATCTTCGTGCAGCTAGACAGGTCAAAGTGTCATTTGGGTTTAGCAGTAGCAGAGATTTGATCCTTCTCTGCAGGCTGTTAGTATAATTTGTGTGACCATTTCACAGCACTTCGACCTCTTGCTCTCTGTCTTGTTCTCATGTAAGGCACTGAACTGTTCCTGTCTCCTCATGCTCTTTCCCTGCAATTGAGAGCATTTCACAGACCTATGTCCTTATCCCCAGCGTCATTAACACCCCCCTCACAGCTCCATCTTTTCTCCATGACGGTAGACTCTGGTGCTCATGCCCAGTCCCCTCTCTCCCCCCTCTCCCCCACAGAGGTGCAGCAGGAGGGGAAGCTGGACCAAGCCAAGCTGCTGGAGGTGCTGAAGGAGCAGCAGGAGCAGCAGAAAAGGCTGTTGGACCAGCATGAGAAGCTCTTGGCTGTCATCCAGGAGCAGCACAAGGAGATTCACCAGCAGAAACAGGACGGAGAGGAGGAAAGGCCCCCAGGTAACACACTGCCTGCAGGGCACTCGTAGACACCCAAGCAGAGAGAGAGCATAGTGCTTGCGATTCCTTAAGAGCTCCCCCAGCACGTTCCAGGCAGTGCACTTTCTAAGTGATTAAAAGAGAGCACTTTGCCTTCCTGATATTTCCTCTTTTTATAAATGAATTCCTTGCATTTATCCCAAAGGTTCTCAAAGTGTTCTACATGAATACCCACCACTGAAGTGCAGCCCCCACCTGGGTAGTCATTACACACCAGCAACCCCTCTACACAGCACTACAGCTGGAGAAGTGGGGAAATTTGCTTCTCCAATTGACTACTAGTCCAGTGTGGAATTTAGCCAGGACATCAGGATTTCCATCCCCTACTTTTTTGGAAAGTGACCAAGTAGTAGGGAGACAGGTTTAGGAAGTGAAGTTCTGGCTTTACCTATTAGCAGATAAATGACATGTGAGGTATAAAGAATAACTGGAAGCTTAGGTTAGTATGTCAGCGCCCTCTGTCATGGAGGGTGTTAAACTGAATTGCAGTGTTGGGGTTGAGACTGTGGCCAGTTTTTCCTTTTGCTAAGGTTCTGACCGGTAAGCGAAGTGCAACAGTGCTTTCTGTACATTTTTTCACGTGTGGCCCTGGAGGTCTGCTGAGTCCTGCTCCTGATGGCAAGCTGCCTGCTCGCTCACGGGCCCACCGTGCAGGGAGGTGCTCCTGCACACTTTCACTCCCAGGCACCCCCCCCTCCCCGGCTCCGAGCGTTCCTGGAACCTGCTCCGCCACGCGGAAGTATGGCTGACCTGCAAAATCATGCATTTAGGATTTTGTTCCCTTATGACCTAAGTGGCAGTCAGACATTACTGACTTCCTCATAAACAGAATTCAGGAAATTATTTTTTGGGTGTTTATTCTCTTTGAGAAGTGTTAAGAATAATTACACAGTTATTCCTTGTGTTACTTTGCAACATCCTGCCAAAACATGCTAATCATCTGGGTTTTCAGAAGTGATGTAAATGAACTTTCCTTTCAACAGAACAGCGATTAAGTTTCATTTACTCACATACTTTTATAACTGACTACAGCGCTTTATTTTCTAAAGCAGCTATTTCTCATTACACAATTTTTAAGCTACTGGGCACATGCCTATGTCTTTAATTTAATTTACTGTATTTAATTAGAAATGCCTGAGCCATAATGAATTGCAGTTCTTGTTTATTGTCATTATGTTTAGATGGAGGATGAAATATACCCTCTGGCATTCATGGTTTTTTTAATGAGGTTAAAATGGCTCTTCACCACAGAGACACCCCACACTCCATGTTTGTATAAATGTGTTTTATATATCCCGTTGAGTAATAATGTAGCAATGTTTGAAGACCTAAATATGAATAGTTTTCTATAGTTATTTTTAATTTTTCTGTTGCAGTATGAGGTGCCATGTATACTGTGCTCTTTAGCTAGCAATGAAAAACTGCAATCTCGTGACACTACTGAAATAACTTTGTTGGTTCAGGTGGCTGAAATATCATGTTGGTTTAGTAACAGTGAATTGTAATTGTGCAGAACTGTGGAAAAAATACCTGTAGAAATTCTAAACATTTAGAATCGTATGTAGGAGTTTACTACTGTGGCAGTAAACTGTATAACCTGCTCTGTCTCTCCAGAGGAGCACCCAGAGGCCCAGGCACCACCAGGAGAGCAGCTGGCTGAGAAGCCCGAACCCGAGGGTCAAAACCCTCAGGGCCTGGCAGATGGCCCAGTGGGGGCAGGAAGGGGCGCAGCGCTGGACACTGACCGGCGAGAAGGGGGTGCTGACAACAGGGAGCGCGCGGGTGGCGTGGCGTCCCACCACAAGCCGGCCCAAGAGGATGCCCCTCATCGACCAGGACGGAACCCGGAGGAGGTGGACCACAGCGGCCCTAAAGATGGGACGAACAAGGAAGAGCAGCGCAAGGAGGTGCCGCCGGATGCCGCAGCCAAGCCGCTGAAACCAAACTGGGGGCAGGAGAACCAGCCTGTGAAGGCTCACCAGCAGCAGCCAAGGGAGGGAGAAGCTGGGCACCGATTTGATGAGGCAAAGCCCGACGTGAAGGTTGGGGTGGCGGTGGGTGTGCAGAAGGAAGTTGGAGCCAGAGGAGTACCCCTGGGTCAGAAGAAGCCCCCAGCTGTAGAGCAGGCTCAGCTCAAGCCCCACCATGAACAGCTGGCCGGAGAAGGAGAGAAGCAGCCAGAGAAGAGAGCAGAGCAGGCAGAGGTGGCAGTGAAACGCAGAGAGGCCGATGAAGGGGACAAGGAGATGGAGAAGGAGGAAGACAAGGAAGGAGAGATGCAGCGTGCCAGAGATGCCCAACAGGCCGTAGAGGAGGTGAAGGCCAGAGCAGCAGCCGAGCAGGAATCTCTGAAGAAGGGTGGAAGGGACCTAAAGCAAGACACACTGCAGAGGCCAGAGGTACGGCAGCCGCCTGCAGAGGAAGAGGAAGAAGGGGCAGCGGCAATGGAGGAAGAGCAGCCGCTCGGCAAAGACAAGATCTTGGAGCAGAAGCAGCCACGGGACACGGAGCCCAAGGAGAATCCGCCCAGAGACCCGGGGGGAATGGATCTCAAGAGGAGGAGGCGGGAGCTGGGTGGGGGCGGGGTCCCGGGGCTGGAGCCCCTGCTGGAGCTGGGGGGGTCGGACCTGCACGCCGCTCTCGAGGGCCAGCTGCTCGGGGGGTCGCTGGTTCACACCCGCCAGATCAAACAGGAGCCCCAGTCCGAACAGGAGAAATAATACATTCAGCGCCCATCCCAGAACCAAGCCCCTGCCTCCCTCCTCACCCCCCTGCGCACGACGTGGAGGCGGCTCTGCCCATTCAGAACCCGTGACTTGAAGGACTGAGAGCCCAAGCTTTTCATCGCCCTGAAGCTCCAAGGGCTTGAGCTTGAGCTGCAGCTGGCTGTGTTCTGCTTTTCTTTTGTATTGGCTGCTGCCTTCTTAACATCTGAAGCTCATGTCCACAGCTAAAATGTTGTACAAAGATCAAGGCAAGCTTTGAACATTAGAGTGTTCAGCATGGTTTGCTGTGAGGGGATGCATTGACAAATTGAGACCGTTTTAGACCATTTAACTGGCTAAACCCAGACAGAAGAGACAGGAACTCCCATCCCATCCCTCCCTTATTTTTGTTCACAGTATGGATTATTTGAACGTACAGCAGTAAGACATTCCACGTCGCAGACAAGTCCGCAGTTTGGGATGACAGGGGTGTTCTGGTTAAATGGCGGGGTTCCATGACACAACAGGAACGTTTCCCTAGCAAAACAAAGCACAGCCCAATCTTAAAGGTTAAAAACTGTTAAAAATATCAAGACTTGTACACTGAACACATTGCAGTGGAATCTCGGTTGTTACCTCGATGTCTGTCTCCAGTTTCTATGCCACTGTGATGACGGCTGTCAGATGACAGAAGACTGCCACCAAGCTCTTGTATGAAGCCTTTTGCTACAGTTAAAAATTTACTTTCTAGACCATTTTCCCCAAAATACAGTAAAAACATTCTGCAAATTTGGGGAGAAAATTTCAGCAAATGCTACATTTACTACCAGATTTATTTTCCTTGGAGAAAAAGTGAGGACGTCTTGGGAATGTGCTAATGTGGAGCACAGTGGGTGCGGCTTTTTGTTTTTCATTTGTAAAACCATAAATGTTGCAAACCATTAACTATGAACCTTCTCCCAGTTGAGAGACTAAAATAACATTCCAAATGGGTTTGTGACATTTCCCCCCCCCCCCCCACTTACAAAGCATGTTTCAAGCTGCTTGTCAGTGCTGGGTCTGTGAAATCCGTCCTGTTCCAAGCAAATCTTACAAAACCTCAGTGGAGCTGACTCGAATCCACTGCCATCAGCAGCAATGGACTGTTTTCATAAAATACCTTTTAACCTGAGAAAACCAGGCGTTGACTCATGTCTAAATTATCTGGAGTTCTTTGAAGTCAGCAGGCGTCTTGTGTCCATTAGTCAGAAAAGGTGCTAATGACAGTTCAGTGAAAGTGAATTGCCAACAGTGTTCTCTGCAAGAGCCCTTATTGTAAAGTCACCAAGACATTCAGTCTTTCTCCCCTGGTACCGGTCAGTCAGAGCCCCGCTTGGGGAAACAACCTGTCTCGGTACCACACCTTCAGTAGGCAGGATTACTGGGCATCTTATTTTTCCAAAAAAGCTGTCAACCTTAGAAACAATATGTTCCGTCCTGGATTAACTGTGAATGCAAGGAAATGTGTACAAAATGAACGATAAAACCAAAGTGGCCATATATTAATTGGAGGTTCCTCAGCCACACTAGAACAATCCATATTGTCAAATCAGCCTGAAAGGGCTTTTAAAATCTCTTCATCTCCAAAGGCCTTTCTTGAAATGTGTGGGTATGTATGTTTGAGCATGGCTTTTAATAGAGAAGTAGAATATACGTAGAGGATAGGATCATCCATATGAAATCTGTAACTTTACATTCCATTTTCTTTTACCGTGACCAATACAAAGACAAAAAAGTAGATATGCATGGCAATGTACTTATCAGTTAACCTAAGTGAATCAAGTTTTTATTGTTCCAGTTTAATTTGGATGTCTTGTTGTTTATCCAAGGGGGGAAGCGGAGTCGGTTGTACTTGATTATACTGGTTCCTTTAGAACAAGGGTCTCCAACCCTGGTCCTGGAGACCACCAGTCCCCAACCAGGTCTTAGAGTTCACCCAGAATCGCCCGTTTTTAAAGACTGGCTCAAGATGTAAGTTATGAATCAAATCAATCAAACACGTAATATGCTCAAATAAAGGAAATCTGGTCTGGTAAATTTCCAATTTAAACAAATTGCTTGTCAATTCCTCACAAAGGAATTATTTTGAGTCTTTAGAAACTTATGATTTGTTGGTTATCTATTAAATCTGCTGCACTGTCTCTGCAGGAGTGGAGATAAAGATGCCTGTATTACAGGCTAAAAACTGCTTGTTTGGGAATAGAAGTTTGTTTAACCTTGGAGCTGATTGTTGATGCTCTTAATGTCCACTTCATGCCTCTTTTTCCATAGGCTTGACATCATCTTGGAATGTGTTTGTGCATTTGCATTTGTTTTGATGGAAATGTATGTATTGTAGTCCCATTCAGTGCAATCTTAATGAAAATCCCAAAACCCATTCAAACGCATGCGTTTGTGTAAGGTATTCTGCTTGCATCTAGATTGAAGTTTTGTCAATGAACATTTGAAGAAGGTACAGTTTGCTGACTGTGAAGTATACTTTTTTTTCTCCTCTGAAGGATTGGTCTGATTTTGAGTTGGTGACAAAAACAGTCAAGTTCATATTGCTTTTGTGCAAAAGTAAGTAGGTGTGTGTTAGCTCCTGAATTTGCTGCCTAAATACACCAGTTTTTCTTTCCCCATTTCTGATCTGGGTTTGAAAAAACAGCACAGAAACTGTTCTACTCTCTCTGTAACCAGACAGTTTTTGCTGTTTTTCACAGGCCTTGTATGAGCAGACATTTCGTGCTGGCACGAAGATGAGACCTGATATCGTGCAGCTCATCAACGTACACTGTTCACACTCTTACATAACATTCCAGACCCTCGTCCTGAATGTTGTTGATCTTTAGTGCCTTATTGTCGTTATAATGTACTGCAGAATTGTGTTTCATGTAGTGTATGTCGTGTTCCATCCATGTTTGAAGAGTTATCAATGAACCTGTCACAGGTGTACTTACTGTTTTGTGCCTCTGTCACAAAACAGCAGTAAATGTGTCTACCAGCAATTTGGTATCCAGGCTTGAAATACAATATGCAGAATGTTGTTTGGTGTTGTATGGCTAGAACTTTAAAGCTAAGTGTTGAAGTTAGCATTTTTTCAGGGATCTTTCTGAACTGCTTTTCGTTCCAAAAAACTAGCAGATCAGTACCTTTTCTAGTTTTTCCATCTGTAAAATCAGTCATGTGGTTGTCTCATTTTGAAAAATTCTGGGATTGTGCTGTGACACTGCTTAACTCCAAGCCAAACTCTTCCAACTGTTTATTGGTGCAGAAAACAAAATAGTTGCTCTACTTGCACAGATTTATATTTTTTTAATCTGAATAGTGCATCACAAGGACAGTACTAAATTATTAAGTTATTAAGTTGCCTAAGGTTCAAGTATATCAAGGCAATCCTTTAATATACATAAAACTATTTACAAGGACTCTGCCTGCTTTGGAGAAGATGAGATTCCTGTGGACCATCAACTGTCTTGAGATGCGATTTCACATCTAAACTACCAATGAAAGACGAGACTAGAAGTAATTGGATTTCAAGTGTTCAGCATTGTTTCTTATGCATACCAAAGTCACCAGATTAACAGTAAACTAAATATAACAGTGGCAAATATTTTATTTGTATTTTGCGAACATAAGTATTCATGACCACTTTGGTGTTGATATGACAGCTGACATGCTCCTCCACACCGTGTTAATTAGAGCCACTTGTCTTTTGGCACAGTGCAAGCACCACGGTGCCTTACAGGAGAGAGAAAGAGCTAGTGCCGATGGGAGGAGCGGCCTGTCCCAAGAGCTACATTTCTACCAGTTGTCTGCTGGGGACTCCCAGTCACAGATGGCAGTAACAGTTTTTACAGTATGTAATAATGTAAGGGGTATAACTTATGTGTTTGCTTTAACTTTTACCTAGATGAAACTCAAGCTCACTACCTCTGTACCCATGTTGACTTGCTAAGTGCTCCAATATCTTGTATAAAATACTGTAAATCTTGTATTTCTGAGACCACAGTGCATTATGTTTTCATGTAAAAGGCTTAGGTTGGTACATATGAAATTCCCTGCTCTCAAACCCACTGATTTGGGTTTTTGACTGTCACCCTCCAGGCACCATGCAAAATAGAAAATAAGTGCAAAAATAGGCAAAAGCAGTCCTTTCTTGTAACACATGCAATAGAGATTACTTTGTGAAGCTTGCAAATGCTTTTTTGATAAGTAGCTGGGGTGAAAAATTAATAAAAAGGTTTGCATGCTAAATTGATAAAACCAACTGCGCAAGAAGTTACAGTAAAACTCAAAATTTTTAAATGTTGGAAGATTTGATGTACTGTTTGTACTGAATTTCTAAACCAATTCATTGATTGTCATAAGGCTTCTTTTTTTTTGCAAAAAAGTCTTTCAAAAAACTGATTTCATGTACAATAAATATTTTGAAAATCACTTTCAATATGGTCTCTCTTGGATGTCCTGAAGTTTTTTCCACTTCAAATCAGGTTATCAATTAAATTACAATACATGTTGATTTAAAGTTCAGTATTTCAACAGGACCACATTACAACCTTGTCTGAGGCAAGTTTATTTAAAATCACATGAACCAAACCAGCAGTACATGTTTTAATAAACACCCTCAATGGCTCTGCAGCTGTATAGACAGTTTTTTAAGAAAACCTATGGCCTGTAGAGAGAAGTTAATTTGGTCTGGACCATAATTCTATATCATGTCTATCATGTCCAGTAGTTGCACTGGTGTTTGTACGATTTGAACATTTCACAGAACACCAAAAGATACCCTTTGTTACTATGTGCAATTTGTATAAGTAAGGTTTTGGAAAAGAAAACATGACTTTTGTAATAAGAACTTTGGGCTGAAAACCCAGACTTGTAAGAGAAAACCAAGATACTGCCAAGGTGCAGCATTTCAAAAGCAAACCTTTTGGTCTCGCAGAAACTTCCTGCATTAACAACCTGCTTCTAATTGCCAACCTGCTTGAGTAGCACAGTGAAGCTGAATCATTAGTGGCAGGTTTTACTGCCTTTTGGCTATTTACATTTTGCTAATGAGGAGTGCTCATGTTTTAAATGCAGGATACAGGGACCTCATAATGAGGACACAGGTACAGCCATGTGTGATCTATTAATGTGCTTAAATTCTTTAATTTTAGTGGCTGGACAGGGTCATCTTTTACACTAATGAACTTAACTTTCATCTCTTATTTCACAAGCAGTTTGTATCTCATTTTGCATTCTTCTCTAGAATTTCTGTCACCAAATCATTCTTACATACTGGATAGCATTACAGACATTACCCATTTGTCAAATTGTTTTTACAAAATCTCCTCCAACAACCAGATGATACATTTTACTACAATTCCTATATGTCCTGCTTCTGCAGGTATGTCAATAAAATTAACAGTATAAAAGTTACAGCATCCTTAATTTAAGGATTTTAAATTCATAAACCCAAACCTAGCTTTACTCAACTTTATTCACATGCTGCAGTTCAATGTAAAATAAGTAGCTTATGAAAAACATTTATCTTGCTTGTACAAGTAACTGATGATGTTCAGGGTATTTCTGTCAGCGGTATAATCTAGGCTGTTTGGCACTGTGTGATGAACCCTGATGTCTAATGTGTTTCACTTGAGGATGGAGACCAATTTGGCTTTGCTTCAGTTGAAGAAAACAAGTTCTTCCTCCATGTCTTCACACGTCACAGTGGGAGGACTGTCCTATTTTACATTTCTCTTGGCCTGCAAGGAAAGGAGAGAGAGGCAGAATTAAAATTTATGGAGATTTATTCACACAACCTATAAATTACAATGTTGCCAAAGCAGGAACCATTGCCAAATCATGCACAAGCTTTTACACCAATAACTATTTGAGGAGGCTTTCTCCGTTCCTCTGGCTATGACCAGTTTCCACTCCCTTCCTGCAGTAAAACTGACAACTGCTGATACGACACTATAAAGACAAGAATCTGGGACATCCTGGTGGACATCTTTCCTCTGCAACAGACTTTCCTTCAGCTGTTCCTCACCTGTATGGGAGGAATTGTCTGGGAGCACAACTGGAAATCTATAGGTTGTTACAAAAGTATACTTCTCAGCCCCTGCTGTAGCTGGAAAAAATATACACCTCGCAATTTAAGCAACTAATAAGCATCATTAATAACAGGCAGTTGTAACTACCATGAGCTCTCCCACATCAGGAAGGACGCCTGTATACCCAACTGCCTTACTAGCACAAAGGCAGACCAGGCTGTAAGTGACCTGGTCATAGTTACAGCTTTCTTTGTTACTCCTTGTAGCTCAGTTCGAAGATGCTCTAAGGGCAACTAAGCACAGGGGTGCTTTTCCCCAAAATAAATGCACTGTGGACAAAAGGACCCTTACTTTTGCCTTACTGTTAGAAAACATTGTGTGTGAGCATTCACTGCAGACTAGCGATAAAAGCTTGTGTCAAGGGATGTGATGAAGCCCATTAAGACCAGCTGTGAGTCTGTATTAATTTGTGGCGGAGCAGTGGCTCTGTGGCTAAGGATCTGCACCCGTGGCTGGAAGTTTTCCGGTCCAAAGGCAGAGGAATCCTACTCCGTTGGGCCCCTGAGCCCTTGCCCTTAACCCCAACTGCTCCAGGGGCGCCGTATAAATGGCTGACCCTGCGATCCGACCCCAGGCTGTGTGTCTCATGGAGAGCAAGCTGAGGTATGCAAAAGGACAAATTCCTAATGCAAGAAGTTGTACAGGGCTAATAAAGTGATCTTGTTTTATCTTCACTGCAGCTCTGGTCGGTAGAGACGGGCAGCGAGTCGGCCGACTTACTACAGCTACACAACACCTCTTCAGCGCTTCAAACTCCCTCCCGCACTGACCCTTCCTCAGGTCCTGCTTGCCAAGCGTCGCGGAAGACACACATCTCCCATAAGCGGCTGCCTGCAAGGATACAAAACACATTCTATTTATTTTTTTTTGCGAATAATTCGACATTTACGCTTGGTTTTCCCAAGTCACCGAATCTCCAGAACAGTCCCCAATGGTCTCTACAGATCGAGAACAACCACTAACCTCCGAGGAACACTGAGCCAGCAGTTCCGGGAACCGTCTCATCCTGTCCCGGCTGCGAGTCCAAACGTTTTTTGCCGACATGCTAACTGGGATATAATTGACCGGAGCTGGAGTAACACTGAAGGGTTAATATCTAAACCCTTAAAGGAAAGACCAGGCTGTTATAATGTAATTTTCTAAATAAGTAATATAAATATTTTACAAAATCATTTTAATGACACACTTCGCTGTACAAAATAACGTCTTTTAAAATATCTGTCATGTCCTACATTCTCTCTGTTCTCTGAACGCAGCCATCTTGCTAACCCTTGACCTCAATACCCTGAGTTTGTTCCAATTGACCAATGATGTCTGCTTGAGGTTTTTGGTTGGTGGAAATTCATGTCAATCAAATTAGCACCCGGAAGTTCTTAGCCGTCTCTTCATTGGAAGGAACACGCAGCCAAGTCTAAGAAGGAACCAATAAGAGCAAAGGAGGTGTCGGTCTTCACTTTGCGGTTGGCTACAGCCCGACGCTGGCCCCGCCTCTCACTGTTATGGAGGATCAGCTGGGACTTTGACAGTGCGGAATCATGGCAACCTTTATGGAGAGACTCGCTTTCCTTCCGAAAGTAGGTACAGTCACTGAAACGTAGTGTTTTTAAGATAAAATTATTTATCCGACCATGACTCTTTTACGATTAGAAAGTATACTTTGTCATTCTAACTCCGGGTTCGAAAGAAAAAACAGCCGCACCTGGCAGGATGCGCTGTCGACGCAGGGGTAGACTGCAATTTTGTGCGCTTTTTACTTCTCCGAATTGAAACTACAGTTTAAGATCGGGAGTTGTTCCAGCTTCCAAGTAAATAACTCCTTCTAGTCGTAACCGACTTAAATTAGTACGTCAAAGGCTTTAACAGGTGTCTATCAGTATGCTTGGAGGATTCATATATTCCACTTGTTAATGACCGAAGATACTTTATGTTTGAAGCAGGGCTTGTCACCGAGAGCTGGCGAGGTGGTTCTCGCACTGCGTTTAAATATTTTAATCTGTGTATATGATTGCTATATATAATCTTAGCAAAATTTGAGTGATTAAATAGAACTCTGGCATCATAGAAACGTTTTCTTTATTAACGATGGCTAAGTGTTGCCGTTTCCGCTAAAATCCTAAGAACTAGGCGAGTGGCTGTATTTGTGCCGATGTGTATGTTTAAAGGGTATCTTTTAATTCCGGGGGGTTACTTAGAAGGCAAACAATGAGGTGATTCAACTGCAGGACTGTGTAGGTAAAGTTGGTTACCTTTGCTGAAAGAATAAAGACGTTTTTCATTTTGAGTATTTTTGCGAGTGTCAGTACCTCTAGATTAAATCCTGGACTGCAGTCGTAAATTCCAAGTGGAAAGATTTTCAATCATCTTCAATTTTTCCTCCCTTAGGTGCCCACGCTGATGAAAGCCACTGCAGATGACGAAACTCCGTGTCCTGGCTATCTTTTTGAGGAGATTGGAAGTATCCTTTGTCCACTGCCTCCATAATCTTTAAGAACTCTTGACACATAGTCATCAATAACGTACGCCAGTAACATTAATGAGACTCAGTAGAAAAGAGCAGTCAATCATATCACTTTTAAAAAAATGTTATTAAATGTGAAAAATTACTGTAAAATACTCTATATGCCATCAATAAGTGCCTTTTTAAAAAAATCAGTATTTGTGTTGTAGTCATCATGTCACCAGTTATGTCTAACAAATAACTCATGAAAGATTTAGTATTATTTTCTTGTGGTGCGCAACTAACCTTTTACTTCTCTGAGAACCCACAGAAGGAACCTCCACTATGTTACCACATAGAACTGTATTGTAGTCCTTGGCAGGAGGTGCTCAGTGTGAACTAAGTGAACCAGTCAACGGGAGAGTTGTATCTTTTAACTTGAATGGAACCCCAGATTTTTCCCGTGAGTCTGTGGGCTGCAGCCAGTGTCTGCTGGAGTACCTGCTGGAACGGCTGCAGGTGGACTCCTGTCATGTTAAACTGAAGGTGAGAGGGGCTGTGAAGGAGGGCAGCGGAGATCAGGGCTGCTCCCGTGCTCTGATGTCATGAAAGCAGGGCACCTGTCAACCGATGTGTTGTCTCTTCTATTCTTTTATCCGATTTATGTAGGCCAAGCACCAGATAGCCTTAGGTTACAACAATTTACAATTAGTTGTTTTCCTGACAGTGCTTAAGGGGACTTTAAGAACATAGAAGAACACAGAGGAATGTTCTTCCTCTGTGGTCCAGTTTTTAAAGCCTCGCATTGTGACTTGGAGAAGGACACGAGTGTGCTGGATGCAGGGTTGTTGCTGTGGCTGTCGAATGTGGCAGCTCGGAGAGCTCTGGAGCGCTCAAGAATGGTTACAGAAACGAAAGGCGAGAAACACAAATGCAAGAGAAGTGGCAAGAGCCACATAGCAGGATACTGCAGGGCTCTGTGTTGACACCCTTCTCCTCTCCCAGGTCCTCAAGATCCTTCTTCACCTCTGCAGCAGTGCCTCACCTCACCTTGTCACAGAGCTCCGCCGGAACATCACCTTTGTCCAGGAAGCCACTGGTAAGCCTCAGCCTGTCTGATGTTCAGCAGAACCCCTCATACCAATGCAAATCTTCTTATTTATTGTTGTAGTCTTCTTATTTATTGTTATTGTCATCCTGTAAAGCACTTTGAGAAGCCACCTTTAAAGGCACTATATAAAATAAAGTTGAGTATTATTATTATTATTATTATTATTATTATTATTATTAAATGATCTGGAGTCTGGAGGGTAATCTGCTTTCACTGCAGCTCTCTTTATGGGCTTGCCAACTAAGATCATACTGTCCTTTATAATCAAATTATGAGATTTTGTATACAGGGATATGACAGTACACCAGAAGTCTTAAACCAAACCCTGGAGGGCCTAGTGTCTTCTTATTTTTGTTTCAGTCTGGCCAGTCACTTAAACAACATCATTGTTAATATCATTGTACCTGTGAAACACCTCAGAACCTGGTTGGCGGTATTACAATTATGCAGTGAATTACTAATTATATTAACTTCAGTGTGCAGTGAGTGGGACAAACAGCAGAAGATGCATGACTGGCAGCTGATTTTGAGAGCCCTGCTGCAGCCTGTATGTGTTGCTCTCTGCGCTGTGTGTACTGCCGGCTCAGTGTTGTGTGTCTGTCAGTTTTCAGCGGTCCTCCAGATCCCATCCATGGCAATGTTTTTTACCAGAGGGTGCGGATGGCAGCGCAGGTGAGTGCTTGCGTCTGTGTCCTCCTCCGCTATTGAAGATGTTTCAGCTGCAGCATTAAACAGAGTTTATTTATGAGCTAAAGGATTGTCCTGGTGGCATCACATTCAAAATAAACCGCACAACAGGAGCAGAAGCACTTAAAGCAGTTTCATAGCATCCACATCTAGTGCCATTTTGATCTTCTGGTTCTCTCACACAGTTAATCTGTCTTGCTGTGTCTTATCCCGTCTGTCCATTTTCAGGAGTTGGCCAGTGTCTTGTTCGCTGATACAGTCTCTCCCCAACCCACCTTATCCCCCTGCAAAGCTGCTACGCCTAGTTTGGGTGAGTAGATGTCTGCATGTAGGTTTCTGCAGTATTCCGGCATATATGTCTGCCACTTACCTTAAAACCTGCAACACAGCTTTTCAGCGGGACAGAATTCAATCCTAAATAAGAGTTTGATTCAGATGATCTTACTGCTGAAAAGAGGAACGAAAAACTCCTTAGGAAGGAGGAAAAAAAAACTCTAGGTGTCCAAGGTCAACTGGCTGCCCAACCCCTCTGGGCAAACTAATATTATACAATTAAAAAATGAATAAAGGGAAAAAATGAATAAAGGGTCACATGTTCCAATGTGATCTGCATGCAGAGTTAGCAGAGTTAACAAGTAGTATTTGTTGGAAAAACTGTCTCTAAATCGAGAGCAATATTTCTTTTGGATTGAAAGACATGTATTCACAAGGCTGCTTCTTTACAATGTAATAAGGCCACATCACATCATTGGGAGTTTTGCTGCCTTGTTTTGAATCTCAGAACATGGCGCTGGACATACCTGGAAATGTAGTCTATTTTGGGATGTAATTGGAGGTTTTACAAGTTAATGTGTACATTTTACTTTTATTGTGGTTTAAAACGCACTCATCAGTGCAGATTCTTTCGAACCCTGAAATAGAAAAAGAGTGTTGCAGTTCCCCTTTAATAAAAATGCTCTGCAGATGTGGGAGTTAGTACTTAAAACAAGCTTTTATTACATAGAATGTTGAGTGTCCACCTGGGTTGTAATATAATAGCTTCTTTCCTTTTCAGGAATGGGCTCAGACTCGGGGCTGAGGTCTGGGGTGCAGGGCTTCGGGTACAGTCCTGGGAGGCATGGCTCCAGTAAGTGTGCCCGGTGTTGTCGGCCCGTCTCCTTGCAGCCATATCACCCTGCTGCAGCTCACAGCGGGCAGCCCACTGAAGCTCAGCAGTTGTGAGCCTGGTCAGTACCTGGATGGGAGACCTCCTGGGAAAAACTTAAGGTTTCAGCTGGAAGAGCTGTTAGTGGGGCCAGCAGGGGGTCTGTGTGGGTCCTAATGCCCCAGTATTGTGACAGGGACACTATATTGTAAAAAGATGCCGTCCTTCCGATGAGATGTAAAACCGAGGTCCTGACGCTCTGTGATCATGAAAAATCCCAGGTCGTTTCTCGAAAAGAGTAAGGGTGTTACCCCGGCATCCTGGCCAAATTTCCCATTGGCCTTTACCAATCATGGCCTCCTAATAATCCCCCTCTCTGAACTGGCTACATTACTCTGTTCTCCTCCCCACTGATAGCTGATGTGTGGTGAGCGTTCTGGCGCACTATGGCTGCCGTCGCATCATCCAGGTGGGGCTGCACACTGGTGGTGGAGGTGATCCCCATTACCTGTAAAGCGCTTTGAGTGGAGTTTCCAGAAAAGCGCTATATAAGTGTAAGGAATTATTAAATTATTATGTGAGTGTGCCAGAGTACCTGTGTGCCCTTGGCAGGTGGAACTCTGCTGGACAGGATACAGAAGGCAGCGGAGGTGGTGGTCAGCGCCGTCCTGCCACCAACAGAACACAATGGCATCCGTCTCCATGAGAACAACTACCAGCCAGTGGTGGCGCCCTCTGCAGTAGTGGAGGTGGCAGTGCCAGCATGTCCCTGCAGTGTGCCTGTCCGCGGGGTTAGAGGTGAGGGGGCAGCCAGCCTGTCAGTTTCCTGTTATTGGAAAGCAAAAAGTAAACTGAGGCAAAGCCATTTGCTTTACAAAAACAGCTGTTCAGGGACTGTCACTAAAGGACTTAGCTGTACAACAATACGACTTTGTAAACTAGCCCAAAGCCAGTGGTTTCATTCTTAATATAAATATCTAAAAATATTCTGACATCTTATTTGGAATATATGATTAGTATTTTTATGCTTTATGGTAATAAAGGGGATGTGTTTCAATTCAGAAAAGTAATAACCCTGGTGTGATGAGGCTGTTAAAAATCCAGTAACACTAACACACTATTACACTAACAACCAAGGTGCAAAATATTGAATGTGAATGTCTTATTTAAAGTATGTGTCTTGCAGGCAGACCATAATGAAAGTTGAAAATACAAAGTCAAGCATATTTCTCTCACTAAATTGCTTCCTCTATAGAACCACTACAAATGGATTCTAATCATAGTAGCCATATCACTCCATCTTCACTGGGGCACTTTAAGGGAGGGAATTAACTTGTAAATTCAACATTCTGCTTTGCTGAAATTAAAATTGGTGCCCAATTCCCGTGCACAGTAAATGTGTATCAGCTGTTCACTATAAAACCAGACCCACAATGGCACTTGCAGACAAATCAGCAGCAATTTTCAGCTGCTCACATGGTCTGATCATTGGTAGGATTAGTGAATGGCTGATCACTACGACACGATTATTTGCTGCGCACTGCCATTGATAATAATTTTTGTATTTTGTATTGCGTTTGCAAATTATTTTTTCCAGTTTAAGGACAGTTCTAAAATTCAACTCCTTGTCAAAACGTGCCCAAGGAACCCAAAGGGTCACCCTAGCTATAATAAGATGGAACAGGTCTCTGGTATATCTTCTGAGCATGCTCAAACCATATTCTTACAGACGATGGGATATGAATGCCAGATGATTGCTTTTATGAACTATTAGCCCCCTCTCCTTCTGCATATCAGCACAGCGGTGTCCGGGCCAGCCTGGCGGGGGCTGGGAGGAGAGCGACAGTGGGCACAGTTCCCAGAATTCCTCTCAGGAGAAAGGAGATCGCAGCAGAGCCTCTCAGGGCAGCAGCAGCAGCAAGTCTGGGACCGATAGCCAATCAGGAGCCAGCAGGGAGAGCGGAGATCTGTCAGAACGGTATCTCTCATTGCAGTCAGACGCATGCCTTCAGATTGCCTTTGGGTGCATTCGGCACATCAGAAATTCAGATTTATTTTTGCACATGAAGGTTCGTAAGATCTGGAATATAGAACAGAGGCTCTATAAGACATGTAAGAGATACGATGTCTTTATTTTATAGACGTTAAAGCACACGCATCTCATGATAGTATTGACTTATCACTGACCTGGGCTTAAGTAGCTTAGTGTATATGTAGCGCATATTTTTTTAGAATCTGTTGAAAATTGATTTAGAATGCTTCGTAACCTTGTGTTGCCATTCGCTGGTGAGATCAGAACAGTGTTAAAGTGGATGATCTGTTGTCATGGCTGAGGCTGTTACGACACTGTGATGGGTGTCTTTTCAGGGTGGAGGTGATGCATTTGGGAGACTGTGCCCAGGAAATGATCCTTATCAACAGATTGACTGAGGGGTCAAAGGTCTTCCTATCCAGAGAGGAAACACAGCACTTTCTTAAAGAGTATGGTCCTCGCTGCGCACTCTCAATTTTGTTGTGTCTCTGGCTTTTGTTGTTTTGCTTTCGGTTACTACTGTTCCCGTGTTTGGTAATCCTGCTGCAGGTGTGCCACGCTGAACTGTGAAGCGGTGGTGGAGCTGCTCTGTGGAAAGCTGCAGGGCTGTACACAGACTGTCCAAATGGTACGTTGTTGTTTCTGGCCCATGAGTTTCCTGCTCATTAGTTTCAGGTGTCCTCAAGAGTGCACAAGCTCTATGCACTAGTTAAAGCTGCACAGATCATTAAGTGTCCAGACATTGTTCTGGTCAGTCTTCGTCTCCTATGCTATGTGTTCCCAGTCCTCATCCCAATCTTAAAAAAAAACATAGTTAGAATTGTAAAGCTTCTACCAGAGGTTTCTACTTTGGTGCAACACTGAATAATAATAACATACCCAGCCATGTTGTTGAAGCCAAGACCCTGACTTCAGCTGCGCTGGAAGAGATCTCTGGATCAGTAAGCTACAAACTTCTAAAAGACTTCTTCTCATTTGTAAATGCTCTTGTTATTTCAAATATATGTGATGAAACTTGTGACTTTGAAGAACTGTGAAAGGCTGTATGTATATGAAAAACTTGAAGGGTGTAAAGAGGGGTGCAGTATGTCTGCCAATTGCCATTGGCCTATTTGCTTCACTCCAGGCCAGTTACAAAAGCTAGTAGTACGTGAACGTAAAAATTGAATCACTTCGAAGGAAAAATGAGAATTTTTTGTTGTTGTGAATCTTTCTTTCTCTGTGTCCTTCCAGAGGGCTCTGTGTGCAGTGGCGTGTCTGATGTCATCTGACCTACTTTCACTGGACCATGTATTTGGGGTTACCCAGAAGCACTTGGTGCAGCTGAGCAATGGACCACCAGGGGCTGTGGCCAATAAGGCCACCAAGGTGAGCACTGGTTGGGCTAAGGGGTAAAGAAGCAGATCTAAAATCTCCCCTGTAGCCCATAGCTTCAGATTTTCTAAGAGTTCCTGTATTTGAAGAGTACCACAAGTGACTGCTCTTCTGTGCACTTGCAGCTCCTCAGGCAGTTTGAGGCGCTGATGCATGGCCAGCAGGGGGCATCAAGGTGTGACGGCAGTGCCTTCCCAGCAGTCACAGGCCCTGCACCCCTGCAGGACTCCTCCAAACTAATGGACACCCTATTTTTGCCAACATCACGTGGGGAGACCAACATAGAAAGGGCACCAGGGAGTCAAGATGTCACCCTCCAAGGTGAAATATCACCCTCCAGATACCAAAACAGCATCTCCTCAGTTCCTGACTCGGAATGGGACAGCCGTTGCACGCAGACAGAGGTACAACGATGTGGATCAGAACTTTTCCAACCCACTGTCAATATTGCCAAGGATGTTCTACCAGGTAGAGACCCAGAGCATTACCAAGACGGCCACTTGGGTGCATGTGCCTCTTCAGACACCGGTGTGTCTGGGCAGGGAACGCCGGCAGGGGACAGTGTTTCTGAGCCTGCATCAGCTGTGGTGGAGGATCTTGATGATCTTCCCTCCAGTAAGCTGTCTCTTTTTTCAGGCATGGAGCTTGTAATAAGAGGCAAGCCTTCATGCTTCCCCGACTCTTCCAGGACAGAAGCCACTCCTCCTGGTCTGTGCACAGTGCAGGATACCGACACTCACAGGGCTGCAGAGCCTACGGCCTGCTTCACGGACAATACCATCACAGCCTCGCCGCCATCCGACTCCGAGCGCAGCCAGCACCTCTCGGCTTTCTCCTTTCTCAATGTGTAAAGACCAGGCCTGATGTCTGCAGAGCAGAAGTAATCATGACAATAATAAGAACAGTGATTATTCATCCAGAGGGGGCTGCACATTGATGGTAGTGAAAGGGAGTCTATTACCTGTAAAGGGCTTTGAGTGGTGTGTCCAGAAAAGCGCTATATAAGTATAAGCAATTATTATTATACATGATTATAGAAATGCAGTATAGGTTTTTGGATATGCCTATGAGAGGAGCAAGCATTCGTCATGTGGGATTGGACCTAGAATGGTCAGTGAGAGATTCCTATTCATCATGTGTTGCTAAAATGAACAGGAAATGAATTAGAGTGGGTCACCAATGCTTGGCTTTTTTCAGCTGATGGGTACTACTAAAGAAAGCCAGGACTTCAGTATTAACTGTCCTAAATCATTAACCTTAATACGTGCCAGCTAAGAGCAGTAGATAAGAATACCACAAATCTGCACTTGTTGGAGGAAGCCTCCAAAGCCTTTAACATGCAAAACACTTTCAGTCAAGTACTCACCGACTTGGTTGCCTTTCTATTTCAACTGCTATTTTAAAAGGGGAATAAAAATAATATGCCCCTTTTATTTTATTTTCCTGTATTATGCATTCTGTGTGTAGTGACGCCCTCTTTGCTTTTGTTACTTTACAAAGTTATTTATGAGCCAAGATCCAGTTGGCTAAAATAAGTTGCACCATGTGGGTGTCATGAGAAGGCTTTCCCTCATGAGTGAATAGTGAAATATTGACAGTGCTATTTTCTTACTTCTCATTTCTGATTTTTTTGCAGATCTATAAAAAAAAAACATTTTTTACTGTAGTCAGAACATGTTATATTAAGAAAAGTTTAACAGTTCTGTGAGGATCGGTTAACTTGAGTTTCAGCTAATGAAAACCAATTTAAAAAATTGGTCAGAAAAGCCTCTACTGTGTTTTACGATATACCGTATATAGCAGTTTATAGTGATAAACCTATTAATCATGAATGAGGGAATTTTTATGTACTGCTATTCAGGGCTGTGTAGACTGGTTACTGCATCCCGATAAGTGCCTTTGCTGCAAGGCAGAACATCATTTTACTTCCAATAGAACTGCTGCAGCAGCAAAGGATTCTTGTTCTAACACCTTATGTCACAGATGTTTTTTTTTTTACATCTGCACACATAACATCCTATCTGAAAGGTGGTGCTATTCATGCAAATATGGTTTACCAATGCATGCACACTGAAAAAAGCATGGTACAGTATCTCTCCGTACCACAGACTTGCAGGACTCTTTTTTTGCAACCTTGAGGCTAGTGGTTTAGATCCAACGTATTAGGAAGTTATCAACTCAAGCATGTGCAATGCAGCGATGAACACTGAAAGCATCGCAGTAAACCAGCTAATGCACAATGTCTGCTTAGCCTGTTCTGAATGCTACATGATAATGATGTGCCCCATTTTTTATTCTACTATAGACACAAAAACAGTGGAATCATCTGGATCACCAGAACGGCTTCTCTACTGCATTCTCTGTAACACTGCTGTGTAAAAGTGATCACATCACATACAATGAACTGAGCAGAGGTTTCTTTGTGCCGAGTGTGAAGGTCTATGGTTATTTAACGTTTGCTCCTCCTGGATCACAGGAATACCTTGGGCTGTAATGCAAAACTGTGAAATTAAATTGCTAAAGCCATCAAATGCAGAACGGTTAGCAAGTGTGAAACTGGCTTACTGTGTACCCCAGCATGGTGTGCATGACCAGCTCTGAACATCACACAACTGCTATGCATGTTTCTACACACTGATCCCTGTGACATCTACGGCAAAGTTTAACCAAAAAGCGGGGATGTTCTCACCAACAAAGTTAAATGAAAAAGTTCTGATATCTTCACCAACTATAGATTGCATGCTCAAAGGCTAGCAGAGGACATTGTGCCCAACACACAAGCCCACTCAAATGGCACTTGAAATGGTTTGGGCTACAAGACTCAGCCTGCACTCTGAATAGTTTCAAATTGTAATTAAATATACACCGACCTACACCAACCATCTATTAAAAATGAAAAAAATAACGAACTCTTGCTTTGTGTACTACCTACAAGAAAAGCAAGACAAGATTAAAAATGAAACAACTGTTTATTTCAAATGTAAGAGATGGGTTAAAAAAAACTATCCAGAACTCAAATGTAGGCTAAAAGTTATTGTACATTTCTAAATACAAAACATTATAATCAAATGTTTTTCCATCTTCGCCATACAAAAAACAAAATTTGTGGGTAATATTTAATGGGAACAGTTCAAAAGGTAGCTGGCTGCCTCCTGTCACACTGCACATAAAATGGGAGCCAGGAAAGATGTTAATATTAAAGGGACAAGTGACTCAGTGGTCAGCCAGGTGGGGACTGAGCTCAATGAAGCCCCTGAAGTGTCCAACTCATTTGTTCACTCACCAGCTCTTCCAACCCATCATCCTTTCACAATGGCTATGGAGGAAGTCCCTGGGATATTTACCCACCTTCCTCCTCCAATACCTTGCAGGTTTTCCCCTCAAACACCAGGTCAAAAGGTTATATGTAAAACCTTTCTCCCCGGGAATGTGGAAAACAGGACAGGATAGCTAGTGGGCTCTGTAATGGCGGCACACACGGAGACAAGAGGGTGTTTTTAAACTCGCCCCTTGGCTACACAGTACATCATTACAGACTGAATGAACTCAGCCAAGTGCTAACCTGACTACTGCAGGGTTAAAAACAAGAACCTTTCTTGAGTGGTTTGATTTATAAAACTCTCTCTCCGATGCAGGCAAGTAGGTTTCTGCCAGGCAAAGGATTCATGGTCATTTAACCATTTAAGTAAACCTGCTACTTGTGGTTCATTGGCAAACTGAGAAACCCAACAAAGTATTGCAGTAACATAAGCGATGGTCACTACAAATTAATTTGCTTTAACCAGATACTATATTTCCTACCTAAATTCTGCTACACAAGAACTTAAACTGCTAAATTATTTTCTGTCACCCAAGCCCACTTTGTACTACTAAAACTGGAGACCATAGTTAGACAAATATTAAATTAGGTGCACAACTCTTGTCAGGTCAGCTTAATATGTGTGCCCTTGAAGAGGGTGCTGATGGGCTTGTCTTGCTGGGGGGAGAGGGGGGTCACTTACAGGACTTTGGTTTAACTTTAAAATCTCTTCAGAATGAGTCTGTCGAAGAAGGTGCTCTATATCTTAAATGGAAGTCACACAATGCGTCATGAATTTTGAATCAATATCTTAATTTATTGCTTCAGATGATTTATATTCTCCACCCTACGTTAAAGTGCAAACAATGGAGAGAAAATGTGAAATGGCGCTATAAGCAGATTTTTCACAGAGTCAGGGGTCCACATTTCTGCTAGTTTTTACATGGCAAAGAACACGAGTCTCACGTACTGCTTTCAATTCAGTGATTAAACCAATCCTATAGAATTATGTGAACAGCTCAGTACTCATTCTCTTTCACCAATACAACATAAATATTGTTAAAACAAAGTCACCAATAAGTGCCATCAAACCCCTTTAACTCACCGAGAGGGCCTGGCTTTAATGCAAATCAAAATGTAGCTTCTAAGTACACTAATACAAAGGACCAACTTGAGACATCCTTCGAAACACACTCCCTGACTCAAATCTCTTCTGCGTTATGAAAAAGACTCTTTTAGTTTGCAAATTCCAAGCAACTGTACAAGAAACATGAAAATAACCTCTTCCTACTGTGACCCAACAGCCAAACAGCTGGTAATAACAGAGGACAGATGTCCAGAACCAGATGATTTGAATATGCCACTCAAACCTGGCAAGATACTTCACAGGCCCAGGGTCAGCTTCTCTTCTTTTCACTGCCTTTCTCCGTTCCTCCTATCAGTTTACTCACAACAGGAAAAATAAAGCTTAAATCAAAATATTCACTAAGCTAGGCTTTGTAAACAGCATGTAAACCAGCTTGGCCAACACAGAAGGAGGAAACATGTTTAATCATCAATGCAACCAATGCTATAGTTTTTGGAATATCCTCCATATCAAGAGATGGGCTACACAATGACAACCTGCCCATGGATGAGAGAAGAAAATAAATGTGTTGAAACATGATAAAGCAAGGTCCTTAACAAAAGGACAGGATCTTGTGCAAAGGCTGAATGCTCCATGTCCAGCGCCCCCTCCCTGGTGGCCAGGGGAGAAGCGTGAAGTTGCACGGTCTCCCCTCTCGGGAGGGGGTGGGCGCGGAGGGCGGCAGTCACGTGGCCCCCGGCTGCCCGCGGCTCTGCAGGCTGTGGAAGTGGGCCTCGCGGAGGATGCGGTTGATGCGCTGGTAGGAGCACTGGCTCAGGGACGCGGACTCCTCGGTGAGCTGCGCCGCGCTGGGGGGGCTGCAGGCGCCAGGGTGGTACCCTCCTGCCTCCGCAGACTGGCTGCTGCTCCCCGCCGCTCGCTCCGGGCTGCTGATGGCGCTGCAGTCACTGCTGGAGGACTGCGGAAAGAGGTGAACTGCTTATCCACCGGGCCAGCAGCGCTTACTGATCTCAGGCCTGCCTTTCCTTCGCCCTTGCCGACGCTGAGCAGAAAACCCAGCTGCTGATGTCGCGCTGTCATTGTTTCACTGTCGGGTGTCATTTACAATGGTTTTTCAGAACTGCCACTTACTTAGATGTGCACTGGTGTACAACCCTGGAACTGACTGCACCCAACAAGAGTTTAACCAAGATTAGGGAGAAATGAACACAGAAATCTAGACACTGGACATCTTAAATGTGATTTCTTACCATCTTCCACTTGCTCTCCACTTTCTGCCCCTGCTCTCTTTCAAGTTACTCCAGTACTCAGACATACCTTATGACAGCGTGCTGCACATCTTTACAGGGGAAGCTGCACTTCAGAGCACAACAGCAGAGTCAGTTCAGGCTTAACTTAATAGCTCTTGGAGATCCTGCTTGAGATAGTAGCTGCCATGTATGTGGATTTACAATCAGTGGAAATTGGTACCTGAGTACCAAATAACGTGTTGGGCCTGTGCAAGCAGCAGGAACAGTTTGAGGAGGAAATGACACGCGATTCCACAATGTTCTGAAGTATCTGCAGCCCTAACCCACCCCCTGCTTGCAGCAGGATCACCTGCGGTTACGACTGTGGCAGGGATCATCTCAATTTTCCATGCTTTTCCTCCGCAGCACTTAATCTGAGGATCTTTTCAACCAGGGAGCACGTTGTCCCATGCCCCTCAAATCAACCACGCACTGCCTGCCACAGAAAGGGTCTGCTCAGGTGTAAGGGGAGCAGGTGTCCTCTCCTCTTACCTCCGAGTCCCAGGCATCACGACCCAGCTCAGGGAACAGGGGGTGGCCCGTGCCCCCCCTCTTGGCCTGGGGTAAAAGCTGGCTGTCATCATGGTCACAGCTCCGCCGCCGTTTCCTGTGGGGAACATGGCCATTTCAGAGAAGCACCGCGGTTGTCGCCAGTCTGTCACACTTACTGATTACTGGCCTAGAGCACATACCACCAACCGAACCCCCCCCCAGCTCAGTTTTGTAAAACAATTTGGGCCAGTTCTACCAAAAGTATGGATGGCAGTCGAGCCCTCAACCATCATCTTGATCATCTCGATCTGTCAGTTTACCTTCTTTGTTTCCTTCTACATAGCAGAAGGCATAAAATTCAGAATGACACTGCAGTTTGGGCAACTGTTTTGCAAGTCATGCAAACAGAATTTCTCAGTGACCAAGCATATGGGAGAGTTACCAACCATTTTCTTCACATAGGTTCACTTGGGAACATCAAAATGTGCATACTGCTATGTTGCCATGCTATTCCTTCTTTCAGACCCCTCCACTAAAAATAGAAAACTTATTAAATTTTAAAGAAACTAATTTCAAAAGAGGAACCCATATTTAATTCTTTAGCCAGAGAAGTCAACTGAGAATAAATTTTGTTTCACCATCCTGGCCAAGAGCCTTATACTGCTGCAGCATAGAAAACAAGACAACGAAGAAAAGAACCAATTTAAAATGTAAATAAGGCATGACCACATTAAGTGCAAGTACAAAGCCTGAATGATTATGAACATACAACTCAAAATACCTCATACAAAATGCCAGAATACCAGAATCTAATTGGCCACATTTACTCTGAAAATTGATCCAGTCATTAGCTGTGGCAAACAGATGACTCGTGCCTAAAAACAGCACTTGCTCTTGGAAGGTTCAGTATGATACAATTATAACTGGGGTCAGAGATAACTGTGCAAGTAGTTACAGTATATGGATAGGAAGGACTGTTCTAAAAATGAACAAGCCATTTTCCAAGGCATTTGTCTAGAGGCACAGAAAGCCAATCAAAGAGTAAAGATTACAATGGAAGCTCAATATACTCCTCAAGTAATCATTCTACTTGTTAATTTTAAGAATGTAAAGATCTCAGGCATCAACGTAAAGTCTGGGCAGTAACAACATAAACAGTCCGTAAATAACCAATTATATACCTCGTTAATACTATCCTACTACCCTGCAATTAAAACTATTTACATTAAAGCAAAAGCAGAGAATTCTGTAAGATACAAGTGGCTCATATAGCACCGTAAATGCAGAAAATACATTTATGTACTTAGATTAACTATAATATTATTAATACACTCATCTATACTCAACATCCAGTATTCTCAAACGAAGTATTTAGCTGAATCACAGTTTACACTCCACGACCTGTTTCATTCTAAGCAATTGAAAGTGCTGAAAATAATCTGGCGCACGTAGTTCAGTGAAACTCCTGTAACAACTGAACAACGATCTGCCTGCCTTCACGTAAACCGAGCACCTCATTTAAAACTATTCTGTTGTAAAAGCTATATCGTGCACATTAAATGAACAAAGTACCGGTAACATCTCGAAGTGGGATTTCTTCCAGTAATAACCCAAAACAGAAATCTACAGTAAAACAAACTCCACTCACCTGTTTTCCGACAACATCTAAAACACCACGGGACCAAGAGCTACTGTGAAAACACTTCCTCTTCGCGTCGCCTCTCTCAAGACCAGGGCTTGTCGGGGGACTTTATTTTTGGTTGGACTCTTTCGCCTTCTTAATTCGGTAAACGGACATAACTCACAAATATTCTCAGCCCTCCCAACTACATGCAAATACAACAACGGTCTATCTTCGGAACTGCAACCTGCTTGCGGCAATGCCCGAAGTCTTGAACGACGAGTATTCAAGCACTGTGTCTGTATATTAAGTAACACAGTGTATCGGCCTAGAGGTTAAATCTAGTTTTACAGGCCCACTTATGCACGAACCACGGCTGTTTGGTTTCTCTTTCTGGAGAGGGAAACAAGAAGCAATTTTCTGTTAAAAGACAGTGGCATGAAGACTGAACGGAAGAACCCCCCCTCGTATTACAAGCCAGCCAGCCTGAGTTGTTTAAGTCTTAACTACGGGCTACAGCAAGTCCTCTAAACTCACGTCGTACATTACTTAGATGGTAAAAATCTTAAAGATCAATACTAAGAAAAAAAAATCCCTCCGTCTCAGGTCTATCTACCCCCCTACAAACACAACGACGATTCCTCACAGTCTCTACCCCTGTCGCCCCCGGCTTCAATCTAATTCTCCCCCACCCGGCGCTATCTCATCGATTCTTTTAACATAAAATCAAGATTAAGCTACGTCAAAACATTCTTTTAGCTTAGACACTTCATATCGTTAACGTAAATGATCTGCTTATCGTGAGAATCGCACCGGTTCCACCACCCAGCTCTCCCTCTCCAGCCTCAGTAGGTAGAGCTCCCCAGCTGTTTACATGACATTGCGCCTGCGCAATAAAGCCGGGCAGGTCACTGCAAACCGCTCAGGCAGGAAAAGGCCACCTATATCCTGGATCGCAAATGTCGGTAGGGCTCCCCCCAAAACGTCGTCAGCAACGACATAAATGTGTTTACTTTAAGCTTCAAAACAGAATTGGTATTACTCTTGGTTCAATACTGTGGCGCAGTATAATTCATTTTCCGAAACACAGGCATTTGCGTAAGCTACCTATATTAAGGGCCTTTGCTTGCTACTTGTGGTTTTTTTTTGTCAGATACTTTTGTACAGTACGTATAAGGATGAAACATACTAAGCGCCTAACAGAGTTTAAATATTGCGTGGCTATTTATTGACTATTATTTATTTAGCGACCGAAAGCTACAATGATTATCGTGGTACTGTTTGGTAACATTTCTGAAAAAGTATCAAATTATAAAACGTAATTTTTCCGTTAATAAGTAACGCACAAAATATTTAACATCAAGTCTCACCGCAGTTTCATGCTCTCGGAGTACAAACAGCTGGAAATTCAGGCGACGTCAACCACTCCACCAACGGCCTATGCGCGATATTTTCTAAGCGTCTCTTCTGATTGGCTAGGTCACGAAGCCCGACGACGATTTAAGGAGACATGAGCTCGGGTGAGTTTTTTTTTTAATCTTGAGTAACTTGGCGTTAACTTGTTACGCTACGTTGACATCACAGCTGGTTTTGAATTTTCCAAACCAATCAACGTTCTATCACAATGCGTGTACCCCTTATTCCAAACATTGACGCCCCCTGTATGAAAGTTTGTCTGGTGTGGGTGTCTCTGTCTCCGCTAGTTTTTGTTCCAGCTGACCTGTTAACGGATCTGCTTCTTGTTTAGACTTTTGTTTTTCTGTTTCTGCAATTGGTACGCCCTTAAGTCCATTAATACCGCTTCCCCATAGCTCTCTTTGTCCCGGCTATTATTTTACATCTCCAAATACACCTGTATAAAAGCGGAATTTGTCTGTCTCTGATGTGCAAATAGAACAACCTGGAGCACACTCAGCACAGGCTGGGGTTTTGCACTCTGCTACTGTTTGTGTAGAAAGCAAGAGGAATTTTCCAAGCTCTCAGTCAATCAGAGTGTGGCTTGATATGTACTAGTTCAGGTGGGTAGCTGCGTCAGCATGCATAGGCTGCAAAGGAACAAGTGATAGGTTTATTCCATGCTGAAAAGAGAAGAAAGAAAACACAACGTTTTGGCCGTGTGGCCTTCTTCAGGTGCTCACCGAAACGTTGACTTTTCTGTCTTCTCTTTTCAGCATGGAATAAACCTATCACTTGTTCCTTTGATATGTACTATATGTTCACTGTATGGCCAATGCCATTTGTAATCGTTCTGCCAGTTCTCTTTGTGTTCAGTGATTTGCTGTGATCTCACCTGGTCTGGATTAATGTAAGAGATAAGATCACTTTATTGGCCATATGCAATTTCATGTTTTAGGAATTTGTCTTTTCGCATTCCCCAACTTGCTCTCCATGAGACACACAGACAGGGAGAGAAGCTGGGGGTCAAAGCGCAGGGTCAGCCATTTATACGGCACCCCTGGAGCAGTTGGTTAAGGGCCTTGCTCAGGGGCCCAATGGAGTAGGATTCCTGTGCCAGCCGCGGGATATGAACCAGCAACCTTCCTGCCACAGGTGCAGATCCTTAGCCACAGAGCCCCCTCACAAGTACCACACAGATCTGTCATATTGTAATTCAGCACTGCACTTGCCAGGTAAAACATTGAAATAGAGATAAATAAGTCTACGTAAAGGTAGTACAGCCTCTTTCTGTGGTCTTTATTTTAATGTGCAGTTGACCTGGATTTACTTGCTTGTGAAACAATGAAGTAAAAGAATGAGACAGAAAAGTAAAACATGGACATGTCTTTTAAAATGGTTTTGAAAGTTTTTTTTTTCTTTATCAGACAATAGATCTGGTTTGGGTTCTCCTGGGATGGAGGAGTGTCCGTTTTGTGGCAGGCCTTTCAAGAGGCTAAAATCGCACCTTCCTCACTGCAAAATGGCTCCTGTCACCAGTGGAACGAAAAGCCCCAAAGCATTATTATTCCTCGAGACCAGTGCAACTCTGGAGAAACAGACTACAGCAGCCAAGACAAAGAAGAAGAAGGTCACCATGGATACAGAGACTTCAAAAAAAGGCCCTACAAATAAAAATGACATATCTCAAGACGTGGGTGAAAACAAAGTGGATCTGCAGTGGAAGAGATCCAGTGTTGAGCACCAGGCTGTGAAGAAGCAGGTTTTGTCCCCTTCAAAAAACAGAGTAAAGAAAAGTATTTCTGTCTCTCAGCATCAGTCCAGACCTGCAGAGCCAGGAAGAAGTTCAGTTTCCATTCAGAAGGATTCTGGCACGTGTAGTGTAGGAGTCCCCGAGGCACAGAGGCAGGGTACTCCCAAAGCCAACTGCCCCAGGACAAAGCAGGACCACAGCTTGTCTTTGAAATCTCCCATCGATACTCCTGCGCGGCAGGAGACATCTCAAGGCCAGTGTACGGCATCTGTCACTGCAAGCAAGAGTGGGACAGAAGCGACGCCGAGTGATGGAAGAAATTACAGGAAAACGGATGTTTGGGAGCACATCCAATACAGCTTGATGAGCGAGAAAGGATCAGTTGCATGTTACCAAAGCAATATGAGAACAAAGGGATATAGTGGCGCATCGGGGTGTGTGGAAGAAAACCACCACTTGACCAAGATAATGGAGAATTTCAGCGTCAAGACCTATAAACCTGCATGCACTAATGGAGCCAGTGAAAGAGCTCTCACAGACGGGAATCGTGGCAGTAGAGTAGCGAGTGCATCATGGCTAGATGGGTCAAAGCCTGCAGGCTGCATCGCTGGCAGAGCTGCACGCGAGAGTGGAGATCTCCGGGGAGCCCCTCGGCCTGCGCCTCGTGCTCCAGGGGCCGTGGCCATGAAGCCCGTCACTGTCGCGGCTCCTGACCGGCCCGCCGCACCGAGAGGCCTGGAGTGGTTCGCAGAGCTGGGCCCGGGCTATCGGGCCATCGGGTTCTCCATGCTCCCTCTGCAGCCCCTCCCTGGACTCGCGGACAACAGGACAGGCCAGCGCCCAGGGCCAGTGGGAACAGGTACAGAACTATCGACATGGCTGAGATGAGTAATCTCTGCATGAGTACTCGTTATCTGGATATTATCCATCCATCAGTATTGGATTGGAAGCGTATGGACTCACAGGAACACTTAAAACCATACCAAAAAGAATCTCTGTAAAACATGTGTCAGCACAGCCATCCTGCACTTTGAGATTAATTCTCCATGTTAAGTTTTAACTTTACTGAAAAGCTTTAAACCAGAGTATAAAATAAGTTGAAGAGATTGCTTCACCTCTGTTTGCTTTGCAGATGCAGCCTGATAGAATTAGAATGTTCCATTGTAAAAAGGAGTAGAGAAGAACACTATGTAACTAGAAGACATTTTGACAGAACCTGGATAATGCAAAGTCCTGTGCCTGTGATCTGAAGCCAAAGGGTATTACAAGCCTGAAGGATCAAAACCCAAGCTTAGTGAGGCTAATTGGAAATGGGAAATGTAAATGTTTGCTTGAACTAGGACCGTTATTAAACCCCCAGTTTGTGTCAGCAGGTCTTGCTGCTCTGCTGAGTGGGATAGTGGTTCTGTTCCAGGCTAGGTCAGCAATGGCCACATCATTGTCCCAGCGGCATTGTTTTAGCTGTGCATGTGGTCCCCAGTCTGGGTCACTGAGGTGGTGGTGGAGCTACAGTGCTCGGATCAGTGCCTGCTGTGTGCAGCGCAGGGCAGGCTGCTGACGCGCAGTGTTTGTGTGTGTGTGTGTGCAGGTCCTCCGACACAGTTTCCCGTAGCTCTGGCGCAGCGCAGACTGATGGAGGTGCAGCTGGGGGAGCTGCCTGCCTGGCTGGCCATGGGCACAATGACACCCTGGGTGGGGATGGCAGCTCTGCGCCGAGGTCAGCAGAATCCATTGTTGTCTTACCTGGTCTCAACTCCAGCAGGTTCCAGGTCTTTATCCGTTGAAGAGTGTAGGCTCCCTGTCGAGACCTGCATGGCTGTGGCTCTCCAGGAGCAGGAGTGATCGGAGAGAGTGCACCGATCCAGCAGGCTCAAGTGAAAGAACAGAGCAGATGTCGGCAGGGAGCAGTGGGCTGATAAGAAAAAAGGGATGTGAAAAACACTGGGGTCACTCAAGCCTTTTCTACTTGTAGAGTTCCTGCAGCTCCTTTTGAGGTTTTAGTGAAATCTTTAATTAGAGCATAGCGTCTCAGTCCTGGTCCTGAAAGAGCCCTGTGTTAGCCTGTTTTTTTTGTTCAAGCTGACTCCTAATTACCAAAACTAATTGATCCCTTTAAATGAAACACTTGCTTCAGCAGACCTTTTTAACCTCGTTCTGTACCCCGTCCTTGATTAAAAAAACAAATGCTCAGCTGCAGGCAAGTTTTTTTCAAGAGATTTAGTGCGCACAAACCTGTTATTTTAGTTTTGATAATAATAATTGCTTTCACTTATATAGCGCGTTTCTGGACACTCCACACAAAGTGCTTTACAGGTAATGGGGTCTCCCCTCCACCACCACCAGTGTGCAGCATCCACCTGGATGTGCTTATTATGTTGCTGCTCCTTTATTTCTGCCTGAGTAGCTCTTAATAAGTGATCAATTATCTTACAATGCTTTCTTTCAAAAAGGGAGATCTGTTAACACTGAAAATGGTACCGTGAAAACGCTGATGACAAACCCAATCCATAGTAAAGAGCTGTGAAACTCCTAAGTTCAATGTCTTGACAATTGGAGGTCGGTTGTCCTCCAAGATCAAGACCTGAAAAAAAGACGACAGGGGAATCAGGACCAGGGCTGGCTCTGCACATTGGTGGTGGTGGAGGGGATCTCCATTACCTGTAAAGAGCTTTGAGTGGAGTGTCCAGAAAAGCGCTATATAAGTGTAAGCAATTATTATTATTATAATTATTGTGTATTGTTGTTCTTGCAGGCTGGCAGAGGTACTATAGCAAGTATATTGATGTGAGGAAAGGTGGAGCTGGGGGCTTGACCATGCTGCTGGCTGCCTACTGTGTCCTTAGCTACAGCTGGAATTACCCACATCTCAGTGAGTAGAGCTCCCTTCTGTGAATGGCATCAGCTGCCTCATGTACATCACACACTGGCACGTTCATTATTTTCTACTGCTGAAAACTTATTACCCAGGGGGTCCACCTTCTTTTTTTATTGAAGTATTTGAATAGTTCAGCCCAAACCCTAACTGAGATGAAGGCGAGGCATGGTTGGGATTAATTGCTTTGTTGGCTGAACCCGCCTGGCTGCTGTTGTTTTTTTGGGCCTCCCTGTCATCATGTCATTTCAGAGCAGCAGCGCTGGAGGAAGTATCACTGAAGACCGGGACACTCCGGTTCCTGCAGCAGGTCACATGGCAGCCCTGACTGGAGCGACACACTGCACAAGCAGGCATACAGCCTGTCTAACTGCTTCGTGTTCCATGTGAGCACCGGACTCAGACCTGGATACTGGACTGGACTGGACCAGATTCACCTTGTTTTCTAGGTTGAAATAGCTGGCAAAATCAAATACTCCTCAGGCCCCCTCCAGAATCAGGAGTACTTCACCTGCTGAGTGCAGTAGCTGGAAGCTTATATACGCTGGATGTCTTTACATTGAGAAGGCCTTACTTTTTAACATAGGGTAGGCTCGCACTTCCTTTACCTGTAAGTTATATTTACTAAGTGTGAGATTTTGCAGGGTCTCCTGTTGAATTTTTGCATGAGCTAGAAGTGTGAGAAATTACATTTTTTAACAAGTGCTAATCATGTATCTGCTGTAGAGTATATTTATTACAGTCATGCCCCATTGAATGTGGGTCTGTTTCTCTGCTCAGGTCTGAAGTGTGTGCTTCCCATTCTCTGGATTTAAAAAGCAAGCGTTATTTTCCAAGTGGTCACCAGAGGGCGGTCTAGTAACTTGCATCACTCATCTAATTGAAAAGTATTTTACAAATCTGCTTAAGAGCATTCTGATACACCGAATGTGCTAACACACAAACTTTATTTTATAAAAGCAAAAAAAACTTTCAATTAAATGTAACTATTTTACATAATTATTTCATAAAATCATATTTGAAGCAATTCCATCTGTCTTCTTTAGGAAGATATACATTGACATTTTGTTAGTAAGTTTCAAGTCACCTTGCAGTCTTCTCTGTTCAAGATTAAAAAGGTATTGCAAATTGCCCAGAAGACCTTGTATGAGTATTCAAAATCCTGAGAACACTAACAAAGTCAACCTAGCCACCTTCAGAATTACAGAGAATGGCATTCTAATGAGAATAAAGACAACACATTGAACAATCTCAAGGACACAGATGTTTAACCTTCACTCAAGTAATATGAATAGCTAAACAGAGACATTGCAAATACAGGACTGCTGCTAAAAAGTAAAACCAAAAGGGTGATCTGTAATGATTCCAAAGTCATCTGTAGCTCTTTTTTGTATTTCTATGTACATCCTTTTCCACTTCCCTATAATGTACATATCATGTAGCTGGATAAAAATAATCTTGTACTTTAACTCACTGTCCAGTTCTGATATTAAGGCAGTTTTTAAAACTAACACTAGAAATTATGCAGACGATGTTACTTGTAGCATTTGCGTGCTCACATTGGCGTGAGAAAGTTGTGATACAATTTGGATTTTACTCAAATCCATTAGGGCTATTCAAACATTTGGAAACTTAACATATAATGAAAGAGTAGCAGCTCCTTACAGTCCAAATCAGAAGTACAGAAGTAATGATTTTTTTGCATCACATACCTATAACAGCCTATGTTCAAAATTAATCATCTTCCTATTTCCTTTTAAATTGGACTCTGCTAAAAGATAAGAGTCTATTAAATACTGATAAAATCAAATCAGTAATAAATAATATCATGGGCTTTGTGAACCAACCCTACATTATAGTAATTGATTTATATAACATCTTTTATCCAAATTGATCTGAAACGGATTCACACATAGTAGGGACCCACTTCATCTCCCCTGTGAAGTGCACCCCTCACCTGTGGGGGGAGACGCCTGGCCTTCACCTGACAGGTGAACAAGTGAAGTGAGAAATTGATTCACTGAATTAAGTGGGGACTTCAAGTACAGACCGTGCTCAGATCATTACTGGATTCTGACAAAGTCACTTAGCCTGTTCCAGCAATCAGGAAGTAAGACACACACCCCCTCGAAACTTAGGAACAGGCTACAGGCATGTGGAGCCCAAGTGAGAGGTTAGACAGAGGAAAAAAAAGAGACCCTCACAAAAAAACAAGTCTCTCATCCCACCTCACAGGGTGATGTAGACAGGACTGACACAGAGCTGTAGGGGGACAGTGACCCTTTTGTAGTAATTTGTGCATTGTAAAAAAAAAATATTGCTCTTTAAATCTGAATCCATTATTATTACTAGTGGGAGAATGTATTGCCTGTCAGATGAACAGGCAAGACAGCTCAGTACCTTTCAGGAGAGCAAAGTTAAAAAAAAAATCTTAAAAACAGGACCTTCTCCGCTCTTCACTGCAAATTGGCAAGACGGTGTTGGAACTGCAGGGCTGAAAAACAAACGCCGTGTGTATCCATCCTAATGGAGCATGACAGTATTGGGTGCCTTGTCAAAAAGTTAAAGGATGATGTAGCTGCGATGGAAAGCTTTCTCCTCCGCAGGCCTGGGCGCACATCCAGCTGGGTCAGCAGCAAATGCAATCTGGCAGTGCTGTGAGCTAAGACACCATTAGGAATTAGTCTGCACCGCACAAGGTATTAAAGAGCTCGGTTGCACTGGACAGTTAATACAGACGCAATGGAACACATTCTGAGAAGTGCTTGAATATATTAAAAAGCTTCGGGTGCAACAGCGTTTCAACACGTTTTTTCTTATAGACAGGCTATAACGCACAGACATGCTTTTTTCATTTCCCACTGAGGCCCTCGGCTCGCTAGCGGCTGAGTCATTTACTTGAAGTTAATTAGGTCCCGTAATTTCGTCAAGTGCTTCCTGCTCTTTTCCTGCCTCTGACAGATGGAACAGAACTTTTTTTTTCCTTTTCCTCTACTCACTTTCAGGGTTACTGGTTGCTGCTAGCCCTGCCTATTTAAGCAGCTTTAAAGAAAGGAAAATGAATCGAAAGATGCTTTTCTTCTATTTTAAAAGAATTCTGTAATTTGGCACCCATCTTGGATACAGAGGTCTGACTTGGTCCTGAGCTCTTACATTTAACCCCTCCTGTACCGAGAGGACTGTTAGCACCCCCCATTCTAAACTACACCCCAACATTATGCATGATGGCGAACACAAAGTGGAGTTATTGTTCTCGCTATTACAGGAAAATAGCGTTATTACAGGAAAAGGTTACATCCCTGTACTGTGTGTGTTCTGCTGCAATATCGGCATTTCTCTCTAGACAATATGGGGCAAATTAAACCACCCAGAAGACAGGGTAGGCAGAAAAGGACCACACAAGGCAGAACAGTGCTCTCCTGATCACGCGGGACCTCTATAATTAATATAATGCTATAATTAACAAATAGCCTTTATAGTGCACATGTACATACTTTTAATTTATTCCTTAAACATCGGACGATGCCTTGTAAACATACTCCACTGCTATGGAGCGCGTCTGCATGAGCTTGCGCGGAGAAACGCTACTTCAGCAGTAGCCTTCAGGCGTCATGTTGCACTTCTGCAAGATCCCGCAGGGGGGCGCTAGTGCACAACCAGCGTGGCAACTGCTTCCCTCTTCCCTCCCCATCACGCCCCTCGGCACTGGCAGGAACTCGGGAAAGGGCGAGGTCTCGAACTCCAATTAAAATGTTTCGTTCCTCAGTACAAGAAAACCGACGGGTTTTGTGTCGAATCAACGAACGCTCTGAATTGCCCGCATCCGAGCGGGACAATGTCTAACTCCCCCCCAACAGGTTTACTGAAGTTATCCAAACAGCCGCAAGAGGGCAGTGTCGCCTACAAAGCAGTAGCCTGGTTCAGAATTCAAAACGAGACTTCAATTAATGAAGTATAATCGATTTAATACCTCACTTTGTCTTGAACTTTTTATGCATGGCAGTAACAAACCACGAAGTGCACGGCTGCAAGTACCCACGCCGATGTTTGAGAAAATAGCCACTTGGTTTTTCGCAAGGATTCGAAAACGCGAAGGAGGGAGTACATTTTACTTCACCGACTGTAATACAGAGTTCAGCCGCCCAGCCCTAAGATCATGCGCTCTCTCAAGTTACCGTGTTGTCAAGGTCAAACAACGAGAAAGGGACAAAAGGGAGGCGCTCGGTTGTCTTCCCACAGTGAGAAACTTTTAATTTCACTAACAGCTTCTGGCCGGTTCTCCCTCTTTCTCCTTCCAGCAGTAATTCATCTTCACGGCGTTCAGGTACCTTTTCATCAACAGCACCGCGCAGCCTAAGTAGAAGACGACACGGTGTGGGCTGGTACTGCATGGAACACGCCGGTGACAGCCGGTGTCAATGCTGACGATGTAATTTACACACATTTTACCAGTTCCCTCCCTCCGCCTCCCAAACCAGTCACATGTAGACGGTGGGGGGGTGGTGCCGATAGCGCAGCTGTTTCACGCTCAAGCGCTGTGCATCTGTCCGCCTGCGGATCCGGGCTCTAGAAGCCCCCAGCTCCGGGACGTGCGGTCGGGGGGCTCCTTGTTATGCCAGATGAAGAGAGTCGGCATCTGGCGCGCAGCTGTGGGTCACGCTCCACCGACTCCCATTACAAACCAGGAGAAGTCCCTGCGTCTTCCAGCGGGGCTACAGCCGGAATTCTTAAACGAACAAGGCTTGGTTCTTCGAAGTTGAGCAAGGGCCCCAATATGAGCAAGACGTTAGGGCTCTCAGAGACACTCACACAATAGAATCTCACCATAGTGTACAGACAGCACCTAGGTAGTCCTAGGTTTTTTTTGCTGCTGGGTAGTGAATTCTAACACAGGGTGGATATCTTGGGCATCAGATAACTACCCTAAAATGATGGACAAAACGGACCATCAGCAGAGAAGAAAGCCTTTTAACGTTACTGCGCCGCTCCCAGACTCGGCCAGCCATTGCCGATCCCTGCTGTTGCCCGGAACAGTGTCGTTCCAGGCAGGACGGCGGGGAGTCCCGTTTCAGTCCACGCTCGTTGTCAACAGCTGCTCCTGTTTGCCCAGGAAGGACAATGAGCTGCACCCCGGGCCCAGCCGACACCATTGTGCCCCGGGCCCTGCCTCGTGAGTGCGCCGCATACGATTTGCATTCATTCGCTCCTGCTGGACAATAGTTCCCTCAATTCCCAGCCGTGCCCTACCTCTTAACCCGGCCCCCCAGCTCCTGCACGGTCTCAGCCTCCAGCCCGTTCGCTGTCGCCATTATCAGACAAATCCCCACAAGGCCTTGAAATTGCCTGGGAAAAATGTGAAACATAACGCACAAGAGAAAGATGTGAAGGGCGCATGGCTAGCAAAGAGCGCAGAAAGTTTCAAGCATATTTCGAGAACAAAAATGGAACTAATACCAGACGACCAGGAGATGTGCTTCTGGGTCACAGCTCTGGCAGTGGGGCTCTGCACACGAGCTGGCGGAGTCGCACAAGGGGGCTGCAGCAGGAACAGAACCTTCTTGTGACCCTCCCTACACCTCTGTTAAAGTCCCACTGCAGTCAACTGCACCTCTTCTTCCACACACCTCCTCATTCCTCCTCGTCACGAAACATCTCGTCTTACACCACAGACAAATCGTTTCTGAGCCTTTACTGTGCTAGCACAAAGCAGGCATTGTACTGGCCTGCACTGGAAAAACAGGGCAGCTCGTCTTACCCCAGCGAGCGTGGCATCCGACTGCCAGGCCAACAGGCTGGACAGAGTGAACCGAGGCATTCACCAGGCTGGAGGAACTGAACCCTGCACAAGGGCACCTTGATTCGAGTTTTCAAAATCCACACGAGCGTCAACCCAGCAGACTTCAGCAGCACGGAATGAAACGCCAAGCAGAGAACTCGAGCAGAAACTGCGCTGAACTCCTTTTAAAACTGATAACAGAAGGAGCATCTTCACACAAAGGGTTGTGGGAGTATGGAACTGGAACAAGATACCCAGCTATGGTGCTGAAGCCAACACCAGTTCCTTTGAAGAAATGGCTGGATGAGATCAAAGGTCACCTGAATGAGCTCCACATGTCAAATGGGATCCTCTTGTCTGTAACCTTTCTTCCAACAATAGACTAAACAGGGAAAAGTAAACATGGAAAATCAGGGAATCCATCACAGCTCTGTTCTTTTCCAAGAGGATGAGATCGTTCTTGGAAAGACAAGGGAGAGAGAACCTTTTGTCAACATCTATGTAGTATATTGTTAAAGACTTCTCTCTCATTGCACTTTTTTTCTTCTCTTTATGGCACGTTCTTTTTTTTGGTAACCCATCTCCTATTGTAATTCCTACTTTATCAATTTTCTCATTAGATGTAAACTGATTACAGAATAACAATTCAATCTAATTGTGTGCTTCCACAGAATCTCACCCGCTTGCTCCAGTACTGCTTTAGTTAGACCTTCTCTGGTAGAAACAAATCAGTCCGCCAACCACGTAGTAATATAATAATAATATCATTACATCTCGAGCACTTTTCTTGACTCCCCACTCAAGTTATGGGTGCTCCCCTCCTCCACCAATGTGTAGCACCCACCTGTATGACGCGACACCAGCCACAGTGTGCCAATACGCTCAATCAGGGTGAACACCCCTGCTCTTTACAAGAAAGCCCTGGGGTTTTGAATGAGCAGAGATCCAGGACCTTGGTTTTAACATCTCATCCAAAGGATGGCCCCTTTTTACAGTGTCTCTGTGACTATACTGAGGCATTAGGACCCACACAGACCGCAGGGTGAGCGCCCCCTGCTGGCCCCACTAACACCACTTCCAGCAGCAACCTGAGCTTTCCCAGGAGTCTCCCCTCCAGGTACTGGGAAGACATGCAAAGTTAGAAATGAGAAAAAACACACATTAGAACATTCAGCTATCAAATAATGAATCCAAATGACATGATCTGAAAAACTTATGAATCTTTTGTGGAACAACTATGACTATTGACACCTAGATCTAGTTTATTTCAACATCTCAGGAGGCAGTGAGCAGTTACTCCCTAGGAAGACCGGTATAGTCCTAGAAAGAAAGAACAGCACTGTTCACCAAGGAAAGATTACCAGGTTTTCTTTTATTGAAAAATATACTTGTTATTTGGAAGGAGAAACAGGAAGTAAATACATATGTATAGTGAGAGAGGAGCAAAGGACTGGGAAATGAAAACAATTTCAGCTACTGAAAAATAATTTTAAATGGAACACTTGCAGAAAAATGCATGTTCTTCACAAATATATTTAATTTCTCTTCAATGTCGATGCAGACTGGGTATTCCAATGGGCACCTGTAACGGGCTGTTACAACAGAGGAATTCCTATTCCACACGGTCACACGCAGCGGGACGAGCTCTGAAGCTTCCTCTGTTGCAGTGCTGTGCCACTCAAGGGCAAGGCAAGGGCCACAGCTAAGTCATCTCTTCTGCATCACTGTTGGCACTTTTAAAAACTGTCCCCTAGACCGAGGCAAGCTCTACATCTTGATCATTCATTTTCTTTAGCGAAACAAAAACGAGCACTTGTCTGGGAGGTCTACAGATCTATCTGGTCTCTGCTTTCTTAATATCCAGCCACTACCTTCTGTACAGCATGACGGCCTGAAAACAGAAAGAGGTGTAGCTCCATTCGCTCAGTTCAATGTACAGAGATTACAGCCCAGTCTGTGGCCAATTTCCAAGACTATCAATTTGGCTTTGGAATTCACTCCAGAACTAGGTCTTAGAATCAAAGCATTGTTAAACAGATTTATATCATTAAATGAAGATTAGGTAGTTTGTCTCTACACGAATTATAAAACAAAAAAACCCATGGAAAACAGGTCTTCTTTGGCACCTTATGCTATAAAACAATCTCATCCAACAATAGGTCAAACATTTATTATGGCATTCCGCAATATTTAAAGTAGCTTACTGCGGTAGCACAAATATGGCAATTTTGTTATTGGGCTTAGCAGTCATAGAAAACAAAAGTCCTTTCTGAAAAGGTTTAAATGAACTCTTCAAAAAAAAATGTTGACACCTTTCCTTCTCCACCTTCCAGACAACATCAGACACTTACACACAATGTCATGCTACTTAATCAGTATCTGGTTTTACTAAAATAGCCAGACGTGGAGTTGATCTTAGTGAAACGTGGGTCCAGCTGTCTTGTCTTTCCAATAATTATCCCATGAGGTCTAAAAGCACATGACATGACCTGTTTCTTCCATGAGCAAGCAGCCTCTCTCTGTACATCCTGGCCTTGAAATCATGTAACCTGCACAGCACTGTTCTGATGGAGATTCTTCCAGCCACAGAGAAGTCTAGTTTGCACCTTCAGGCACCCATCAGAGCAGCAAGGCGGCCCTATGGCCACTTCAGAATCCTGAATGTCAAACGTGGGCTGTGCAAGTCCTACGGGACTCTCAAGTCATACACTGCCTGCACTAGACCCAAGCCCGTATTCTCACAACTGTAGCGTGTAGCAATCATGTATAAAAAAACCTGCTTTCTGCTTGGAATGTTTTTACAGCAGAGCCACTCTGTTGTTTTAAGTATGGGTACACATACAGCTCTCGGGAGTATGAACATTTTTGAGACTGTGTGAAGATGAGGTTAGAGGAATCTACAAGAAGGGGAAGGATAATCACTCACTCATCCATCCTAAAACACAATGTCTGAATGCAAACTCTTGGCCTGAAGAGCTCACAAACGCCTCTTTCCAACAGAGAAGGTGGGGCATGTGTTGGAGTGTACAGCTGTGGGAATTCAAGGCCAGTCTATCTGTGGAGCCTACACACCTGGGCAGACATGGGCTCACACAGGGCACTGCTGCCTGCCATAAGGCTCACAGGTGATTTCAGCACAATGAAAAAGAAGTCCGTTTCATTCAATGGTTTGTGGAGGATACTGCAAAGTGTTCTGACCACATCTCTGAACAATTTCTCTGCAATGAAACAGATTTTAAACAAAGCTGACAAGTTTCTTTCTCAGGACAATGACCCAGAAAGCTGCACAGCACATGACTGTTCCTCCTCCAGAGTTAACCTGACCAGATTCCTTCTGTAAACCTCCAGCAAAGATGCTCAATACCCTGATTTGCAAAGAACGTGTGTAAAGAATTGTAGGACAACTTTGTTCTGAAACAGAGGTGCTAAAACCGCACTATTTTGCATGACAATTCCAGGAAAAGGCCACTTCAGATAAATACAATGTTTGATTTTTTTTTCTGCATTTCCTTACTTTTGCAGCTGAAATACAAAATACACATTAAATGAACATTTCTAGTCTTTACATCTGTAGAAAAGTTAGTGTTTTACATTTCCCAAACTGAAGATGTTTAGGTAAAGAAACAGTACGTTCCATCACAGTTCGCAGAGGGAGGCCAGGCGTGAGTCTATTGTGAAGGGCCTGCATCATTTAACTATTGCCTTTTTACTTGTAGACCAAACTACTGCCTAAAAATCTTTGTCCCCACTGGCCTCTCCAACCCAAAAGCCAGCTACATGGAAAATGAGGCGAGAGGTAATTGCTTGAGTACCTTTGAGGGAAAAAAATACAACCTAAAAAAATAGCCTCCACTCCCAGAATGCACTGTGAATTTTAAAGCAGGGTGGGGGTAACTCTCAAAAGACTTCCAGAACAATCCATTTTTTTTTAGCAATCCCAGGTTTGGGGTGTCTTTTTATCTCCGTTCGTAGCCAGTGTCTCATGCCCGATACTGAAATGCTCTCTTCCATGGACTGCCATTCCCAGAATGCACTGCACACTGGACCTCTCTTCCTGTGCACACAGGAAATTGCGCGCCAGCAGCGGAGCTCTACCCCTCCCGTCAGGTGTCTGGAGGAAGCAGGTAGACGATACAAGAAATAAACCAAAGTTCGCCCTAGATTAATACTTTTATAGGTCCTATGTTTATAAAAAGGGTACAACAATGAAAATAAAAACAATATTATAAAGAAAACCACCCCATTACTGTATTAATCTCAAGAGAGATTTTATTATAATAAAATAGCTACCATGAATCACTTAATAAACCTGCATTTAAGAGAGCTGAGAAGGCTTTCTGGCCCTGATTTCCCGCTGACAACATTCTTCAACTGTGGCTGCCTCCCAGAAACCACAGCCAGGGGATGAATGCACTGTCCCTCCCCTCCCCTTTCCTCTCCCAGCTCTTCCAGACTGCAGGAAAACACAGTTCAGTCCATGTAGGCTTGACCCTCAGGCTCATTCCAATCGGCTTCCTTGGGGGGGGCTGGTGTTCTTTAGGCAAAGAGCTAGAAGATTACAGTGGCCTTGCCTCGTCTGTGATCCGACTCTGCTGTGACGGCTGGAAAGCTTATCATTGCTGCTGATACTCCTACACTGCGGTCGCCCATGTCCACTTCAACAGCACAGCCTCAGCCATTCTGCTCAATGTTTAGGGGCCCCAATACTGACTGTACTGTTTTAAGAACAGCTGTCAGTATATCCCCTTGTGGTTAAGCAAAGAAATCCCGCTTCCTGTTTGAAAGCATTTGGCGCCACCTGCATTCGATCACGATAAGGAACCGCCTTTCTTCCATTGCACTGGATAATGTAATCTCTAAATGCAGCGCCGCTCGAAAACTGAACTGCAGCGATAACCTCACATTACTTGATGCCGTTTGTTCACAAAGCGCTGGAGCGGGTGAAGGACAGCGTGCAGGTAAATGTTTAGAAACGTCATCAGGGGGAACATGGCCCAGAAAGCGTGAGGGTTCTGGTTCTGACAGCAGTGTGCGAGCAGCAGCACTGGTGGAATAGTGTTCTCTTCTACAGCATTCGACTGCACAACGGCACATGGCTGAGTGCGTGTAAAAAACTTGGCTGTCATTTCAGAAAAACAAACAGGTTAAAACAGTCATGACAATATTTCACGAATTCAGAGGTCGTTTTCTTAATTCCTGGTCCTTGCTGGACCATTTCAGGATTTCAGCATAATAGTCCACGCAGTCTCCTGCTGGTTCAGAAGCAAGGGCATCTGCAGAGTGCAGGAACAGTCACAGCGATACAGGACGAGGTTTAATACTGTGATTCCGACTCAAATATTCATTTGTTTTCCCTTTTGCTTATGATGGACTGAACTGCAGCTTCCTGTTGACTGGTAGAGCCAAACCCCCCAGCTAGTGCCTTCTCTAAAAGCCCAGGTCCTAGATGCCATTCTGGATTCGACTGCGATCGTACTTGTCTCTCCTCTTTATACTCGAATTTCGTCGTCGTCCTCGTCCATGAAGGAGAAGTCCTTCTCGTCCTCCCCCTGCGGCGAGCCGGACTGGACGCTCTCCGCGTCCCCCTGCCCTGGGCTCCCCTCCAGGGCCGCCGATCCCGCGCTGGAGACGGACGAGGTGTCCGGGTGCTGGCGCCGGGGCTGGGGCTCTGGGGTCAGGGGGCCAGCGCGGTGAGCCTGGCTGTCCGACGCCCTGGGGGGTCGGGGCTCCTCCTCTCCCTGGCCCAGAAGAGGTGGCGAGCCCCTGCCTTCGCTGCTTCTCCCCTCCTCGAACCCCAGATCGTCCTCCTCCCAGGCGCTTTTATCCATGACGCTCAGGATGTCTCCCAGCATGGAGGGGCCCAGGTCGATGTGGAAGGACATGACGGACTCGGCGTGTTTCAGCCCCCCCCCGACTCTAGGGGGCGACGACGGGGGGAGGTCCGTCAGCTCGCCGAAGTTCTTCTCGTCCAGCTCGGGGTCGTAGGGCCTGTTGATGCCGGAGGGGGGGGCGGCGGCGGCGGCACCGTTGGCGGGCTTCTCGGAGTCCGGCGCTTTCTTCAGGGGGCTGGAGGAGAGGCTCTTGGGGACGCGGCCAGCCCTTCTCTCCCCGTCCTCGTCGTTGAGGTGCGGCAGGGACACCGCGTTCTTCACGAAGGTGGGGGAGCCCCTGGGCGGCGCCAGAGTGGACTCCCGCTTGTCGGCCCGCGTGACGGACTGGGACCGCCGGCTGTGGCGGAACGTGCGGGAGAAGAGCCCCGGCTTGGGGCTCGGGGAGTGCGCCGGGCTGTCCCCCTCGCGGGGGGGCTCCCCGGAGCGGGTGCTGAGGAAGGACGTGTCCCCGAAGGCGTCCCCGCCCCGGCCCACGTGCATGGTGTGGCGGAAGTCCCCCAGGGGGGCGCTGATCATCTCCACCGTGAGGTCGGCCCGGGAGCGGCGCTTGGACTGGGACGAGTTGGAAACCAGCTGCTTGAGGATCGGCATTCTGACGCGGCTCCCGAGAAACGAGGGGAGGAGGATTCGGGATGGGAGATTCCCTAGGCAAGTCCGAAATAAGCTCGAGTCCCTTCTGCTCACTGGAGGCGGGCTGTGTGGAGACGTTACGGTACGAGGATTTCCAGATATCTCCAGGTCACAGCCATTGCAGTCCCCCCACCATTGGTCTTGACACCCCAAAATCCTCTCGATCAACCCTGAAAAACAAAAGCACGAGAAACCGTATGGATGAGACGTACAGCTGACCAAGTCTTCTAGTTTCAGATCTGACAAGCATGGCAGACAAACTATCGTTTCATTCTTTAAAAGGAAAGACAGCGGACGGTACGAATCAATAAAACAGAACTATGTTTGTGAGCCAACTAACTATAGACAATACAATTCACAGCACAGAGTTGCAAAATACTAGTAAATCTTTCAGCATTGCATGAAAATGCAAATTTCAAAAGGTCTTGACAGCAGCAGTAACTGGAATATTAAAAGTAAAGGGAGATAATCCAAGACAGAGGTGGAAGAAACCAACATAAAAAGGATACAATTTCAAAGATGGGCTGCAACATGTGTGACAACTTTATTATACCTTTCAACTACAATATTGATATCACCAAGAAACTAATTATGTGATGCATCGTCAGCTTGCTCTAGGCAAATGGCATTAGAGTACCAGGACTCTTGAGCATCTGCAGTCACAGGGAGAGACAGAACAGCCTGCTCTCCATCGGCACCTCAGAGCCACCCCCTCACAATCATTGTTTGTTCAATTCCCTGCCAGCTTGCAAGTAAACAATCTTTTCCATGTCAAACATGGTTTCCAGGTGACTACATTCAAATGGTTGTTAATGCACTGAATTCATTAGAACGGAAATAAAAAGAAACCCAGAAGCATGGTAGATCTGCTCAATGCACCTGCAAGAAAAGCAAGTATTTAATAGCAGAACTACAACTAACCAGGTGTGACCCACAACAATAAAATACACATTGAAGTGGCCTAATAACTGCAACTTAATATCAGTCACAAACCCCAGCATGTGTCTTTCTTAAGACACATTTAAATGTATGCAGGTAGAACACACCACCAGAGGGCAGTGTTCATGGCCTGCCCCACACAGCGGGGTGCACACAGGACTCTCACAGGGAAAACAGAACAGAACCATAAGGTCCAAATCACTGTAAATGGGTAAGAAAAAGAGACAAGTCCAAGACTGGTGCCTAAGCCAAGCCGGAGAATCTGGGAATGCTGATCAGGATAAAGTGGGGCTGAGAATGGAGGTACTCAACTCTCAACTCACGTTTGCCTTATTCTGCACTGACATCTCCATCATCTGTAGACCTACTGTTGACAAGAGCCCTGAGGAGCTCTACAGCAGTGCATTGCACTGTCACAGTGATCTGGGCAATGACACCCAGCTGGGCTCTTCCGCCTTATTGAAACTCGTCTTTATCGCAGCGACGCTGGCAAGGAGTTACGTCCTTTCAGATTTAAAGCTAAAGGAACGTAGGCTTTCCACACTGCCAGAGATGCTTAAATATCTTGCAGAATGAATTACAGCCATGCTGTACTCCATTATATATTAAATAACCCGTCGTCCTTCACACTAACTGCAGAGGTTTGCACTCGAAGCGATTTTTCTGAAAGGCGGGTTCGTCCCACCAAGCATGTTTTTCAGGACTCTTCTTTCTCTCCTAACCACATGTGTGGAACAACAGGAATTCTCATCAGCGTGCTCCAGATTCCCAAGCAGACCCCAGGGAGCCCCTGCGCCTTCCATATGATTTCCAGTCCCGACTTCACAAGTTGAAATTTACACGTAAAACCACCCCCCTGAAGATTCAACCTTTCTAACAATCTTCAACGGCGCTTCTTGATCTCCTGTTCTGGTTTTTACGTCATAAAGGGATCAGGTTGCTCTCGTCTGGCATTTTTCTCATTTTCTAGCTGCTTCTGATTCTAAAGGGTCATTTACAGCTTTAGGCGAAGAAACTCAAAATCTGCTTTTACGCCACACACATAAAACTTGTGTTGCTGCTTCCCCTAAAATGAACTAAAGGTTTCTGAAAGCTTTCTCCTTTCTCTTCAGTACTTGACTAGATTATTAGCTGGTGTGTGGGGAGTGTACTGGTGCACTATGGCTGCCGTCGCATCATCCAGGTGGGGCTGCACATTGGTGGTGGTGGAGGGGAACATCATTACCTGTAAAGCGCTTTGAGTGGAGTGTCCAGAAAAGCGAGATATAAGTGTAAGCAATTATTATTATTATTATTCAGGGAGCCCTGTTTACAGGCACTTATAAATGCTGACAAACAGAAGTAGCGTCAGTCCCAGTACAGCTGCTCGTGTGTCTTAGTCCGCCAGCGCTAACACCCAGCACTCTTGGCTTGACAGTAATCACAGAGATAAAAAAAAAATAGTCTGCACACTACTGCACGTTCACTTGCAGCCCATTTCCTCCCCCACCTTGAAACGAATGAGGCAATTTTGAACTGCAGCCCTCAGGGCTCGGCCGAGCGTCTCGCTGATGGGAGAGTCACCTAAAAAAAAGCAAGAAACTGTGCTTCCAGCCAGCCGAGTCGCTGACAGGGGAGGATGTGTCGTCACCGAAAACCTCAGGTTTCATACGCTGTACGAGTTACCCTCAACGCAGGCTACAGGTCAGGCCACGCCACCTGAGGAGTGGAGGTTTTGCTCATTTTGAACGCAAAAAAAGTGTTGATGAAACTGTGACTAGTCACAGAATGATGCATTTCAGGCCCGAGTCAGAAAACTTGTCAAGATCCGACGAGCTGCTGCCAGAGAAGGCTCTGCTTCAGCAGCAGGGTGAGGCTCTACCCATGTCTGGACCGTCACCAGCCATGCAGCAGCATTCCTTGGCGGGATCTCCTCCTCTAGTCTCAGTGCTACACCATGACCTCATGCAAGGCTGCGTAATTATGGTCTGCAGCATTCAGATTGCTCCTCAAGCTTGTTCCTGAACCACTGGCTGGTGCCAACCTCAGGATCTGGCGCGAGCCTGCAGCCAGAGGGCACTGTCCCATTGCCTGCCCCACATTCCCATTCCCAAGCCCAAAGCACATGGTGACCTGGGGAAATCAGAAATGGATGACAGAGCAGAGCAAAAGACTTGAAACCATCTCTTGAAAGCACATCCTAGGGTCCGCTGGCTTTTTGTTCCAACTGCTTTAGCAAACCAAACCTGAAAACGTGACAAGGAATTTGCTAATCGGACCATTCTGACATCAGTTTTGACCCATCCGATTTCACATCTGCCCATCCAAATCCATGGATAATAAGCAACCCGCAAAAATTTCAGGAGCAGAAAACAGAGCATCCAGTCCCAACGAAAACCAGTAGGCTATGAGAAGCAGGACTGGGAAGCCCTGTACAGAGAGTCCTTTCCTGAAATCAAGTGAGTTTCATTTCAAGGAAAATCTTAACCTTGAAGCGCACAAACATTCCTCACGTCTACAAGCCCAATTCAATTAAGGAACCGTCTGCGAAGCTGAACAGATGCGAGCGTGAAAAACAACAAGATGGGCGGAGTGCTGAAGGACAGCTGGATTCAGTTGTCTTGCCTGTAACAACACTCAACAGTTAACCTCGTTATTGGAAAAACTTTTAACGACCCCTCAAGCCTTTCCAAGTTTCCATTCAGTCTGGAGAATTCGTCCACCCACAGACAAAATAATCCCGATGTAAAAATAGAAAACGAATAATGAGAAAAGCCACATCCCGCTGCACTTCGAAAATCAGCATAGTGCTCCTTAAGGTTCCAGTATTTCCAGCCTGCACAGAGAAACACTAAGCACTGTCTACAACACGGTCAACCATTCAAATGGCACTGAAAAGGAAGAGTGCAACAATGCTAAAATGGAATGTTTTTTTAGCAGTGTAGACTAGTGTAGGTCTCATGTCAATCAGCCTGTTTTCTAAGCAGATGAGAGAAAAACAACTTGCAGCAAGAAGCCAGGTCTGTAATTAGCTGGTTGGGCGTTTCAAGCTACTGTTCTGTCAACACGATGCGCTTGCTGTGCTGGATTCAGCAGTTTCACAGCTTGACAACATGGTGCATCTCGGGGGATCTGTGCGCTGTGTAAGCAAGAGGCAATACTGTTAGCACTCAGCTTCACTTTGTGAGGCTCCTTCATGCGTCTGCAAGCATCGGCTGAGCTCAACAGGCCAGACATTGCTACTTCGAGCCCGAGCCACATGACACGACGGCCCGGACTGTCCTGGTGGGGCCAGGGTTAGTTGGCACTCTTGCTTTCCGACCACCAGCTACGCCTCCCATTCAGTGTGCCCTTATAGGCTTGCAGTGATGCCAACAAGAAGCACAGCAGACTCCTCCTTTGTCCAGCTACAGATAAAGAGAGGCCCTGCTGACAGGGCATTGGTTCAACTCTCTCCCAGGAACAGGTACAGGAGCAGTTGCCAGACAGCCCAGGCTCGAAACACCTGAGGGGGCTGATATAGAAGAAAAATAATCTGCGATTCCAACGTAAAAATAACAATGCCCTTATTGGGATCTGCTACATTAGGGCTTCAATAATCTTTCAATTATTTGAATCGATCCCAGAATCCTCTACTCCAGGGTGCACTTTCTCCCTGTACAACTCGCACTACAGTTATCACAATTTAAAACAAAAGGGCACCTCCCTCCTCACCCTCTCAGTTCAGGTTTCCTGCCTCAAGCTTACAAGTCATGCTACACCATTACTCATTACGGCCTTTCTCGTTACAATGCCCTTGAAATATGATACACCCACCCCCCTCCCACCAATGCCAACACCACACTCACCTGCCAAGGCTCTGCCTGACTCCTGGAGGAAAAACTCCCCGCAGGCGAGAGAGGTGCAGCACAAGTGTGCGGCACAGACGCCACAAGCGCAACAAGACCCGCGGTTCTTTCCCAGAGCAACACTGACGACAGAGAAGCTTCGCCCAGGGGCAAGAAACAATCAAGTGATTGGACGAAAAGAAAACTTGCTCTTACGGAGGGGGGGAAAAAAATTAATAGAGAACACATGTAATAGAGAACAGTTTCCATAATCCTTCCACATCCGGAGTTGATTTTCGGCCTGGGACTCTTTGTTCTTCCTGGTCCTGAGCGATGGGCGTCCCGTCAGCTGCCGCGCTGGTTCAGACGGTTCAGACCTGAGAGCTGCTCCCAGGAAGCCCCCGCCTCGCTCACTCTGGCCAGGCCTGCACTGAGCTGGGAGGATGGGGCCGTTCACCGGAACGCAGCGTACCGCGTGCTCTCCCGCTCTCACAGGAAGCAGCAGCAGTTCGGAGCACATGGCCTGGCAGCCCCCATGAGCCCCCTCATGGGTACGACTGTCATTCAAAGTGAATGCGCTGCCCATCTTGGTGCACATAGCCATTGGCACCAGCAATGCCAAACTACATCGTACAATCAGGCGCAGAAAAAATAACCCGGACAATTAAGCAAATTCAAGAAGGCAGGAAATGCCACAGACAGAAGATCAATATCTAAGTACCACTGTCGATACTTTTCAAGAATGTGTGTGGCTTCTCACTGAAAAGCATTTAGCTGTGCCCCGGCAATGGCCTTTCAAAAACAAACAAACAACGAATCCTAATTTGCCTAAAAGGGAACTGCATTTCAATTTCCCACTACATTCAGCAACTTTCACTTTCCATCATTCAACAACGATCACACTATCGGAAATCAGGAGCTTCGCAAAAACACAACACTGGATTTCTTCACTGAAAAGACTCATGGTGTTCAAACAGGACGTTTTTATGCATGGATGGTAAACCTGACCCAGACCAACAATATTGTTTCAGGCATGAAGTCTTCATCCGATCCGATTAAGAGGAAGAGTTTGTTTTCCCAATCCTTTTACTTCACCTCAATCTCTTCCTACCTTCCCTTAAGAGAAAAAGATCTAGTGGAGGAAAGGGTCTAGGTCCGGATGTCTTGAATCCGTACGTCTACAGATACTTTGCATTTCAGCCAGAAGATCAAATTATTAAAACAAAAAGTAAGTTATGTTTTCAATACTGAAATGTTAAAACTTTATAATGCACTAGTGAGGCCTTGCTTAGAATGATGTACAATTTTGATCACCACATCATAGAAAAGATAACTGTTGCTTTGGATGCCTTCCAAAGTAGAGGAACCAGACACATTCTGGGGGTTAAGGAATGTCCTGAACTGACAGGCTGAAGGAACTGTACATTATTAGTCTTGAAAAGAGAAGCTTATGAGAGGAAGTACTGGAAAAACCTCAAAACGAATCGACAGTCATCCCAGCAGATTTCTTTAGAATGAACAAACCAGAGGACACAAGCGAAAAGGACGTATAAGTGCACAGAAAAACTTCTTTGGACAAGAGTCTGGACAGGTCACCCAGCCATGCTGTTGATGCCTATAACCTGACTTCTTTTTATAAGATGTCTGGCTGAGAACCTTGGGATCAACCTACCAAAGAGGCCAAACGGCCATCTCTCCACGTTTAAGCAGAAGTCAAGGCAATGTCAAGTGAACCCTGAGAGGGAGAGGAAGAAGGAGAATTTCCCCTTCCTGGGGTTCGTGCTCCATGCGGTTGTTCTCATTAACAATCTAATCTTTGCTCTACATCGCTTTTTACATCTCTTAGCAAACTGGTAAACTTTTTACTACATTGAAAAAGTTATTCCACTCCTCTGACAAACCCAGATGAAGATCTTTCTAGCAGACAGGGCTATTGGTTAGACACTGGTTATTCTTTTTAACCTCAATAACCTCCTTCTCACAACAGAAACATTTACACCTTTAGTGGTGTAAACCTTTACCTACAGGCCTTTTACTTGAAAGCATGCCCATTTATGTTTACAAAAGGCTTCACTAAAACTTTACAAGATTATGGTCTGGATACTACTGCTTTATTACATTCACCTTCACTGCACACGTCTGGACGCCGAGTCACATGCTGTCCTCCGGAGCGCGTCTCAGGAGAGCTGCTGGCCTTGTACTGCGTGCTCACCAATCAACATTTAATTTTCAACTGCTTATGTGAATAACAAGCTCTCATACCTACCTTGGTTGAAGCTGCTTTTAACAACCAAAGCTCTGCTTTGCTTCAAAGTGACAGCAATTAAACACTCTTGGCTGAAAGGAGCAAGTCCAGGTATTCAAGTTGCTGCCATCTTGCATACGAAGAGGTCCAAAATGGTCACAGCTCAGCATCAACACAGCCCGAAGAACAGCTTTCCTTTTAAGTCCAGCAGTGATTCGCTTTCCACAAGAGCCCTGGCCTCTGTCGGAATGGCACAAGATGCCTGCCCTCAGCTTTATACACAGAGCACTCCCAACGACACCGCATTGAACTGCCCCTGCTGCAGGTCACAGCCATTCGCATGCAAATGATCAAGAAAGGAGCTCGGACTAGCCGCCAGCGGAGCCTCGTCTGTCCCGTTAATTAACCCGCGGCAGTCGTCGGCAACACCCCCTCACAAATGCATGCCCTGCTTTTGAATGCTAATCCCGTTATGGAGGCAAAGGTAACTATCCCATCAGCAGTTCATCTGAATAAAGTCTGGCCACATTACACCCCAAAAGCCATATCTGACGTGATATCATAAAAGATTAAAGCAGCACATCCAAACCACATTTGTCAGGCGATCAGTAAAGACAGACAAAAAGAACTCGTATATTTCCTAGATAAAGCCCTCCAATCAAATAAATGTAGAACATAAACTGTATAATGCTTTGAAGCGATATCCTATCAATCTAACATTCTAAAAAATAAACATGCTCTCAACATATTTAGAACACTTAATGACGGAGGAAGTGTAAAATCTGTCTGGACCTATAACGTCTTCAGATACACCTTATCTAAGTTTGATGATGCTACCAAAATGATACACTCAACCTCACTTTCAATTATAAAAAAAAAAGATTTTCATCAGGCTGGAAAGACTACATCAACTGATTTAAGGAGTTGCCAAACCTTGTAATTGACAGCCCATTCTCGGTCATGATAATGCAAAAACAAATGTTGACCTTTCCCCCCTAATTTAAATGATCACAGTAACCAGCATTGTATGCAGCATTCATTCAAGAAACAGCTGGATAAGATCCGTGGACTGATTACCAACAAGGCAGATGGGCCGTGTGCCCGCCACTCATTTTTAACTGTTGTTATGAGTAACTGGACAACTAACAGTGGGTCAGTACTAGCTGAGGCTGAGCTCTGCAGTCATGTCTAGAGAGGACACTGACAGGGGTTGAGTTGGAAGTCCAGAGGAACTAGGGTGTCAATTTGTGTTTGAGTTTCCCTAAACTGGTGTTTTTTTACTTTTCCCAAAACCCACCTGTTAAAGGACACCTGCTTTCCACCGCATGCACCCCGTTTTAGTTATGACTTGTCCTGTTTCCTGCACAGCAAGTCCCCACAGCCAGGACCTTATCTGGTGCTTTTCCAACATCTTTAACCATTGCCAGGAAACTGCTGGCGATCGTGAGGCCTGCCCCAGTATTGTGAGCGAAACGCATAAGGAAAAACAACAATTCAGTATGGAGACTGGGGGACAATTAAAAAGGGATGATGCTAACTTTAAAAGCCTGTACTGAAAGGCTCCGAAAACAAGGAAGAGATCAAGAGATGAATGGTAATGACAAGACGCTGTCTCCACAAGTCACAGAAAGGGCAGCTGTATGCAGTATGTCACCTGTTAGGTCCAACGCCTCTTTAAATTACATACCATATACTTCTAAAATCCGCCCGAGAGCTACCACACCTCCGGAACAGAGCAAATCATGGAATCTTTAGTCAAAAGCACACTAATTCAGGGGAAGTTCCAGAAAACAATAGTCACGCTACTTATCTGCAAGTGCTCTGGGGTACTAGCAATTTTCAGTGATGAAGGAGTTGAGAAACTATGGTTTGTCAGGACAAACAAAACTTCAAACTCTAGTCAATGTTGTCTAATTGACCAAAAAGACTGTTTCCCAATGCCCCATGTTCATTAGGAAACGTTCATGAACATATCCTGATACACATGCGCAGCACAGACTGCGCAGGTAGATTCAGGCCTAGCTGCCACACACAGGCTAGCTGCTGCAGGATCAAGTCATGCATTGTACCACACCCCTAACATGACCTCTCTCCTCTCACCTGCAACTGACCTCTCCACTGAAACAGACCTTAATACTGCTTAGGTGGGTAGCTGCGTCAGCATGCGTAGGCTGCAAAGGAACAAGTTACAGGTCTATTCCATGCTGAAAAAAAGAAGAAAGAGAACACAACGTTTCGGCCGTGGAGCCTTCTTCAGGTGTGAGCACGGCCGAAACGTTGTGTTCTCTTTCTTCTTTTTTTCAGCATGGAATAAACCTATAACTTTTTCCGTTAATACTGCTTATCCTGTTTTCTCCCTCATTTTCAAACCTGTCCCATCGGTCAGCTTCCAAAATTCCTGATCACATCACATCGTGTTTCCCTTCATGCGGTCTTTGGGTATGACAGCCACAGAGCTAAAATGGTAGACTTCATTAGAGATCTGGTTTGAGGGTACAGCATCATTTATACTGCAACAATCTCTACACATTCAATCTTATTAATGACAGGGATGACGGGTGTATGGCAGATCATGTGGATGTGCATGTCACATTGGCACATAGGGAAAGTAAAAATGTCTTATGCTGAAAGGGAAAAAGGGAGGGTTATAAATTTCAGCCCTTGTTTTATTCCTCAAGGTTTCATCTGTCAAGGTGACAGACAACAGCACAGGCTGGCATGCTGAAATGTCTCTTTCTTGGTACCCCAGCGATGGGGGCCACTGGTTTTCCTTTAGGGGGCTGATTGGTCTGATTGGGGCTGGGCAGAGCGCGCCTCCCTGACATTTACAGAGCAGAAAGGAAGCTCAGAATGGGCATGACCAGGGTGCAGAGTTGGCAGGGCTCTTCAGGAGAGCTGTGCTCTTACTGCACTCAACGTATTACCTAAACCTCTTGGAATGTGCCCAGACCTCATTAGTCTGCCGAATGAGAAGAGCAGAGGAAAGCGAGACAGAGGACGATTGTGTCTGTCTCCAATTTTTCACTCCAACTGAGTTGTCTTTTATTTTATCTTTATCCTTGTCTGGCTGCTGCTTTTTTTTTTATGTGCTGATCGCCAACGGTTTTATGGGATGGGGCTTTTGTTTTAAAAGGATTTTTCCCCATAAAGGCTGGAGCTGGAGGGCTGGGGGTGGGGGGAGGGGGAAAATTGAAGGGTCTGCACAGGACAATTAAAAAAAAAAGTGATTCTGAAATTACAAAAAGCTCATTCTGAAGACACAATAAGCAAAATAACTGAAATCAGAGTGCCACTTCAGAAACCTACTTCAACAATGAAGGAAAAAGAAAAGTTTAGAAAAAGAGCCCCCCCTTTCACTATTACTCGCTTTTCCATACAGACAAACGGGTCATTTCACCAGTATGATAAGCGTCTGATAACAGTGCAGCAGAAACTAAGCCTCTGTTCAGCAAACGCAGCAATTACCATCTCGCAGAAAGACGTACACAAGGTCAGCCTGCCAGAAAGTGGATGGGAAAGGCAAAGCACCATGGGACTGTGGAGGACCGAGAGCAGGAGGTCTGTGGTATTGACACTTTGGGCCATGCTGTCAGGAAGGGAGGGCGGAGGGTGCTTTCCCTCCAATGGCGACTGCTCTGCGGAAATAAAGCACGCCGCCCCTTCCTGTTCTCTCACAGGCAGGACACCTGTGAGCCACAGGCGTCTGAGCCTGCAGGCGCAGCCCTCATGTAAATTCTCCAGGAACCCTCGCGTGCAAATAAAAAACGCACGCTGGTCTCCTCAGGCACTCTCTCAACACGACACTCCAGCCTCCTCCTTTCCAACGGCCCTCTCGCTTGAGGGCATAATTGCACCAACCGGCCTAAACACAGGAAAAAAATGTCTTCTCTCAGCGCACAGGTCTCGCCAGGGAACAGTAAAAGTGCTGTTTTAAGAGAAAACCCTCAGCGTGGGCTCTGTCCTTAATGATTTAACCCGAGGTGGATATAAAACCGTTGCTTGTAATAACTTTATTAATCCCACTGGTTTGCCTGCTTGGCATGAAAAGAATGGGTTTCCACAATGACTGTTTGTTTGCTTTTCATACTTTATAAGTGATAGCTGGCAGCAAGTGCTTTAAGCAGAAAAGCCTGTTTCAGTGTGGATGGATCTGAGGCAGAGCTCCATCACTACACGTTTAAAGCGAAGAGCCTTTCTTATTAATTGGGACCGCTTCCCTAATCTGCCCCGTGAAGAGCCAGTGAAATTATCGGCAGTAAAAACGTGGCAGTTTTGGTCTCCTGCTGATTTCATTAGCACCCCTGCCGAGAATCTTAATGTCTATTCCTATTTCCTGCCACAGGACAGAGACATCATCAGCCTGCTCAGGGCAGACGTCTTCATGATCCTTCTGACAGTGGCCGAACAGAGCCGCAACAGCGGTAGTACGTGGAAGGTGAGAAATTGTGGATCACCAACTGGAGGAAATTTATTTGGGCAAGTAAAGAAACACGGCAGCTGTCAAATATCCAGTCAACTCAAAATGCAGCGCAGTAGTGAGCAGTGTGTGGTTTCAGTGTGTGGTCACCCCTCCTGTATAACACAGCATAGCAGAGCGCACCTCTGACTCATGTCGTGTGGCCGAAAGCTCAATGCACAACACACAGCGACTGTCCACTCAAATAGCTCAAACCTAACGCTTTCCAACCTGACGCAATGAAAGGCCAACACCACACAGCTTTGCTCGCACAAGAAGCGACAACTGCATTAACCTGCTCAAGACGGACGCTCTTCGCTCTGGAGGGGATTGAGATTCTTCTGACAGTTGCCAAACAGAGCAGAGGACTCGCAGACACAGACCCCACGCGACCTCTGTGGAACAACAGCAGCACGGACCCGTCACAATCTGACTATCGCAAGCCGATTTCAAACGCGATGTGGGGGAAATACAACAATTCCAACACACTTGAGAGAGGCCAAGTTTTATAATGCGAGCGCATCCAACTAAAAGCGAGATCTTAAAGGGCCACACAGTGAGTGAGTCACGTTAAATAGGTATGTTTTTCTGCCTGAGCGGGCCTGTTAAGAGTCTCGGTGCCCAGAGCAGCAGAACAAGTGGCTCCTTGACACAGAGCACAGGCTTCCCCCGAGTCTGGGAGTCACTGAAGGAAAAGGCTCTGGCTCTTCCGGAAAATGAGGGGGGGTTATCACTACTGCTCTTGCAAAAGCCTCGTCTCATCAGAGGACAGGACGCCTCGGGGCCCAGGTAAGTCCACTGACAGGCACAGAATCACCACAGCCCGGCCACTGGGGCCACCTGCAGGACAGCGGGCGGCTCTTGGGCTCTGGATGAGCACACCCTTGCAAACAAACGAGCAGAACTCTGAGTGCAATACCAAAAAAAACAAATCAGTCTCTCTGAGTATATTACAGGAGGTAACTGTAATAGCCCAAATGGCATCAATAACCAGCATAGACATCAATTAATAGATTAGATATTAATCAGGATATTAGTTGACTTGCAGAAGAGTCTTGCTCTAGACAAAAAAAAAAAGCAGGACCAAAAATTGAACTATGTTCTCCTTACAAATTTCCCCCAAGATTCCCCTGAATCTTCCACACTTTATTTCCACTATTTGTATTTGGCCAGTATCCAGGCTCTACTAAAAAGAGCTGATGGAAAGAGTCTATCAGATGAGACAGTTCAGCAGTGCTGAGCTGGCAGGCTTGTGATCACATGTAGCTGCCCAGGTGGAATAAGAGCTGTTAGGAACAGAGGCAACGAACTATGAAGACTCTCTGGACTGTGAAGGGGCTTGTAGCACAGACGGGAGGTGCAATTTTTCTCAAACTGCTGGCCACACAAATTCAAATTCAAGGAATTCTATTGCCTTGAACAACGCATTCGTGCTGCCAGCGCAGTAGCAGTTAACTGTATTTAGAGACACTTGCATTAAAACATTACTGGACATTTCCATACATTACGGGAAAACCTTGCGAGACACTGTCTGCTCCTCAGGCTGTGATAGGATATCTCTTGCAGATAAGAAGGGCTGTAACACTGAAGAATTCAGCGAGTTAATGGTTAATCACTGTCAAGGGGGCAAATGCTCCTGGAAAAGAATGACTCCCACAAAGAGCTGGGCCTGACCGAGTGCCCACAGTCCAGATGATTGAAACCAGATGGGACGTCTCTGGAGAACTCACATCGTAACTTGTCAAGGTTGGGAGCCCCATTCAAATCTGCCACATTTTTTCTCACGAGTGAGAACAAGGTCTTTTTTCCAAGGTGGGGAAGTTCTTTTGAAAGGCTAGCTCCGGAGTCGGCCTGCTTCGGTACATGCGACCCAGACCTCAACAACGCGAGACAACAATGAAACCCAAGAGGTAACATTTTTCCATGCTCACATAACTGGAGAAAGGTTTTTTATCTTCTGACAGACTGCCTGAGTGCCGATTTACAAGTTAGGCTTGGAAGGGGCTCAGCGGAGGCACCCTGAAAGCAATGAACTGTACCACATCTTTGGAACGAACAAATTGCCGTGACAAAATAACAGTGAGAAGAAAGAAGAACACTTTTAAGTGCGTCAGTGTCTTCTGCTCAGCTTTGAAAACATACACAGAACAGGTCTCACTTCTTTGCACTGCTTATTTATTACTGTGCAGCTGGAAACTAGCAAAGCTGTAATTATCCTTGTGGAATCCCCACACATGTCAGCTCCTACAGAGGGTTTGCCACTCTGCTCCAAGTACTATTCACAACGTGCTCTCCAGCATTTACCAGCAAAGTATCGATGCAGAAGCTGAAAGAAAGCTTTGCTTGAAAGGAGAAGAGGCTAAGAATCTTACAAGGTTTATCACACCGCACTGAAGCCATTTTGGGAGCTGAATATTTTAAACCAAAGGCCACTTCTTTAGCGAGATCTCTTAACAAAGCAACAACTGCGATATCTGTGAGCAGGTTTGTTCCTGTTCCTCTGACACGGACAGAAGCCAGCAATTGAAGTCTGAGAACCCTGTGGACTCTGAACCACAGACCAGAATGCGTCGTACCAGGGCCTGGTTTCAGCAGGTAAAGCAGCTGAGAAAGGACAAAACCAGGCAATGCTGTAATGGAGCCTCCCCAAACCTGAAACACTGAACACTGCCTGGGGCGAGGGTATTGAAGTGGATCTAGATACAGATCAGTAAGAATGAATCACTTACCCCCTTTAAATCATTTTAAATACACTCACCCCAAAAGTACACTAAGCAGCTCCAACCTCGTCACAATCCACGTAGGGCAGCCCATCTCCTATTACGAACAGGAGAAGGGGGGCTCAACAGGAATATTATTCCTTGATAAAGAAGGAAATGGCACATACTTGAAGTGTATCTGCTTCCTGGCAGTTCTCCTTTTAATGACACTGGAAAAGAGGCTTGGCATGCACCTAGTTCAAAAGGAGCCATTTCTGTTCCCGAAAACTGTATCCTGCTATTGTTTTTTTATGTAATAAGATGTGGCTCCTCCGAGAGCGTGGGAATTACCCGCCACACCCCCTGGACAATACAGCCGGACAGAAGCCCTATCGGACACAACCTGGATAGGCAACCTACGAAGTACACGCGTGTTTGCACACCACACTGTTTCACTGCACGTGAGGAGCCGTGTCCGAGCGGTTTGGCCACAAGAAACTTTTCCACCTGAACTCCACTCACAAGTATTTCTTCAGGAAAGCAAAAGGCAAGACCTCCTTCAGGTGCATGACAGCGGAAACACTATTCCTTCTTTCTGCTGTTCAGCATGGAAGTAAGAAGTAACCTCTCTTTGTTCCTTTTTTGTTTCCATGCCTAAATGGGTGAAGGCCAAGCATGCTGCTCTTAAGAGGAAATAAAAAATTAATCTTTAACAGCTATAATAGGGAAGAATCGTTTGGTTAACTGTGAATACAACAGGGGCTCTCATACATTGTACTAAATATTCAAAAAGCAGTTTGATGCTTACAAATAATTACTGCAGAATCCAATGGAAAAATAGCAGAGTAAACTGCAGTAATGCCAGTCGATTCATGATAAACTACGAAACCTGAGGTAATCAAGCTGTGGTAAGTCAGGATGAGGGTAACACTCTACAGAATTAGCTCCCCTTAATATGATGTGTTGGTCTAACAGATACAAGCAGTGAACACTCATGCACACATAAGCACAGGCCTAGATACAAAATCAGGCACACCTGTTCACCTCAATGAAATCTCTGAAACAGATCTAACAGATACTAGCAACACCTGCCTTCTGTGGGGCATAACAGACAAAGTACAACACTTAGTGCAGGCAACTGCTTCTCCTGCCTGTGATCTCACAGTCAGGGGTTATACAGCTGTCAACATAATGGGCAAGTATGGTGATGAACAGTGTAATGGAGTATTGTCTGGAGCACAAAGTATTTTAAATGCCAACTGAGCTCAAGAACTCACATTATGAAACACAAGGAAGTGAAATGAAGAATATTACAGAAATAAATGGATTTTCTTACAACCAGGCTCACCATTGACCCAAGGCAGGATCTAGCAGAGGTTAACTTCACGTTTTTGAATGTCTGTCTCAAATGTTGCGTGCCTCCTGCTTTTGGCATGGAATTAACCTGGAGTTTACAGCCTGCAAGCTGAAGCAGCTCCACCTCTCCAACCTAAGACCGGACATGCACCAAATATGCAGCATCAATTCTTGTGCACACAGCTTCAATAGGAAGGGGGGTCAAAGAATACAAGAGCTTTCACTCTACCCCACAGAGGATTAACACAGCTTAACGTGTGAGCATTTCTTCCTGTACTTCAGTACATGTTTGGCCACCAAACAACCTGACCGGCGCATTCCTGCCCAGCCTCTATCCCACAAAAATGTATGCTGCTTTGTACACATACACAGCCCTCTCCAGCAATGTACGAGCCTTTGGTCACTCTCTGCAGCAACTAGCAGTCAAGCCAAATTCCAGAAAAAACAAACAGTTTACATTGGAATTTCCTGGAATGCAGAGGAGGAGGAGCGGACAGCAGCACTGCCTACATACATACATTGCCACACACGGATCACAGCAATCATGCAAGCACAGCACGAGGATGTTAAATGTAGAGCTAATGCAGAACTATGCATTTGACGAACACAGAGGGCACTCTTCTGCAACATGAAACGGACTAGCAATGTGAAAACTGCAAATAGCCAGCCTTTCCAATTGTTTCTCTCTTTATCTTTTCCACATGCACTTTTATTCTGCAAAAGCCTTCTGTGTTGTTTCTAAGTAGTCTGCTATTTTACCCATCACACCAGCTCACTACACCAAGAAGCATTAGCCATGTAACCAATGAGCATTTTTGCGGTCTTATTGCCTTTCTGTATATTTGCACAGCCCCACAGTGGCTGGGGCAGGGGATTAAAGACACATGAAGCAGCATGCAGTGCAACGGCAACTTTCAATAAGCTAATTCTTACTCCTCCTATTCAGTCACATCCCCTATACAAGTCAGAAGTCTTTTTCAGAAGCCATGTTTGAAAATGTCAGTCAGTTATTACAGCAAACAAAGCAACAAGAAAGGGTGATTCAACAGGCCAGCATACAAAGGGCATGCACAGGGGGCGAGGCACACCCTGCTCTTCTCCAAGCTGTGCAGATGCTCTAGACATCCTCATCTCGTTCAGAATCGTGGATAAAAGCAGGCCGCCTGTCCGGGGTCTCAGGTTCTCCTCCCTCCAGCTGCACTTCAGACTGAAGGAAAATCACTTTCTCCTGGGAGGAAAGCCAATTCCATACAGCACCAGAAACTCTGGCACATTCACAGCAGCCTTGCAAAGACTTTCACAGAAGGAGGACAAGAGGAGAAGACAATCTCCTTCGGATGCGCCATAGATCTAGAACGGGTCCTGGCAGCTGCACTCTTTTACTTTAAGAAGCCATGCTGGTTGTAGAGCTGGTCTGTCTAATATGCGTCTGTACTAAAAATGCACATTGTCAGCACTCTGGCAAGAGCACAACAGGCCAGGAGAGGAGTCCGTCCAGCTGCTGGCCAAGGTCTGGCCCCAGGCTCAACGAGCATAAACACTTCTGCCTTGGAAGAGGTCCATTCGTTTTCAAGATGCAACAATATTTACTTTAACGTTCAACTCGAACAAAAACGAGCGCTTAGCAAAGCATGAGTTGGAAATACGCGACGTACAGCAACCATCTTCTGAAAATGGTCTACTGCAAACCTCTTCAATTAAAAGCAAAGAAGTGCAAACTGTAGCATGAACACATGAGACAGACATTGGGAGACTACTTACCCACTGTGTGGCCCATGAGTCTCCGTGAGTTTTGTGCCTGCTTGGGCTTCTAAGAACTGCAAAAACTGGACAGAAATCTTTTCGCAAAAAGGGGTTTGCCACCCTGGTCTAGTTAGTCCCAAGCAATTTGATCAATTATGGGATGATGGGTTCTTGTGGGGTGGAGGGTATTCATAGTTTTGTTCCAAAAGCTCTAAATTATTTATTTAAGAAATCACTAAGCTAATTATTCAAAATTAAATTATTCCAAGTCATTAGAAACGGATGATTCAATGGTTCCCTACAAAACAAGCTGCACCAAAGCTTCTCCGTTTTTTACAGCATTTCAATCCGGAGTTTTACTGTGCCATCAGAGAAAAAGGTCAGCCTGATCGATACTTAACAGGCTCTGGCCCCAGCAGGGCGGGGCTGTGGGACCTGGAGGTAGTGTCTCCATTGGGGGGGACAGTCAGTCAGAGGGGGGGCAAAGAGCTGCTTGCAATGTCCTTCAGTGGTTAGCGCCCCCCAGCCTGTATCATTTTAATGCAAGTCAGATGTCTGGCAACTGCTCCACACTTCTTCCAGCACAAAGCAAACCAAGCCATGACAATGGAGCGAACTGCCCAATTGTGTGCCCTTTCCGTCTCGGTATTTACACAAAGGTCAGTCGAACAAGTGGTCTTTCAGCAATACAATGGGCAATCGTAACATTCAGGTCAGGCACAAAGATAAACAGTTCTTTATGGTGCGACCACTAGCACACTGACCATCAAAACGTATGACTGCGGAGCGGGCTGCTCCAATAACACTGGATACAAGCCACAAATGATTTTATGTGCATGTGCCCAAAAGTCTATGATGATTTCTGTCTAGACAACTGATTACTGTTAGAAAAGCAGTACAGACCAGCAAGAGTCACAAGCGAGAGACATTCTCAAAGCCTGTAGTGTTTCTCATTTACCGACCAACAGAAGGAATTCATGACAGTATTATCTTTCCTACGCCTTGTTAAATTAAGACAGGTTTACTTTTGGAGTAATTGTACTAAAGCACGACTCAGTCGCTTGACCGAGTAGATGACAGAACCGCTGTCAAACACAGAAACTGCAGGCAGCATCGAGGAGGAGCGGTCAGGGCTCTGGATTCCGATCCCAGATTCCCGGAGGGCTGCGGGTTCGAGCTCCAGGTGGGACACTGCGGTTCTAACCCCGAGCGAGGTTTTTCGCTCACACACGTCTGGCTGTGCAAATGGGTCTCCAGGTCATCACTGTAACTAAGCATTTGTTCCCAACTGACGTAGCTGGCAAAACAACATGATAAAAATAATCTCTCAAAGAGCAGTAAGCTGTAAGTGGTGGAGCAGGACAGGTAAGACAAGGATGGGAGGTGATTTTCATTGCTTTGGAGTTGCTGCCCAATTCCAGCTGTCGACCACTGTGAATACCCAAGCCCCCCCTCTCACACGCACAGCCCCACCTCTCTGGCTCTTCCTATGCACCACGCAAGTATTTTGTATGCGAAATAAAAACACTTTATTCATAAAGAAAGTTGCACTACTTGTGTCTGCGAGTGCTTCTTAGTTGTTCATGCACTGGTTTCAGTCTCCATTTTTCTCCGGGCAAGCTATTTTCATACGTGTGTACACATGAGGTATATAAAGCATTGATTGCACAGGGAAGGCGTGTCTGATGTAGCACCGATTTAGAAAAATACCCATCACAATCCTAATCGCACCGTTCCATGTCCCTAACTTCATTGAGCTCGGAAACGAGAACTCTTGGAATCTAACCTTTCGTTTCTGTACCAGCAGGACTCACTCTCACGCAGTCACCAAAGTTGTGCATGAGAATGTCAAGGGGCCAGCGAAATGAGGGCAAAATCCTCACGCTGAACCAGTATGCACCTGGCCTTGCTCAAAGGGCAGACAGAGGCTTTGTTAAAACCGATGGGCTACTCGAATGAAGTCATTGGCCCACCAATGTAATGACACAATAAAAGTATCTTCTAACTATCACCCCAGCAGTCAGATACAATACCCTTTCCCACTGAACACGCCCCCAAACCATCCCTTCATGCCCTAGCTTACTGTATCTAGACAGACCGCAGTATAATCCCCCCATTTTTCAAACAGCGCTTGCCACCATCCAACACATTTACTGGGCTGTACTTAATGGGTCATTTGCTGGAATGCTGAAGCTAACAGGGGGCCTATTAACTTTACAGCCTCTTGGTTTTTTAAGACATCATGGGCTTTTCGCCCCGCAGGCTTTCAGCTCCGACTTTACTCTTTATCATCATCACAGCTGATGGATGCCAGGCGCATATCGGCGTAGAGGCTCCACACACCAGAGATGTTTCTTCCCCTATTAGAAATGACTCGGGCTGCATCAGGATGAACGACATCTTTCAAGCGCGCCCTCCCTGCCTTGCAGATCTGCTCCTCTTTACACGAGGACTGACGGGGCAGTCCAGTCAACTGGATCTGGGTCCTGGATTTTTACACGAGGTGACAGAGGAATGACAGTAAGCTGGGTTAAAACTCATTTTGAGGCTTCGATAATCAACGTGAGGAACTCGGAACAACCTTTTCAGCCACACAGTCGCTAGAGTAGCAGCGCCTCGTTGTTCTAATCAAATCAGGAGAAGTAAAAACACCGTAAGGTTGCGGATATTCTCTCATGTGCAAGGACGTCAACTCAGTACAAAGTACACGCTGGAGGCGGTTAACCATTCAGTTTTCGGGGCTGGGATGAGGTATTGCAAATCCTGTAATGGGCCAAAAAACAGCTTCGGGAATTTTCCGAGCCGGGACACAGCCATGTCATCCCGCCAAACAAAAATAAAAGCTATCGCGGTCACCCTTTGTTGTGAAGCGGAATCAAAAGCAGTCTGGCGTAAAGACAACAAAGGGACTAGTCGTTGCTGAAGTAAAGCACCAGGAGAAAGGGTTTAAATTAAGTGATGCAGCCTCCCAAGGAGCGCGTCTTGGGCAAGAACCAGACGGCTTTTGTACCTCAAGTAAAACAGGCGAGCTCGCTCAGACACTCCCTTATCCGAGACTGTGCCACGGCAAGGCAAACGCGAGTTGCAGTACTGTGTGTGCACCTATCCGAGGGACAGAAAATCCTTTGTATTAAATACAAATTAACACAGGAACAAAGATCGAGAGTCCGCTCGCGTATCGGTCTTTTCATTGGCTCTGCAAGTATTACAAGCTTTAAATACAATAAAAACCTACCCAGGTATTGAAACAGTCTACTTACCATGCTATTTCTGTATTACAAAAATCCTGTAAATTCTCCAATCCATGATACATGATAAGAATTATACTGTAACGAATTACACAGCTTACGCAACATCGCTATGCAGCGAAGTTTAGTTTCCACCTCCAACTATAATGGTTAACTTACCGTCATGCGATTCTTTTTATCTCCACAAAATCCACACCGTTTTAATTATTCTGTAACGATCCCCAGTTCGCCGATCGCGGGTTGCGACTGTGGTTGTTCTAGTACACTAGCCTGTCTATTTTATTGTTTGTTTTTATTTGATCCGGCAAGCGCAAAAAAAGACCCAAGTTTGTTCAGTCGCTTGGTAACACATCTGCTCGCTTCTTTTTTTTTATCCTTTACTGACTCGCGGGTAACCTCTAAGGTTTACCACGATCCGAAGAAGGCGTTTGAGAGGCACATGATTTTCGTTACAACGTTTAAGGCGTTATTTTTTCGGTGCGTCTGCTGCTGAATCAACTACTACAGCACCTCAACTCAAGACCCTTCCCGGTCTGTCTCGCACTGCAGCTGCGTGATGGCGCTATCAGCGAACTGTTCCTCCTCCTCTCTCCACTCAGAGCGTTTCACCACCCTCTCTACACGTTTAAAGCGACAGGACGCTATTAAGATCACAGGATAAGACAACCGGGTGGCAATTTATAGTTTTGGACACGGTCACGGACAATACTGGGTGGTTTATTTTAATGGAGTGGGCCTTGGTGTTTCTACCCTATTTATTTACGGGTATGTTGGCGACAAGAAAAAGAGAAGTCCGAAAAGTTTAATGTCGACGCGTTTTTAGGTGTAACTTTGTTTTAGACTTTGCTCGTTGGAGCCGCTCCTGCATTATTTTCAAGTGTAAAAACACGGACGGTCGCAGTGACTGTTATGACTGTGACACAATCTTGAACCAAGAACCCCTCTTGTGCTGTAAAAAAAAACCCAGCAGAAACAGTTTTCTGCTTTTACAGGCCTATTAAAATTCCGCACTATTTCCCAACGCATTCTTTCAAAAGTACAAATTATTTAGCGTTTTTTAAAAGAAAACATGCGACGAAGCAACATGTGCTCTCGAGACTCGTGAACCCTATAATTACATCAATAATATAATTACAGCTCCCTCTGAAGAATTTGCGCATAATGGAATTAAAGCCCGTGTTTAAAGTCGAACCGCTGATTATTTCCTGTCCTGCCTCAGCTCTGAGATCCCCTCCCCCGCCGTGGTTCGGTCTGTGCGCTTTGTCTTCCGGTCCAAATAATTAGAGTGACCCCTTTATCCCGAAAAAGGGACATCTTTAACCCCGTAGTTCCACGCCTAGGTTGCCCTCCTCGATGAAATCAAGCATGCGCCGTGAAGAAACACATTACATAGATGGACGTCCAGTGTAATTTCCGATAATTGTATTCTTAAAAAAAAAAACTTTACTTCGAAATACCACACGGGCTCGACTGCGTGATGACTTTCCAAGTAGGCACGGGAATCCTAAACTCACCTAACCCGTTCTACCTTATTCCAGCCTCATTCCGCAAGTTTATTTTTATACACATATCAAATGATCAAAACACAGAATGCATGACGCCTGTAGGTACTGTAGGTGCGGCAGCACACGAGAGTACCTGGTGGTTTACCTGGTGTAATCTCTAATGTAGAAGTGACGCTTTTTGTGTTGTGAACGTAATTTTCAATACCAAGGCAATACCCCCAGTTTCTTGCTTGACTTCATTTAATTAACAACGTTTCTAATCCATTACATCGTCTTCTAACCAGTGCTGCTTGCTGTTATCAGTCTCCCGTTTCACAGAGAAGTCCGGCCTTCGCCCATGACCCCAGAACGCCGTAATTCCACAGTTTAAAATCCTAATCTCTCACTGACTAGCAAAACTCATCTAAAGCAGAAATCATTCAAAGCCGCCCCACACCTGAAGCCCGAAACCGCATCAAGATCATGAAACAACCTGCAAACCTTCAGTTTGATCAGATAATTCTGACCACAACATATTTTATCCTCAGTCGGTCTTGGATAACAGCCGAGGCCATTCGCTTCGGTGTGTGATATGAACTCCGCGATCACACTTCATTCTATAACCTTGTCAGAAAAAACGATGCCTTGAGTGCACGTTAATTCTGCTTAAAACACCTTTTACGGGTTATTATTTTTCAGCGTTTTATACACAGCATTCAATATATGAGCATTCTTTCATTAAGTGGAAAAAAACTGCCTTGTTTTGTATCCTAGTTTAATTTGAAAAGGTTGAATCATTCTAGTAGGTTTCAACATCTGATGTAATGCCACGAAAATAAAACAATGACAAACCAATAAAAGCAAAATAGCAGTAACAGGACCTTAAGCATATTTCCCTGACCGCAGACCTCAAAAAGAGCATGATTTAATGTTTTTTCCAAATCCTTAAAATAACATTACCTAACAGCTAGCCACTCTACACACGTTAATTAAAACCCTAGTTCTGATGCGTATTAACTGGCAGATTAGGTTCCCTTAAAACCCAAGGAACTGGCAGATTAGGTTCCCTTAAAATACGCGTGCACCCTCATCTGTCGCGCTACGAGGAGTGAAATAATTGAGCGTTAGTGGGAGGTCTGCTGGGATTCAGTGAACTGGACTGGTGTAAAATGGGGAGCTTTATTATAATTGGAAAGGGAAAGTGAAACACCTGTGAATTCCTGTTTTTGAAATCACTACCACATTTTCTACTGTCATGCGTGTTCACTTCCTGCAATCGTACTGCGTTTTCTTTAGTAACCTGGACAACGATGAACGATATCTGTCTGCTCTAATAGACTATCACCTTTACACGCGCATAATAATTTCTCTTTCTTTATCGCGATCTAACTTTGCACTAACAGCAAACAGCTTTCTAACACTACACAGCCTGTACGCCACATGGTATAAACGGCAACAATAAATAATTTCACTTTTAACTTGGAACACCTCACCACACAAACCCTAGGAGACTCCAGGACAAGACTTGTTACTAATGAGTCCTCACCAGGAAAGTCAGTGACGTGGTGCTGGAGGTCCGCGCTCATCCAGCAAAGCAAACTTTCATTTTCACGAATCGTTGTCATGACACGTTGTCATTTTTGCAACGTGCTATCGTCGTGACATGCTGGCCTTGTCGCAACTATCCTTGACGCAAATCTGGAGACAGAGGCGCGCTGTTGCTATATGGGCCCGCCGCTGTCACTTTCACTATCCGTTTTACTGCTCTCCAAATCGTCACGCTGTGCCGTGTTTGTGAACACCAGGGAATGAAATACTTTTTTTTTCTGATTTCGGAGAGGTTTCTGTCTTTAATTAAAATGATTCCCCCTACTCCTCTACTGGCCTGATGGGTCTTTAGAGAGCTCTCTGTCTCAAGAGTGCATCGCTCTTAGTCACTGTTCCTGAATCAAGCTACACAGCTGATATGCAAGCCCTGTGCTCTGTAAATCATGGCGTGGAAATAATTGAGCATCAGACTGGGAGATCAGCTGGGATTCAGTGAACCGAACAGAGAGGTCAAAGGCAAAAAACATTAGGCTGATCGTAACTTAGGACAGTCTGTAGCAGTTATCGTAGCACTGGCCAGATGGTCACTGGCATACCCATTACTGGGTACAACAGATCACTCTTTCATCCAGATGTGCACCAAGGTTTATGAGTTTTTAGGGACACGCAGACCAGTTCTTATGTGATGCATATAAGAGGTCTTTATTGTATGTATGCAGGCGTCTATTTGAAAATGATGTTGAGTTAGAACAGTGATTAGGCTTACAGTCCAAATTCATATTTGAGCGTGTTCTGAACTGTCATGGTTTTTCAGGCTCAGTTTACACAATGTTACGAAAGGAGGCAATAAACACCATGGCACACACTCAGATATACACTTTTTTCTTTATTAAAAAAGTTTATTTCATAGTCAGTTCATCTTCAAATCCTTCTTCTATCTGCAATTCCGCTCAGAGCAGCAGGGCACGTCAGAGTTCCAAAGCACCTCCAAGAGATTTGTAATATAATAAAGAATATATTTGATCACACATATTACATCCTTGGCACTAAACACTCAATATGTTACAATACTTGTGGAAGGAGCCTCAAACTCACAATATCCAAGCTCCCAAGTTCAGCATTGGTATCTTTCAGCAGCTTGATTTGGCTGTCAACACCCCACAAAGTGATAAAAATCAAATGGAGCAAAATCAAGCCACCACTGTTGAATTTTACAAAGGTCACATTTTCAATTGGACGTGGATTCTTAAATCATCCTACCACTCAGAAATTCTGAGAGGCATCTACTGAATCAGTCAAATGTAATTCAAAATACTATGTAGGTATTAAATTAGTCTCCGTGACCAAACTCTACTGCAGAATTTGAAATGAAAAGTGAAATATAATCAACAGTGTTTTCGGAGGCTCCTACAAAGTCGGTGCTTGGGTATTCTGAATATTTCAAAATGAAAACTCAGTCCCGGATGACAGAGATAATTGAATAAATTCCACACAGCACAATTTTAAGGAACTATTTTTTACAACTGAGAGAAGGTAGGCTATTAGATAACAACTTTTAAATTTTTTATCTTAAATCTTTAATAAAAATATAGATTTGTTCCCTTCATTTACTTTTAAATACTTTTTTGTCCATCGACTAACTTTGGATTCACAATCAAGCGCATGTTAAAGGAATGGAGTGATGTACTTCATTTACATTGGTCAAACATGATGAACGAGGACTTCCAGAAGAAAGAATAGTCTATGAAAAGCCAGACACATGTGTGGCCACACTTGGCCTCTTTTGGAAATAAAAACATGAGAAAACGCCTCTCACACAGGTTTGCACACGACTATAAAAACACCCCTTGAGATTTATTATTAAAGAGGCAAGGAGCACCTCAGAACGAAATCTCCAAGGGAAAAACAACGAAATAATATCAAACCACAAATGCAAACAAAATAAAGATCCTTACACGTGTGATTTTAATGAGCTTCAAACAGCCGAGAAAAAAACATTTGCTTGCAAACGTCATTACAATCACATTGTCCTTTGCCGGATTTTCCCATGTTGTCTTTCAATATTCGGACTTGTGGACTTTCTCAACTGCATTCCACCTTTCAGCATCTATCCAAGGGCTTATGGGAACAGTGACTGAAGTCGGGATTAGGCTCAAACTCTCCCAATTTCAACATCCCTTTCTCAGGAAGAAAGAGTGTTTCCCAACCAAGCCCTGCTTGTTTTTAATGGACTGCAAGGAAATCACGAACACAAGGTCAGAACAAGGGGGCAAATGTCTGGCAATTGCCCCTGGGCTTCCGCTACACCCCTTCACTTGTGGTGAAAGAGGAAGTACAACCAATGTGCTAATGGCTTTACAGTGGGTTGACAAATTAACCCCTTGTAGAGCACAGCAGGACGATAAACTGGAAGCATAATTCCTTTCAGTCGCCGATATCCCACAGCTTGCCTTCCCAATCCTTTCCTAGCATGACGAACTCTGACAACGTGAAACCAGACAGACGCAGCCCGGAGACTGACCTCCGAGGACGGGACTGGGCTGCAATGCTGACAGAAAGACGGACACATTATCATACAGATTCTGCATTTAGATCAGTGCCTGGGGAGGCTTTCTGCAGTACAGAGAAGTGGGCAGATATACTAACTATGCGGGCAACAAAAGAATGGGACAGCAGTGTTTGTGATGTGCCTGTGACTGAACTCAAGGTCATGTGTGGATCACGTCATTGTATTCTTTGTGATTTATATCAAAGCTATTAACACTGATTTATTTCTCTGTTCGGCGGTAAGCATAATACTTAATCAAATGTTGCCCTGTATTAAAGCTTTGATGGTATGATGACTATTTGAATAGACAAAACTATCTCTCTGCGGCAGCGGAAGCTGACATCAGCCCCTTGGGGGTTCGGACAAGTCACAGTCAGGAGGGCTCTTTTTTGTGCAAGCGTCAGTATTGTGTCTGTATTAGTCTGGGATATGTCACTGTAGATCCAACATGCAGGATGAAAAAAACAAATCAAATCAATCCTTTAAATCAGAACCATAATGCTGGGCCTAAAACATATGCATTGTGTGATGCAGAAAGAAAATTAAATATTTATTAAAAAGTGGCTAGAAAGACATTGATTTAATACTGAATTACACAACGCCTTGTTTGACATCGATATTGCTACACCAGTTCTGATAAGCATGTGAACAGAACTGCAGTATCACTGCTGTATACTGAGCTATTAATAAAAACCTCCTGTGTACCATCAAAGGAAAATATGTTTCAGCTCCACAAAAGTGCAGGAAACCACTTTTTAAAGTTGAAAAATTTGAATCAAATCATACATCAGACGCTACAGTTTTTAAAGAAATATGAAAGGACTGAGGACACTGTGTGGGCAACTGAGTCAGTTTGCCAAGCACACACAGTGAAAGGTAAGATGTGTAACCCATCGCACATCCCTCTTCATTTGACAAGTTCACATCTTGACACAGTAGAAGAGTGTTCACCTGCATCTACCGTACATTAATCATTCAAGTTTCAAAACAATTTCCAGCTTTTGGCAACTCTCCCAGCATTCTTCAGCTTTTCCTTCCCTGCAAGAAATTCCCTTTGTGAGATGTTAACACCCTCTGGCTCGCTAATGGTCAACCACATTTGTAACGTCTGGCTATGTCTTACTTTTCATCCCCCCCCCCAAGATGAAATGGCTATCTGGTGCAGTTCATGTTTCTCTTTCCCTGGGTTGCAACCCCCTCCCCCTCTAATCCTGGCCCCAGTTTTCCCCTCCATCCCCCACCCAGGAAGATCAGTTTTCCCGGCCTGGAATAAAGGGATTAAATCCAGGCAGACTGCGTTCCCCTCTGTGTTGGAGCCAATCGCTGCTCTTTAGCATGCTGCATAGTCTGTAGACAATCAAGATGACGGCTACTCAGGCCTGCATTTGAATTTGTTTCAATCGCATCTGCCACCCTTGGCAAACAAGGTTAATTGTGATTGAAACAAAATAGGTTTTCATTGTCATCGTTACTGTAATTAAACTCTGCCCTGGAGCTGAGTGCTGTCTAGAGTATACCAGAGAGTTTAAAGAATGATGTCACCTTCATCTCCACTGACTGCCCTGTTTTCTTTACTAAGGAAGACCATCAGATGCAAAAACAGCCCAACACGATGATCTTTTTCAAAGCTTCTACTAGCCACTTATTTTTCGGTCTTTCTCTTCTACATCTTTTTTCTTTTTCCCCTGAACGCCTCTTTGACTAGGTGGTATGCACAGAGAAAGCAAGGCAAGACTGAAGCAGTCCTTTCCACAGCACACAACACAAAAAGCAAAATGGCTTACTAATGGGGACAGATTACGATTATTTAACTTTGATCTTAGAATCATTTCCTGAAGGATACCAGAGAAGAAGCCAGATGTGGTTAGCTCTGTGACTCACCTTAAAAAAATCAGTGGTCTGTGAGACAGTGGTCAGCAAAGGACAGCTGTAACTGCATAACAGGATTTCACAAGGACTACAGATCCGATTTATCTGAGATCACAGTGTTTATTACTTCACTGCACTCTGGGAAATTTCATTATGTAAAGGTTCAGTAACTTCAGACTCATGGCTTGGCCAAACACCCTTTTTGGTGTTCTGTAGGTAAAGAAACAGATTTTAGAAAAAATCAGATTAGTTATTATGAAGTTAATAATTCACCTTATAATCCACACATATGCTAGTGAAAGCAATACAAAGCAGAGAGGGATTTGAGACAACACAAATGCCTGATCTCTTAATTACCAGCTGGGTGTCTTTCTCTCTGGCTGTGGGGTAGGAGTTAAAATTTAAAGATCTGCAACTTCACATATGACCCTTCAATGAAATCCGCAGTCAAAAACCAACATTTAAAAATAGTATATTTAGAAATAACATTATCAGATCCATTCAGATTCATACAAAAACATTCAAAGTCAAAAACCTAGTCCTGCTCACTCTTCTTTTATGGCCTGTCCAGATGTGCTTATCCCACCTGCAGAGGATACATCTGCACTCATTCAAAGAAACCAGAAACAAGCAGGAAAATATCTTATTCCTGTAAACTTACTTTCAATTCCTTTTTAAAATCCTGGAAACCTTGTCCTATCATAGTATAATCTGAGCACAGGGTCGTGCACATACAGTAGGTCTCTGACCTTTAGCCCACAGTCACATTACATCTTTATACCTTCCAAACAATTTACTGGTCACCATAACCACGGTGTGAACCACTTCGAAGCACGATTTGACTTCACCAAATATTTTCACTGTCTCTTCAGAATGTCAAGGACATCCATAAGGCTTCTGATCAAGAGGTGCGATTACATCATTGCTGAAGACTGGCTCCAAGCCTCCGATGATGTAATCTGCAAAACCTGAGAGTGCTTGCAGCAACATTGGTACACCTTGATCACTTATCAGGATTACATCACAATACAAGAAACAAAACAGGGATCTTGTAACCTACCCACAAAGTGCTGAAAACTCATGCGCCCACATGTTTTGACAAGAGCGACCTTACAGCACTGACAGTTTTCACGAAATCCACTTCCCTTTATGGCGTCACTGTGTGAACTCACTTATTCTGAATATGAATAATATTACAAATATAGGAACCACATAATCCTTTTAAGGAATGTTAGTGCCCACTGCAAAGTAAATTCACGGCCAAATAGTTTGTGAGACATTAACACAGAAATTCTGTAGTCGGATGGTTCAGTGACTAAGACAACGCTTAATTGTTTTACAGTTCAGTGTGTGAATTAATTTGATTGCGGCTGATGTGTTGAACTCCCAAATGGTCTCCTGAATGACTGTAGACGTGCTTCCTGGGGCTGCCTGTCTCCAACAAATAGCTTAAACCTGTGAGGGGAATGTTGCCGGATAACTCTATGTATGTTACTGCAGTTGAAAATCTTCATGGAGACATGTCTTTGGGTCGGAATGAAATTGACAATCACAATTTACAGAAGGCTTTTACAGATAACTTTCTATAAGCAACCAATCACAGCACAAGCTTTGGAGGGCAGCCATTTTGTACGTGGGCACATTTGGCCAAGTAGCCAGTTTTGACATCACTGTGTCTTTCTTCTTTCTCCTTTACTCTTTCTCCCCCTTCATTCATCTGTCCATCTTTCTTTGGCCTTCTAATAAAATCCAGGCTCCAGTTCACACCGCCATCCAAGTGTTCACGGCTGAGACGTTGTAGCTTTTTTTAAACAATTTTGTATTTTGTATTTTTCTTTTTAAAGAATCTCCTCGATTCTTCCCCTTTTTTCGCGTATGTGAAAGGGCAACAAAAATAGAGCAAATGAAATGTTTTTAAAAAAATCATGCAAACTCGCTCAAAGCAGAGGCAAAAAAAACCCAACTCCAGAATACTTCGATATCGTCACTTCCAAGTGATTGTCTTTTTTCAGCAACACGCACACACATCAGCACACACACGCGCGCACGCGCGCCAGAGGAAAAGCACGTGAATGGAAAAAAATATCCATTGGTGTTTTCTTATGCTTCTTTAAAAATAACTGAGTTTAAAAAAATTAAAAAAAAAACAATAGAAAAACTAACAAACAAAAATCACAAAAGAAAAAGAAGGGTTGTTCTTTTCGTATCTAGACACGCCGGAGTAAAAGTCTGGCGTCAAACGAAGGAGGAGAAGCCAGCGATAGGAGCTCTAGACCCTGGCGCCAGGCTGCTGGGGGGTCTGTAGAGAGTGCTGTGCTGGCTGGGGGGGTTGGAGGGCTGCTGCTGGGGGGTGGGAGTCCGGCTGCCTTTGGGCCTGAACAGGCTGCCCTGGGCCTGGGCCTGGGCCTGGGCCTGGGCCGTGTTGTTGAGCTGGGGAGGCAGTGGGGGCAGCGGGGGTAGGGGCGGAGGGGGCGCGCAGTGCTCCGGCTCGCCCGAGTCGCTCTCCGTGTAGCTGTAGGCCTGCGCCCGTGAGATGCCCTTCTGCTGGCGCCTCCAGGAGTTGTAGTAGGTGGGGTCGCTGATGTAGTGGTTGACGAAGGAGTGGGTCTTCTGGCGGTTCTGGTCCACTTCGTACTCGCTGTCGCTGCCCTGTGAGCAAAGAAATGGGCACACAGGGAGAGAAAGAACGTTACTGGGAGGCCATGCTGTAACACCCTGGGCTGCCTGATCGCTCCAGCGAGAACAACGTGAGGTGTATTGACTTGAAACAAGTTCAGGTGCGTACCAGTACCCTCCAAACTGTACCTTTTCACCTACATGCTTTAAGGAACAAGGCTTTGCCGGGTTTTGCCCTCTAAACAGGATACTAAATAGAATCTTAGGAAAGATGACTGAAATAAACCCATTGCCACTTAATAGCAAAATGTGGTAATGTCAGGGGAGTTCCTGAATGAATGTAAAAAGTAGCCAAATTCTAATTACAACAAAGTGATCCGTCAGATATAGAGGGATGGTGCTCTAGTGTGGAGTTATCTGGTCTGGCTGAGGAAAGATCAGTCCTGTCATGTTCCTGTCATGTATGAGGCTGCTACAGGGTGTGGCTGGGGTGGCAGGAGGGGAGCTAGCAAAGATATCACATCTGTCGGGAGTTGCCTCTTCCCCTGAAGGTCTGTTTAAGCATATCATTTACAGATTTCAGATATGAATAAAAAATGCTGGGATCTGGGAAAGAGTAAGAGAGCAAATAATTGTGAAAAGAGAGACAGAAATAATTGTATATGTACAGACGTCAACAAATGAGGCACCATCTTTAATTTGGAATTAAAACTGGAATTAAGAATTCCTAGATGTCACAAACTAAAACTAATCACTAGAATACTGATATTATTCCAATGAAACACAGTGGTAGACAGAAAACTTAAGCACAAGAAGGAAAGCTAACACTAGGAACTATCTTCCCACTAGCACACAAAATACAGACACAAGATCACCTCACCCATTGAAGTGGAAGAACACGAAGACCGCCGTTCTTTAAAGAGAAAAGCGCCTCCTACAGGTGGACAAAGATATTGTTTTGGAAGAAACTGAAACCCAGGGTGTCTCCCTAATTCAAAAAAACAACACCATCTTCCAAGGCAATGACCGTAAAATATCACCTGGGATGTGAAGAGCTTGTGTGCACAGACATAAAGAAAGGCATGTGTTCGGTTTGTGCCTTGGGGCAGTTTAAGGCAGTCTGCCAGGGAAATCCCTGTCACATAACACTTAAAATTCACTTCATTGATCCTTCACCACCCCTATCTCAGGCCTTCCAAGTACATGGAATTTCCCCCAAATTTTATGAGTTTACTGAGAGGTTTCAATCCCATGATTATTACATTAATGGTCCTGTTATACTTTTTGTACATGATGATATAAGCAACACAATGCCTTCATCGCTATTCAAGTTTAAGTTTAAGCAGCAAGGGGCACAACATACAACACATTCCCAATAAAACAACATTACTATTAAAAAAACAAAGGGGATGGTCAGATGTTTGGTCAGTGTCGCTCTCAGTGTAAGTTATGTCTCAATGGTGGCTCACTGGTGCTGGCTTTGTGTTATGTGCTCAGCCAAACTGCAATGAAAATTACAGTGTTTTATATGGCCAGCAGCCATATCACCCTGCAGCTCACAACTGACAACCCACGGAAACTAGGCAGGTGTGAGCCTGGCCAGTACCTGGATGGGAGACCTCCTGGGAAAAACTAAGGTTGCTACTAGAAGTGGTGTTAGTGGGGCAGTAGGGGGCGCTCACCCTGCAGTCTGTGTGGGTCCTAATGCCACAGTTCAATGTTGGCGACTCTATACTGTTAAAAGGAGCTGCCCTTCGGATGAGACGTAAAACCGAGGTCCTGAGTCTCTGTGGTCACATAAAAATCCCAGGGTGTTTTGCGAGAAGAATAGGGGTGTTACCCCAGTGTCCTGGCCAAATTTCCCCCTGGCCTTTACCAATCATGGCCTCCTAATAATCCCCGTCTCTGAACTGGCTTCATTACTCTGTTCTACTCCCCACTGAGAGCTGGTGTGTGATGAGCATACTGGCGCACTATGGCTGCCGTCGCAGGGGAATCCCCATTACCTGTAAAGTGCTTTGAGTGGAGTGTCCAGAAAAGCGCTATGTAAGTGTAAGGAACTATTATTATTATTGATGCAGGCTTGAACAAACTGGCTCAGCACCAGTTAAGAGCACATTTACTTGTCCTGAATGCGCATCAGAACAGTACAGGAACGTACCTCCTTAACCAGCCTCTCTCATCTTTCCTCTTTCTTCCACGTGTCGATATAATATACTGTGCAGTGATGCTACAAAGCACTGTAAGTGATGCAAAAGACTTAACGAGTTTGGAATACAAACTCATCCACTCAGTCCCCTGCATTCCTCATCTATGAGCCGAGCTCTGCAGCAGGGGACAGGGGCACAAGCTCAGGGCTGGTGTGACAGGCGAGCTGAAGGCACACAGCTGCCAAGCCCAGGCAGGATTAGAACAGATGTTCTCATCTCAGGGCAGCACATCTGTCCATTTCACTGATTCATCACCCCCCTTCTATCTAAAAATAGGAACCCACAATAATAAGATTCATAAAAAGCTGCAATAATTAGAATTTAGAGGGCATTGGAGGGGATTAACATTAATTAGCTCTCCAACTCAGATTTCAAAGAACCACAGTTTACGAAAATCTAGCGTAAAGGATAGTAGGAATTACGCTGGATCTTTTATAAGTCTGGCGATTAAGAGTTTCATTTCTCTTCCTGTATTATTTTTATTTTGTACTGTTTCTGAACTAGATCTTACGCTAAGAAGACAGATCCCTTAGATGGCTGAAGAAATAAAGGATTTCTAACATTCCTCTTCTGTGTATGACTTCTCTGCTAATCTCTGAGGAGTTGCAGCCCACAGTACAGCCTCAAGGGTGTATATTTACTACATGATACCTAAGTAAATTGGAGGAGAAATTGTTTCCTCAGGAGTTTCAGGTAAAATGATCTCAAATAGGATTATAGCCTTGTCAAATCTGTCTTCTTCAGCTTTCAGATGAAGACGGCTCCTCATTGAAATATAGTACAGTTCCCAGCAGTACTCTGTTACAGAGGTACTGCCCATTTCCAGTATGTAGTTAAAACAGCTGTGCTTCAGGTTCTTAAATCCAAAACAGTTCTTTGCAGTGGAAGTACTGCTGGATCAGCTTTTTAAGGAGTTCTCTAAAGCACTAACCTTCTTCTTTTCTTATTTTTTTGTGAAATTGAGGAGAAATCAATTTGGAAAAAAAATAATCACTGCACGTTCATCCAGTTTACCACGTGTGTTTGAGAAATTTTGACAACACTTTGCTAGTACAGCTTTTCTTTAAGAAAAAGGAGCTTCAGCAGCAGCTGTACGATAAATGATTTGTATACTGTGTGGACAGTCCGGTTATCTGCCAATCCCTGAACCTTCTAGCTCAGACTGAGACAAAAAGGCCCCCACACTTACAAATAAAACTGTGGTTCAGCTTGTTCTGCCTGGCTTTAGGACACACATTGGCAGCCTAGACTAATGCTCTCAAGATAGCAAGTTGGCTCTTTGTTGTTTTCTCGTTGTCTCCTAGATATGGATTATCATTGAACCAGACTGGGCCGAGTGAGTTTCTGTCTCTAGAAATTGTAAACTGCGGTAAATTCAGAGATGAATAAAGAGGAAAAATGGGCAATCCAGGATCCCTACAGACACTTGTCTTACAGACAAGTAAATCCGAACAAGGAAAGGCTATAGAGATACATAGCTTTGATCTGATGAATGCCCATCAGCTGGTGGTTATTCTTTGAATGTTTCTGACCAAGCAAGAAGCATGACAGCCTGGCTGAGGTGGAGAGCTCAACATCGCCCACTGATTGACAGATCATGAACATGGAGCCTGTGCCTCTCGGTGGAAAGCAAAAAAATACCCTGTGAAATCCACTGATGCTTTTTCTTATTACTGCTGTAGATCTGCCACTCCACCTAGATAACTTCACCATGAGCTCATCTGACCGTAAACCGTACTCAAGAGCCTCCTTTAAAAACATGAATATTTCTACATAAATGAATGTACACACTAATCTTCTTGGCAGATACATTCAAAGAGAGGAAATGGAGAATGGTTACTGGGGCAACGTCAGGTGTGGCTGTTTACCTGCACGGGGATTGAGGTGGCCAAGTTTCCATGCCGACCGCATTTCTTTTTCAAAACCCCTTCTTACGAGAACAATGCCTGACTCATGCCTCTCCACACAACTCGCAGTAACGGGATACACTTAAGGGGGGCTGATAGCCCCCACGTTATCCGCTCAATAAAACTTCAAAGGAAATTCCAGCTCAGGTCCTTAATATGCCATTTAGCGATGTCATCGCTGCCACGCAGTAAGAGTGTCAGAAGTGTTTCTGGAGTACAGGAATTGGGAACAAGGCAGAGTCTGTTTAAGTCACAGTGGAATGTATGTAGCTTTGTAGCATCTGCTGATCTGGTGGCAGGCTTTTGTCTTTCACTCAATTATAACACATGAGGAGATAGAAATAGTGGTTTTGTCTTATTTAGCAAAGAATTTGTAAAACCAGTAGAATTTGTGGTATTGCAGCTACTGGTCTAATGCAAAGTATAAAGCCATGTCTATCCTCATTTGCAGCTGTTTGATGCAGTTGACTGTTCCTGTGCCAGCAGGAGGGCTCCTTTTGCAAAGATCCTGGTGTCACGTCTGATCTGATACGTCCTGATCCAATAGTCTCATCTGAGACCTGGCCTTATACTCTGCCTTGCCTGACAGCAGATGTTGAGAGAAGAATGGTAATAGGTCCCAGCACAGGATGGGGGCAGCTAGAATGAATGGTGCCAAGATATGGAAGTTCTGTTCAATTACTTCTACAGTTTCATTGCAGGAGTATCAGACTCATTTGTTACTGATGGAGACGGGAGTATCAGGCTGATCCTTACTGATGGAGACAGGAGTATCAGACTGTCTCGTTACTGATTGGGATGGGAGTATCAGACTGTCTCGTTACTGATTGGGATGGGAGTATCAGACTGATTCCTTACTGATAGGGAGGGGAGTATTAGACTGAATTGTTACTGATGCAGAAGGAGTATCAGAGTGATTGGGTACTGATGGAGAAGGGAGTATCAGGTGGTCCATATCCAGTGTTCTGGAGCTTGCTAACAGCCCAGGACAAGTAAAGAATAGGTTAAAAAGCTTTGTCCTCCATTGTTTTCAGTATTTCAGTGTCTTTTATTTCTCCTGTTTTTGGGTAAGTGGGATGGCGTACTGAGAAGTATATCATGGCATATCATATTTAATAGCAGGCATACTTAAAGTTGGTAAAGAGCACATTACTGGATTACTGAATTATTTGAGTAATTCTGATGCCATGAAAACATCTCACTGGCATGTACTACAAGAAATTAAAGTAACAGGCTAGGCAGTGGAATCATTTTAAGTCCTTGCAACATTACAGTATATACTGTAGGTCTTAGTGCAAAGTTATGAAAGACACTGTGTGCTTTGGGAGGCTATAGATGGTTAGTCCTATTCTGAAAAGAACACATGAAAAAGAAGCCTAACACAGTGCATAATATAACATCTAAATCTAATTACAATTTATAATATAATTAATTACAGATCTGAATTAGATCATTATTTAATTAATCTCTCACTCTTGCAGTTCAATCTCTTCTTTGCAAAATCTGCCTTAACTGAACAGCAGCAGGAGTGAAAATGAGGCAGAAATGCCGCAATGAAACCCCTCTGAAACATCTTGCTCAGCAGCAGTGCTGGGGAAAGTGAGTGAGAGGGCGAGAGGCGCAGAGAGATCAAGGATCACAGACAAGCGAGATGAGAGAAAGCTGTTCAGGGGCGGCTTTGCCAGAGACCATACTGTCACGTCAATTCAGCGGGTGCCAGGGAGTCCTGAGCACTCTGGGCAGCTTGAATTCAGCTGAGAAGCCGTTGCCCGAGACCAGCAGTGTGCGATGGAAGGAATCCAGGTTCGCGAGTCCTGAGACACTCTCGCCATTGTGAGCGCAGCTCAACACGCTCTCTGTTTACCCTGCCCCGCCCCCTTCCCTCAAGACCACGCTCTCCACGGGAGTGTTCCCAGATCCCCCGCCCCCGTGAAGAAGAGTCGAGACACAGCTGCAGGACATCCTGGATCATGGCCCCCCCCTGCCTGAGATGAGCATCTTTTCCCTTTTGCATGCAGACTGCAGGCTGGAATACGAGTTCCATGGGAGATAATTAAAACCTCCATCCCTTCTCCTCCAGGAGAATTCAGGCAGCAACATTAACATTCTTCTCCTTCTCCTCCAGGAGACTGGGCATCTCATTTGTGGTTGATCCTATGCTACAGCTTTCTCAAGGCCTCTTGAACGTTGCCTAGCGGGTTACCAGAGGACAGTACTGGGCTTACGATGAGGCAGCTACCCTGGTTTTCAATAACTCTAACTACACACTTTTCCAATACTCGCTCAATATCATCCTGCGGCTCAAAGTGTCAAAACTGCTTTTCAGTGCCTTTTGAACTCAGATGGTTTGTTTAGTCAGTTTTTCACCATCCTCTCACCCTGTATCATATGCCTTCTTCAATCTTGTCTATCCTGTAGGACATAACTGCAAGCTGTGTTTGTTAAAATGGTGCATTGAGGCACAGTTCTGCCACCAGAATTAATCTGTGCCTTTTTTTTCCTCATTTTTTTAGATTGCTGTAGTTTGGAAATTCCTTCTGCCGATAAGGTTCCCTCTTGGCAAAGTTTTAGTATCGCACAAATTAAACAGACATCATGGCAAATTGCAGACAATGACAGCGATGGGGATAAAATTCAAACTGGCCATGAGCACTGCAGTGCAACATGTCCTCAGTGTGCATATTCAGGTCAATTCCACCCATCACAGAAACACTGGGTGGTGAGAGAGAGCTTTGGTTTTGACACACTGCATGCCACTGGGGAAATGTTCTCCTGCTTTGCCTGGATCTCTATGAATTCCTCGCGGGGCAAAGTATTTCCCTTCTTGGCTAATCAACTGATGTGAAAGAATTAACACTCTCCAAGACACATCTGAGACACGTCCAGGGGTTCCTGAAAGGTGACACCAGACACAAGGCCAGTTCGGACTGAGAGCCAGATCAGACACAGCAGGGATGGAGGCAGACAGCAGCACTCACCTGGGAGTCAGAGATCTCGGAGGGCTTCTCCGTCAGACTGCTGCTCTCTGCTGGGATCAGGTCGTTGTATTTGGTGCTGACATCCTCATCGGAGTAATGCAAGCTGCCAGGACTGGGCCTTGGTGGGGACCTGGGAGAGAGCCCACAGTTAGCGTTCACCCTTCACACGCTTGGCCTGGACAACCTGCTTGTCAGCAGGTGAACGACTTATTACTTCATTAGTGAGCAGCTCATTCTGGTTTTCATAGTTCTGTCAGCTGGCACTGTCATTCGGCATGTTAACCCTAACTCTTTTATCAGACATAACTCCTGACCAGAGCGCTTAACATTTATTGCCAAACATTGCTAACCTTTCTAGACCGAAGCCCATAAAATTGATACATTCTCTTATCATTCCTTCCTAATCTGCATTGAGAAGTTTGGGGCAGAAGTTACCCTGAAAATCTTTGTAGAGACCACCACAGCAGCTTTTATTTTTGCAACTCAAGCAATGTAAAACATTTTATGCTAGCAGTGAAAACCTGGCACATGGGAGGAGTGACGTTCAGCAAAACCAATCGATCAGGAGCGTGTCAAAAGCTCAGCAGCAGCGCTGGGAAATAGTTTCAGGCTCACAATCACTCCTTTATCTACAGAGACAAAATGCATTCAGCTTGCAGCCTCTGTTGCCTGTTGACATACTCAATCTCTTGTTTGGATGAAGGGGGCTGATATTCACTTCATAAACATCATGGGACACACATGTGAGTCTCTCTTGGAGGTTCTCTGGAGCAGTTTTGTTTTTGTCTGGTTAATATGATATGCCAAAAGATTGTTGGTCTGCCCTTGTGACATCTCGTGAGCTGCACTCCAAGTACTGTAAGAGGATGAACAGAGCAAACTATACACATAGTGTTATATCAAAGAACCCTTTTAATGCTGACAAAAGGAGGAAATCGCTGGGTCTCTTCTCCCCCATAGAACAATCAAATGACTGTTCTCGCTAAACATTTCCTTATTTTATCATACAACCTATGCTCCTGTTTAAGGCCGAAAAACAAATTCAGATATAAATACTGGCCAATCTGAAGCAGCGGGTTGTTTTTTTTAAGGGAGAAACCAGACCAAGTCTAATGATGAGTTATGGAAAAAAAAAAAGATTACATGGAAAATCATGAATTGCCTGTAATTTTGTTTTTGCAACAATAAAATGCTAAAAAGTATATTAACAGGGAAGAAGAAAACAATCTAAATAAAATTTCAAGATGACAACAGTCTTGATTTTATATTTAGGAGCCCCATGGCCCTTCATAGCCAAAAGAGGTCTTAATGCAGCTTCATAGCTATAACTGAATTAACTATTTCATGTATTCAGGGGCTGTGTTCAAGGAATAAATTGCACACAGAGTGTTAAAGTCATGACTTCACCCTGACTGAAGCCAGAAAGACATGTCCCTACACTGAATACACAGTGGCCCTGCCATGGACTGAAGTCAATGGGTGGTGGCAAGACTTGATAAACACTGCCTTCAAAGAGAAAAGCTCAAGAGTTCCAGAGGAAAGCTGGCTGATAAAGGTCTTTCACATCCAATCCTGGTGCTCCTGCCCTTCATCCTCCCAGATGGAGGCAGTGTGTCTGGCCAACATCACACTCCCTCTACCTGCAGGCAAGGTTTGGGAGCAGAAGGGGAGCCTTGCTGTGGTCTGACAGAAGGCCTATTGTTTGCAAGGTGATTTCCACACTCAGTCCACGCGGCTTGGTGGGAATTTCGAGCAGCTCCATGGGAGGCAGGCTGCAGGCTTTCTCTGTCTGGCAGAGAGGGAGCAGTGCTTTTACTGGGGGCTCTTTCATGAAGCAATCTGCCTACAGCCTCAGAGCCTGCCAATGTCTCAAACTCAATGCAGTCAAAGAAAAAAAAACCCTCTCTTCTTCACTGTACTGTGCACTGCATTGAAGTAAATGGGAAACTGGCTCATGGCCATTTGCATAAATGTATTTGTGGTTTTTAGTCAGGTCCTGTGACCTGAATACATGATTCAATGATCCAAAACACTGCCTTTTGCCCTCACGTGTGATGAGATCCTTAATTAATGGGGTGCCGGATATTTTAAGTAAACCACACATTCGCAAAATAACCCCAGGTCTATAACCCCTGCTGTCAGAACCCCAGACCTGACTTGCAAGACTGGGGATGCAGGAAGTTGACAAAGAAACGCATACTGAGGAAAGAGTTAACTGAATTGGTTTCATGCAGAGAAGGTCATCAGATCCCTGAGAACAAGCAGAAGGGAAGTGGGGGAGTGGGGGGAGCAGGGAAGGTCTTGCACTGTTAAAGATTTGGAGGCTGCACAGACGGTAGTGCAGGGGAGGGTCCCCAGACTCCAGCTCCTTGTTTAAATTCTAGTTTAACTTAAATTCAGAAGCTGCCCAGCATAATCTCTCCCTTGCCCCGTGCTGCCTCCTCTAAGGATTGGCGGTTGACTTCTACCTGGTGCCAGGGGGTGCCACCTTCACCCACTAGAGCACAGCTCCAGTGTTCCCAGCCCATGGCCCTTCAGAGGAACTCGCAGTTCCACAACAACAACTGTCATGCTTGACACGTGAATGAGTCAGCCATGAAGGAGCTTGGGAAGGTCTGCCAATGTGGCCTTCTCCTGCGCTTCTACCTCACTCTTGACTGGGGACACAGGGACGTGTAATTTGTGGAACACTGGGAACACATTTTCCACCTCTTCAAATTTTAAGGCCTCACCTTCATCTTCATTAGATTCTGAGCCCAGCCTTTTAAACTTTTGATGACTTTTCCGCGGCCTGTGGGCTAGGAATGGGACAGTCTGAGGAAGGGACCTGCTACTGTTCAGCTCTGTAAGGGCCTGTATTTCGTGGTGAGGAATCACACAAGGTTACAGTACAGCTCCGCCCTTTTAAAACATTTCACTTGTTTTCTGATCAAGACGCTCTGGGAATTTTCACAAAAGAGCTTTGTTTATTTATAGATGCATTGTCAAGAATCAATACTCAGTCTTGAGCAGAAGAGTGCGTATGTGTGAGTGTGGTGTCTGGTCAACCAGGGTGTGTCGCAGCAGTGCGAGGTTTCAGCCTTTCTGAAACAGGAGCACCATCCCAGGATCCCGAAACTGGCACCTTGACCACTAACAGGTTCAAAGAGGAAGAGATGGCAGATACAGCTGTGAATTCCTCAACCCGGGACTCAAGGCAGATTGAGCCTGTCTGCCTTTCAAACGAAAGAGACCTTTGATCTGCTGTCAAGGTCAGGCTCGCTGTTCTCCGGAGATGCTGGATTTGTGCGATCATTCCCTTGGCAAGTGCACTAGAGACAAAATTCCAAGCTCACTCCGAGCAGGCTCTGCCTCTTCCCGGAAAGATATCCCAAGGAAAGGGAATAGAGCAAGAAAAACCCAACCAGTCAAAAACCGTTTCAGAAACTAAACACCGTGATCAATAAATATGGATAAGAACTGAGCTGATATTTGTGCTGCTACTGATAGCAGTACAAAATAAGCAATAAGGGAAAAGTCACTCAGACAGCTGAGTCAGGTGTATTAATTCCTTCTGCACTCGGAATTCTCAAGGACATGGACAGAGTCGACAGAGAGGATCGCTTCCAAATGAACAGTCAAACAAACAAAGTGGGCACAATGGGAAAAATATGGATAGGCATTTAAAACTGAAACTTTATCTGACGGGGTTGTGAGCGGATGAAACAGGCCACCCCGTTGTTGTAGCTGTTAACCTGGCCTCTTTCAAGAAATGTCTGGATGAGTTCCTTGAATTAATTAACTATCAGACAGGCTTAATGGGCCAAATGGCCTTCTTTCACTGGTAACCTTTCTTATGTTCTTAATGGGCTGCCCACCTTCTCATGCTACAGATGCTGCCTCAGCAGATGGTTCAGCATTGTCTAATGCTGTTGCTGTCTGGGGGCTTCTGAACACTGGACAGATGGTCATTCTGTCGATACCCTTCGGTTTAAATACAGGTATTTAAGTACGCTCCCTGTTTCTGAGAAAGGACCAAATGTGTCCCCACACCCATCTCCACAGACAATAAATATTACAACATATGAAATTCAACGTATTTGAATTTCAAAATGATAACTTAAAACAACTGTGTCCTTCAACACTATGACAACAGTTCATCTGTTACTGTATTTAAAACAGGAATTAAAATATATATTTTTTAAACTTAAGAGCTCCAGGCCAAAGGACTGCTTGCTTGACATGTTATTTGGAATCCTTCATTTCTAGATTTTCATACACTTTTCTAACTTCTAAATTGCAAAAAGGTGTTTTTAAAAAGTCCCTTACACATTTGAAAATCATTGGCTCAGCTCAATGCTTCCCAGGAATTCTTAAGACAGTTGTTTTATATCATTATCAACCTCTCAGACAAAGTGAGTGTTTTTTTAGCTGTTTTTTTAGCTTTGAAGATATAATGAAATGTAAATAAAAATGTATTCTTCTGGCAACTCGGGAACAGAAGCCGGCTGAGAAAGTTTTTCTTTGAGGGCGTTAACCCAGAGGACAATTTACTGAAACAATCTTTTCCAAAACAGTCTTCCAACACATGTGAATGAGACTGTTAAAGGATAATCTCTTCAAGCAGTGCCTGTAGGTTGTAAAAGGATCAGTATGATTTATGGGATAGGGAAGATGAAAATAAAAAAAACTAATTTCATATCTTCTCCATAAAATAAGAATTGATGTTATATATAGAACCTCCAAATATTCTCTTTGTGTAAAGTTAAAATGTGGCTCTCAAGTACAGATGGATTGTATTAACCTCGTTAATAATAACTCATTAGGTACTCATGGACCTACAGTACTTTTCACAGTTTGCCTGGTTTTTGTTCTCTATTTTAATTTAGATTTCACATACTGTAAAAAACAAATGTGTTTTTTCCGTTTTTGTAGTTTGGCAGGAGTTTTAAAAGGACCATGACAACATTAAGTAAACACACAAAATCAAAGTGCCTGAGTGAAAACACACGCTCCATTAATGTGGCTTCAGCAGAGCAGAAATCTTCTCCAGGCAGAGAGTCTGTAGTTGGAGACTGAGTGTCTGCCATTCAAGTCAAGGCCTAATTAAACTGTTAGCTTTATGGAGCCATGAAAGCACAAATAGTTCAATGCTTTAGTGGGGAAAACAAAGAACTGATTACCTCATTACAGCAAACTCTCACATCACACATCATACACACTGCAAGCTTTCATTTCACAGTTAATTCCATTAACCTCTTTCCAATACAGCTTCTAATCACTTACAAAAGTGTATGAGGCCCATTGTACTGACTTCTGAAGAGAGGCAAAGAATATATTAAATCTTTTATTTGTGTGGGTCGTTTTCCCAAAAAATATTTTTCATTGAAACCTCAAGAAATGTCTTGTCTGTTGTGGATTTTTGCTTTCTGTACAGAAGGTATAATTTCTCTCTATGCACATCAGGAACTACGTAGAACAGTAAGACCTGATGGCACTGCATCATTAAGTCCACTTAAGGCAACTACCAAACATTGGACAGCAGTAAAATCTAAAAGCAAATGTACAGCTACATCCATAGGCACGGACACAGGACGGAGAGCATCATCTGGTCCATGGCAAACGTGCATATTGGGCTTCATTAGAGGCCATTAGGCACCTCAATACATAGATTGTGGATGTTGCATTGATTGAAATTTGTACTGTGTATGTGTAAGTGTAATATGTGTTTTGTTGTTTTCCTGTTTTTTAATCTGGGCAAATTCCAACCCATGTTGTTGACATGGCAATCAAGTATTGAACCTGTTTCATCAGAATGAAAACACAATTTTCAGCACAGCTGTGGATGCTGGGGAGAAGAGCTGCCTGATTTGTGTGAAAGGCAGCAGGGTTTGTGCGTACCTGGTGTAGACTCCATTCTTCCGGCAGAAGGAGTTTTTGACTGACAGCCTGCGGTTGTTCAGCTCCAGAGCCGGAAATCTCCCCTCATCCAGACTCACCATTTCCCCATGACTCAGTGCGTTGCAGTTGGAGTTGTTCCCTGAGAGGAGATACCAAGACACGATGTGAGCACAGGCTGCAAAGACAAAGGAGGTTTTGTTCAATACGCTACAAAAAAACATCTGACTGAGGTTTAGCAACATCACTTACAGTACAGTCAAAGAGCTAAAGAAACTAACTGTGTTGTTAGGATTTGTGGCACAACACTGGCTTACTGGCTCAGCGAAACTGACATCAGAAACTTCCAAAGTTAAGGAAGGCAGTCAAGGGCAAAGCATTGTAATCAAATCTGCCTGGATTGCCTTTAATTGGAACTGTATTTTCAGTTTCCTTCTCCTTTGACAATCAGAAAACAATTTGTTTATTTTCACTTTCCCTCTTTCTATGCCTCAAGTTTAGTCAGTGTGTAAGTTACCTTTATTATAATGTAAGTGTTGTAAAAAAAGAGTGTGTAGAACATCTTGACATCTTAGTGTGAGGTTTTTGTAGCCGGTATTATTGTACGTATTTCACTGTCTGGTTTAAATGGAGATGAAAGGATGCTGGAAAGGTAAAGGCAATGAAAGCTGAATTAGTCTCCAGGTCCTATTGATCCATGGGCCTCATTAAAAAGTAGCAGAGGTGTTCAGGATGGACAGGGAAATACGAAGCAGACGACAAAAGTAGAAACTATATAGATGTGTATTTAGAACTGAGAACAGGAGGCACTTCTTTATCCAAAGGATTGCGGGAGTGTGGAAGAAGCTACCCAGCCATGAAAACCAATGCCCTAGCTTCATTCAAGAAACAGCTGGATGAGATCCTTTGACCAATAAGCGCCAAACTACCAAACGAGCCAGATGGGGTGAATGGCCTCCTGTTGTTTGGAACTGTTCTTGTGTTTTTAATTGGTTTCCTAAAAAAAAAGCCATAGCCAATCAACTTTCAGTCTCCTGGAACTGCTAGGCGTTCTCATGTAGAGTAACGTTCTCAGGAGGCGGTGCAGCCAGTGCCTCAGTCTCTCTCTCTTCGCTCCACGCAAGACGCCCCTTGGCCTCTCGGACCGGGCTGGAGGACAGGCAGCGGTTAAACACACAGAAATAAAGAAACAAACAAGAGCTGCGCGGTCCCTCCCGATGCCCTTGCCCCGAGAGCCTGAAAAGTGCTTCTTTGTGTCCCGGACAAACGCTTCTCTTGTGTTTTCCGTCTCAGCTAGAAACGTGTTTACAGATGAAATCTCAGCCTCGGCTGGAGAAGCGCGGCAGACAGTGCTGACGGAGGCAGAATGTAGGACCTCAGGGCTGGGCTGGGCGGCCCCTCCCCGCCTGAGATAGCAGCCATCAGACACTGGCAGGCAGCAGCTCTGCGTGTCCCGAGACACAGCTTGGCACTGCCCGCACACACACACACGCACTGTATGTCATCTTAGATGGATTTATTGTCTCTGTGGCAGATGAGGCTGGTTGACAATACGTCCGAATCCCTCTGTCCAGTCCTTAGGGTGAGGAGCAGTTTCCCCACTGTATCCTGCACTGCAGTTGTACAAAAGATGCATAAAGACACAACAGAGCCCAAGATACAAGATTGTGGTCCCCGAGATACTGCAGCACAGCTGTGTAGATTCCTACTGTATGCCAACAGATCTTGTCTTTGCTAAGCTTTAGCCTTGTTGTGCAGCCAACATTGTGCTTGTCTTAATCGAAACCAGACTATTTTCCTATTTTTATTTTTAGTGTGCTCAAAAACTTCACTACTATCACTGGAACTGAAGACACTCTGCTCTCCAGACAGCCAAGAGCCAGTGCTGAGGTACTGGGAAGAGGTTAGAATGGCAGAAAGACAGATCCATTTTCATTCCTTATCTGAGAAATAGATGATAACGGGAGTATGCCAAATTATCTAACAAGGCTCCATCTCTTTGAAGTTGCAGTTCCTACCAGCTGGAGATTCTTAGAAGAAATTGAATATTTGAAGATTATTGGCTTGAAGGGGATTTGACGTTTGTCCGAAGCATGTTTAACGCATGATGGCTTATACAGCAAAAAGATGAATTGGGTAAAAAGTGATCCCAGGACCTTTTCAAACATCTTACCTGCTGTTTGTGTTTCTGAAATGTTCTAATCAGGCCTTGCTGATTGCTTCAAGGCCTGAGTGTACCTGCCTGCTTTCAGTGCTGTCATCCTCTTTCAGAATCATGGATTGCGCTCCCATTTCAGAAGTGTAAATGAGACACAGCAAAACCTCTTCTTTAGTACCCCAGAATGATTAATTTCTGAATCTGGTCTGGAGCTTTGAAAATAGGTTTTGGCCAAATAAGATGAGTATTATTAGTGGCAACTTTCCAACTGTTACTCTCTCTGAACAAAGGACTTCAAAGAAACATAGTCAATCAACTGTGAATGAGTGTAATGCAGTCACGAAAAGAAAACAACTGAAAAGAATTGTAAAAAACTTCAGATTTTGTCATGTGAACCGTTTTCATTTTATGGGAAATCCGGTACATTGATCCAAAGCTCAACTGATTTAGCCCCACCCCCTCTGAAATATGAGATCTCATTCTTAAAAGGATTGGTCAAAGCCATATTACCAGACATCAGAAAAAGGGGAGAATCTGATCTAGAAAAACAGACATTTCTAAAGCGAAATTGATGGATTTTGCCCGAGCCCTCTCAACATCCCAGCTAAATTACAGGACACAAGCTCTGCGCAACGGTATGCTGACACATGGCTCAGGAGAGGACTGCCCCCTGCTGAATGTCGAGCCACCTTGCTCAGAACCCATGGCTGTCATGGGATACTGCAGGACAGGGGAAAGACACAATGACCAACTTTGATAGTCATCTACCTGTACAACATTTTGCTTTGAGAATATTTCCTTTTATCTTTCAAAGTAGATGGTTAGCATAATGGCTGCTCTCTTAACACCTGACACGTGTGCACGAGCCTTCCACGTACCTGAATCAGATTTCTTCGCATATTTCTTGCTCTGCCCACGAATGATCAGGATGAAAACCAGCAGCAGGATAAAGATGAGCCCCACCAGCGCGACCACCACCAGGAACCACCACTCCTCGTAGAAGGGTGCCACCTTCTGGGCTGGAGGCCAAGGATATGATATTGTCAAAAAAGGGAACAGCAAAGACTATTCAGTTTGGTTTTCACGAGTGTTTTGCTGGTTTACACTGTCCACAAACTGAGAGTGAATTCAATGTGCGGGATTACTGAGGCACAAAGTTTGATTTTATCTACGTCTTAGGTAAAGAAAACACAAAAAATCAGTCGGGATTCGAACAGTTTCTACTTCACACTAGCTGTAAAAGGTTAAAAAAGAACAATAAAAAAACAATATCTGACCAGAAATAGAAGGTGAGGGAGCACTGGGTGAACCATAGCCATAGTCGTTGACCCCGATGACCCGGAAATCATAGCTCACTCCTTGTTTCAGTATGTCCATATTGAATGTGTATGATGTAACTTCCTTCGGAATGTCCTTGATGAGGATGTCCCACAATCCCTCATCTGCATACAAAGTAGCAATGGGGTATGTGGTTAGGTAAAAGCCAACAGAAATTGTATCTTAAGGACTAGAGATATTTTATTACTGACACCAGACTACGGAGATGTTAGTATGTAATTCTTCTCACTGAGAAGCTCCCATAAATAAGTATCTTTGGTGCCTGTGACTTTCAATAAAGGTGAGATCTTAACACCTACCAACATTTCTAAAATGTTACATAATCTCTTTTAGATCCTTGATTTTAGGTTTAAAGCTGGAAGATAGCTCCTTCATTTGCATTTCATGTAAACCTGAAAACCACACAGAATGGCTAACCAGCCTGCGGAGTATTGTGATTTCCCATGGGTAGAGTAAATGCAGATCTTGCATTACTGTTCAGTTTACTTTGCAATAAAACGCACTGCGGCTCAACCAAGGTATCATTAAGAATGCAAAGGGCACACACAAGATACACTGGCCAGATAGATCGCTTGCAGGAGATACGATCAGTTCCTGGTTCCAACCTGTCTGATGTGCTGCTGGAAAGGCAGACTGACATAAGGAAAAGCAGACTTGGTAGTAATTCCTCTGGGAGCTATCTGAGTGACACGCAAGCTGAATCTTTTCACTGGCAGGATGCTTGGCTGCTGACAACCTGTCCCGTGTTGTAGTCTCAGCATCTGCACAGCCATGTTTTCCACCCCTTCTTCTGTTCCCAGAAACAGTGCAATCGATCCCCCTCGTCCTCCTCCTGCCCTCTCCCACACTCCCCTGTGTTGATCAGTCAGTGTCAGTCACTGTGATACTTGATTCTTCTATCTTCCCTTGATGTGCCTCGATCGATATTCCATTAAAAGACTTAGAGGAACAATTATGGTACCCTGCTGTTCATCTTCCTGGGTTCTATGGAATGGGATAACTTTGCTTGGAAAGGCTGAGAAATGATTGCCATTATCCAGGCTGCTGCTGGCTTCCCAGCCTCATTGTTTTAAAATAGAACTTGCAAAAACATTCTTGTGTAACAATAATTTTGAAAGACAAGCAGACAACGATTTTCAAAGCAACAGGCTGGAGACAACCTGGTATTTTGACTGGAAGCTTCTGTTTCTCAAATACAGTATATTCACACTACATGCAGACATATAGTTACAATAACTAGAATGAGTTTGACTTTGAAGTTTTATAAAAAAAGAAAGGTTCCAGTCAAGAGGAGGCTCATCTAGCCTGTTTGCTGATTAGTGGTTAATTGATCCAAGCATCTTATCCAGCTGTTTCTTGAAGGAAGCCAAAGAACAGCTCCAAACACACAGTAGCTTGCTCCAGACTCCAACAACCTTTTGAATAAAGTTCCTCCTGTATTCAGTTTTAAATACACTTCCATATATAGAAGTTTCCACTCGTGTTGTGGAAACTGGTCCATGTTTCACTGTTGATTCTGAAGAAGTCAGCTGGGTTGACCTTATCAAAGCCTTCCATAATTCTGAAAACGTGTATCAAGTTTCCTTGTAGCCTCCTCTGCTTCAGTCTAAAAAGGTTCAGCTCCTTCAGCCTGTCAGTGTAGAACGTTTCTTAAAGTCCCAGAATGCATCTTATCGCTCTTCTCGGGACTGATTACAGAGCTGCCAAATCTTTTTTATAAAATCGTGACCGAAATTGTGCACAGTGTTGTAAATGAGGCCTAGCTAGTGCATTACAAAATTGCACACATTTTAAGTTTGACTTCAGCTACATACTATTAACTATTGGTGCCTTCCACCTTAAATCAGCTAATTCACTAAATGCATGATTGTTCAATAAACCTAGAAAAAGTAACTCTTGAAAAAGTATTGTAGTTTAATAGACAATGTTCATGAAACCTATGAAAATGGCGAGCAGCGCTTTGAGAAACACCCTTCTGCCAGGCTTACCTGAGGGTCTGGCCTCGATGACGTAGCGGGTTATGGGGGCTCGCCCAGGGTCCCCATTTGCCCAGTGAAGGGTGAGAGCCGAGCCGTATCGAGAGATAAAGGGCTCCCCTGGGGGGCCAGGGGCTCCTGGGAGAGGGGAGAGAGAGGCAGGGAGAGATGGCTCAGTGTCGCAAATCCAATCCGGAGAAATAAAAACGCCAGATTGCTTCGCTGTCAGAATACAACACTCTTCGTTGACTGGCTCAGAATATGCATCTGTGAGGCTCACCCAACAAAATAAGATTTATTAGCCCTGTCTCAACAGTTTAAAACAGAGTTACGAAATTAAAAATTTAATGATGCCCAGATATCAAACAGATATCCTGTCTGATATGAAACAGAAACTGAATCAGCGAGCCTGTTTCTGTCATTAAATGCTGTGTTAATTCTATCCGCTTTAGCAACACTGTAATTCATCTGTCATGCCAATAAAATCTTTTTGAATTTGAAATTGAAATGTGTGTGGTCTTGTTCTTTATGCTCATTCAAAGGTGTCTCCTGAAAGATTCCCTGCACCCTTGACTGGACACAACACCACCCTAATTTGGAAACCTCACTGGAACTTCTACCACAGCCTCAGAGCCTAGGCTGTTTTGTCTTGTCTGGGGACCGTCTCAACAGGCTGTCATGTCTGCATGTAGACATGGAGGGTTTGTAGGAAGAGGAGCACCTGTACTAACTGGTAGGGGACGAGGGATGGACACAAGAACAGGAAAAAACAGACCTTCTCCAGGCCCGGTGGTGATGTTGGCCTCCACCTCCGGCCCGTAAGCGAAGGTCTTGGCCCGGATGCGGAAGTTATAGGTCACCCCGTCGGCCAGGTCCTTGATCTTCATCCACAGGGGGGCGCTCCCCTTCACGTCCACTGTCACGATCTTACTGACGCCTGGGGGGGAGGGGGAGTGAAGACAGGAGTCGGCACAGGCCACTGAGGACTCTAGATAAACATACTGCATTTAGAGTCGGTCCCATTCATTTAGGATTGCACAGTCATGCATGCACATGTATTACACAACATTACACAATAACCAGGACACCACAATATCCTCATATTTTAAAATGTTCAATTCATCATCCCTCCAAGAAACTACAGGAAATTCTACAGAGTGATGGCTGAGTGAAGCGTATCTACAGCTGGACTGCTTTTTCAACCGAGCTGCCACAACACCAGTATTCAGTACTAATCTCTACACAAGCTGGCTCAGTGTGGGCCTCCTGGGCTATTTCATTTGAAAGGGAGATCTAGTTTTTGCAGATCTGCTGGCCAGAATTTCTAATATGCAGAGATGCAAACACAATGAATCTTGAAGTCTGCACTTTTTAAAGCCACACTCCTCCGGCATTTCTCCCACTTAGCATACTGTATGTCCTTCACTTCTGCTTCACATCAGTTTCACAAGCCTGGAAAACCCCTCAGGTTGGAGGAGTCAGTTCTCCCTTCCATGGGAAATTATTAAGACAGTATATTAACTCTAGCACATCCCATGAGATACAAGAGCATCTTTTCCCTTGAACTTTGGGACACAGAAGGGCTAAGTAGGCCATAACAGCTGCTAATAAAACAGGTCAACTGCTGTAAAAGAAAAGGTCAATTTGACATATTATCTTACATCCTGTGTCCCCTGAGATATGCTTTAATTGATTCAGAATGGTTGCTCAGCAAGAGGCTAGTAGACCTCTCAGAATGCCTGAGTGGTACCAGTGTCTGGGCTACAGAAAGCTCCTCGTTGAAAATAAGACTTGTGATAATTACACTGAGCTGGGGAAAGTGCTTCTGTTCCGAAGTTCACACCATCTGTGCCTTCTGGCGCCCAGAGCAAGGCTTGAAACTGTACACTCAGTTGACCATATGTACAGCAGAGAGTGGCCCCTTTACACTAAAGCCAAAATTTCTATGTGGTTCCTTAAAGGAAAAAAAAAGCACCAGCTCTAACGCAGCTATAATGGGAAGGTGGAACATACCATCTACTGGCGTGCAGGGTTCATAGATGAGCCGGTATCCCTCAATAATGCCATTTGGGTGGACAGGTTCCCCCCAAGACACGTTGACTGAGGTAGTGGTCAGTTCACTGAAGTGGATGAAACTTGGAGCGCTGGGGGCTAAATCAGAGGTTTGTTAGAGACAGCGCCTCAGAGAGACTCTTCCAAATTATGAGCAAAGTCATTGAGGACAGACCTTGCTGTCATGCTGCCAAATGCACCATGCAAGGCATTTTCTACGGAAAGAACACAAACTTCTCAGCACAAACAAGACATCCAAGGCTTCTGTAATCTCAGGTGCAGGTCCGTAAAATCGATAGGCAGTTGAATTTGAAAATGTCTAAATGGCTGTCTGTGACAGCGCTTCATGGAAAGGGCTTAGACAGGGAGGATGGGGCAGAGTTTGAAAACTCCGAGACAGTCTTTAGCAGAAGAGCCAGGGAAGACAGCAGTCGTGTGTTACATCACGGACAGTGTCAGCGCGGAGAGCCGGGGAGAGACACAGAGAAGAGCACAGCAGCACTAAATCAAATGGGAGAGGGCCAAGACCCCAGCTAGCGTTTCCCTTTCACAGTTTCAGCCAGGCCGCACAATGCAGGATTGTTTGTGAGAGCGGAAAGGGGAAAAGTGTTTCTAAAAAATCTGCTGTGTTTTCGCGAGCGGCGAGGCGGCTCTCTGCGTCCAAGAACACAGGCCCCATTGTAAGGGCTGACCCAGAACCTGCCGCCCGCCATCTTCCCCTCTCCTCCGCAAGACTGTCAGAAACTTCCGTGTCTCCGGCTGCTCCGCGCAGACGTGCCAACAAAACTCCAGCAATAGTCTTCCCAGGATCCCCCCCCTCCTCGCTCTCTACTTCATCCCATCCGGAAGCCGTTTCAGAAGTGGAAATCAGAAACACATTGCTCCCAAACTGCGAAGTGGGGCTTTGTTTTCACTTGGGGCAAAAAACAAACCATTTATGTTCTTAGCTCATCCTGCAAACACTGTAAATTAAAGTCTACAGAAACCTCCAAATTTAAGGGGTATGTTGTAATGCGATGGATGAAGCAGCTATAAACACAAGAGCGTCTAAGGCAAACAGCAGTGCTGACTACACCTATAACAAATGGGGAAATTCTTTAACTGACACAGCTGTGCAGTGGTCAGTATTGCTACTTTTCTGCGCTGGGGCCCTGGGTTCAATTCTGGACCTAGGGCGCTAACTGTGTGGAGTATGTTCTCCCAGTGTTGGCCTGGGTTTCCTTTGGGTGCTCTGGTTTCCTCCCACAGTCCAACGACTCATGTTAAGTGAATAATGTAGTTAAGTTCATAATAAGTTAAGTTAATGGCAGGTTAATTGGGTTCTGGGAAAACTGGCGCAGGTGTGAGTGTGCGCATGTCTATGTCCGTGTCTGCCCTGTGATGGACAGGCGTCCGGTCCAGAGTGTACCCTGCCTTGGTGCCTTGCTTGCCAGGATTGACTCTAGCTCCCCAGTGACCCTGAATTGGATAAAGCAGTTAAAAAATGGACGGATGAGTTCTTCAACTGGCCAGACATCCCTTTCATAATGTACAAATCTGGACACGAAATAATATTCTCATAATAATACATTTGCAGGTACTCTCCCCACACACCAGCTCTCAGTGGGGAGGAGAACAGGGTGATGAAGCCAGTTCAGAGATGGGGATTATTAGGAGGCCATGATTGGTAAAGGCCAATGGGACATTTGGTCAGGACACTGTGGATAACACCCTTTAAGGTTCTTATTGTTGTTCATTTTCTTTTCCTTCTGGGTTCTGATAAGCCCTGAGCAGTTTATGCACTCCACTCCCTCACCTGCCTGCTGAGTGCGCCCCCTGGTGGCGGGGCTGCGGGGGCCATCCCCCGCTGCATTGAAGGCCGCCACGCTGATCATGTAGGTGGTGTAGCCCGTCAGGTTCTTCAGCTTCACCCCTCCTTCGGGAAGGAACAGAGTCCGGAGCCGCTCCGTCTGATTCTGCCGCTGGAACTCCCAGAAATAGATCTGGAGCAGGAGAGCAGGTTGGTGGGGGAGAGGACCCGAAGAGTCAGCTGCTGACTGACACCAGAACAGCCCTGAGCTTTCACAGCTCTGCAACCCAGGAGTGGCAATCCGAGGTTTTGCTTAATAAGGTACTGATTAAAATACCAACCCCTTTCCCATCTTCCACTGCAAGGCTGGGTAACACACACCATATTTTGAGACAAAACGAACAAATTGCAGGTTTTTACATAGAACAGAATAATACCTTATATCCCTGGATGTCACCATTCTGAGCCTCCAGAGGGGGCGGGTCCCAGGTGACATCGAGCTGTGTGGCAGTTGCTGATTGGATAGCCACATTCTGGGGCGGGGCAGTAGGAACTGAAAAAAAGGCATCATGGGTTTGATAATTCTGTACTCCCTGGAAATCTATCACTTCTGTGCACTGCAACCATCCCTAGAAACTTCCACATATGAGTAGAGGTAAGTCAAGCATAGCAATTGGCAAGGTCAGAGGTATTCTGCAAGATCCAGCATTGAAAGCATGGAATTGGTGGCTTTTTATATAAGGGAAGATTTTTATGAATCATAACAACATTAAGTGAAGAAACTGTAATCAATATACAAATGCATTAAATTCTTATATAAAAAAACATACAACATAGCTCTTAATGACAAAACACTGAGAAATGTCTATTTAATACTTTATTGAAATACAATAATAAAAATAATAAATGTCTATATACTATTAAGAACGTAAGTGTCTGGAGAGAATGGATTCTCATTTTATGTTAAACTTAACAAAATCCACAACAGTTCAGGCTTGGAGCTAGAATCTGACAACTACCTAAAGCAGACATGATTTAGATCTTTAACAATAGTATTATGTTTATGAAACTCGTCATCATCTTCATTAGACACTAAATGTCATGTTCAGTTCAATATCGAGAACACGTGACACATAGAACAAGCAGCAGAATAGGCCCAAGCAGTCAGTGTTGTGTCTGTGCCGGTCAGACTATAGGAGAGTCACCGATGACGTCACACCGGAGCAGACAGGATATCGTAGCTCCTACCACTCACCCGCCTCTCCCACAAACACTTCCTGTGGTGCGCTGGTGGGCCCCTCCCCCACGGCGTTGTAAACACTCAGACGGATCTCGTAGCGCTTGTGTTTGCTCAGGTCTGCGGGACACAACACAGCAACACCCTCAGCCACAGCACAGCAAGCCAGCTCTTCTCTCCATTTCCTTTTAGATGTTAGAAACTCCCAAACCTGACTGCAATATTTTGCCACTACATTGTAACTGCATGCCCATTCTGTTCTTATAATCGGGCGAGTTTGCGTAGGAAAAATTTATCATAACATAACTGCACTAGCTAGGAACATAAATCCTCTTCCTACCCCCATGCCACTTAAACAGTGCAGAAATCCATAGAAAAAGGAAAATGTTTTACAAAATAATGACGTCAACAGAAACATCTTGCTCCACTGACAGTTTTATTTCTAGGGCCTTGTATTTTGACATCATAAAAATAACTGATATGATTTTTACATTTAAATAGATTGGCCTTGTGGTGGTGACACACAGTGCAGACTCCGTTGTACTTTACAGGTGCTGACAGCAAAAGCACCATGTCTGTCACTGACAAGTCACTGTGTTACCAAAGACCATGGTTGACTAATAACCACCTGACCCTGGCAGTGAGTGTGCCGCCAACCTGTGATTTCTTGCAATTAGGGAATTATTTTCCCAGTCGGGAAACATTAACCACTTCAAACATTAACAACAAAATAGAAAAAAACGAACACCAAGTCAACAAAATAGAAAAACCACACCTGTAACTTCAAACAGTCTATCAGAAGAAAACGAAAAGGAACCAGCTGTGGGGTCAGGGGGTGGGTGGGTCACCTTAGCCGTGAAGACACGAGTCAAAACGTGTTCATTGCCAACTGGCGCCTTTTAACCTTCCTACCACTGAAAGAGTAGACAATGAATGTGGGAGGACTTACTGTCCAGCTCGTATTGGGTGAGCGAGGACTCTGTCAGGTTCCTCACGCTGTAGGGCGCTGTGTGGGGCATGGGGAGGGTTGGGGGGCAGCAGTGAGAGAGAGGGAGAGACAGAGGTTAGTGAGTTAGTTCACACCACATTCAGCTGGAGCAGCGCTGTTCCAACCAGTTCAATGGTCAGGACTGATTTTAAAGCAGAGGTTAAGAAAAACAACACAGAACAAGTCCGAAACACAAAACAGGGAACACTGTACAAGGGTACTGACTGCCTGGGCTCCACAGCACGGTGTCAGTCACAGCCAGGGGGTTATAGGGAGTCACTGTAGAGGAGATTGGGTTACGTTTTCATTCAGTTTCAGCAGTAATTCAGACTTTCACTCAAGAGCTGAGACTCAGGAAGGTTTAGAATTTGAGCCCAAGGTTTGGTATGAAAACAAACACACAACCAGAGAGATGATGACTACAAATAAAACACAAACTGCCCCTCCACCCCCACCCCAGGAACTGAAAACGCACACACCTGAAGCAAAGAAAATGACACTTCATCCAAAGACTCCCACCCTCACAAAGAAAGTGTCAAAGAAGGTAGGAGAAAAATGTCACAGGTATAGAAGAGCTAAGAAAAGAGTGTGTCAGGGGTCGCCATCCCTGCTTCTGGAGAGCCTGATACAGTAAGTGTTACAGTCGTCATCTGTTGGCAAGATCTGTAAGCTGCTGATGAATCCAGCACGTAAGCTGTTCTTCTGTCCTTAAGGGCTGAAGAGTTCTTAGATTTCTGTCCTACATTACTTTATTGATCATATTCGTGCACAAGATAAACGGGTCAGCACACCGGACGGGAAAGCCCGGCAAGCGAGCGGGACCCCAGAGGAGAGGGAGCAGGCCGCACTCACAGGTCAGCTCGGCCCAGGTGGCCGTGGGGCCGTTGAAGGTGCGCACGGTGAAGCTGCGGAGCCGCTCGTACAGCAGCTCGCGGTAGTGGATCCGGAAGCCCAGGAGGATGCCGTTGATGTGCTCCTCCGAGGGGGGCTGTGGGGGGGGGGGAGAGGGGAGGACAGGGGTCAAGGAGTGAGTGACATCCCGAGAAGAGTTGACTCTACGGCAGGCCTCTGCGAAACCGTGCTCTAAATACAATCATTCTCGAGAACGAAGATCAAGTAGGAACCAACTAACCTCTTCTGTTAACATAAATGTCTGGACAAAGACATATATGTAAACACGGAATGTTACACAGTATAGGAATATTTTGGTCGCGAATCACAGGATGCTTTACCTAATGTCCAGCCGCCTGAGAAAAAGTCAACTAAACATCTAAAATGGTGACAGCAAACAACAGGTCTGCCTGCCTGAGTTCTTAAACGTGATCTCGTACCCCATCTAAAGTTCAGAAGACATCCGTTTGATTAGCAGGTATATTAAACTGCAAGATCTGTAGGTGCAGGGATAGAGTCCCCAGAATTAACTCCAATGGGTTTCTTAAGTGAAATAACTTGGCAAGCGAAGGTGTTGCAGTTAGAGCTTAGCTTCAACATTTGGCTTGTTACCTGCCAGCGAATCAGCACAGATGTCGTGGTGTGAGGTGTAACAGAGAGGATTACAGGAGCCGCGTCCGGGGCTAAACAGGAAAGGAGACAGGAACAGTTCAGCGTGTGAATCAGGGGTCGGCCCATGGGAATTTTTAGCACGGTCTATCACGTGTTACACACAAATAACTTTACTTAGGGCTGTAGAAGAGGGTAAAACCCAGGAATGAGGGAAACATACTTGTTTCTTGTAGGCATCATAATCAGGTAAACTAGTTTTATGGATCTTCCGTATAGATAACATACTTTTGACTTGATTTGTTCTTTGTTCCAAAGCAATCACAGATATGTTCTGACATGATTCAGTTAAAAAGCCTCAAGGACACAAGATATTTATCAGTGTTTGACGCAGATCAAAATCTTTTGTAAAGATTTTGTAAAGGACATTAGCATTTACATCCAGGGGTTTGTGTACACACTTGTACACATGAGGTAAAGACAAGGAAGATGGGCAGAACTCAGGTGGAACAGTGTGACAGGTCAGGTGTGAGGTCCATGGCCAAAAATGAAAGGGGACACAGTAGAACAAGATTCTTTAATCTCCTGATTAAATCTCCTGAGTGGGATGAGGGGTCAATATCCTCACCGTCCTGCAGTGTGGTGATGGCTTCACTCTCTTCGCTGTACTCGCTATCTCCAATATCATTGGTCGCTTTGACTCTGAACTGGTAGGAAGTGAAGGGCTTCAGTCTGTCAAGGAGGAAGGACAATTGAATACACTCCATCCGATCTGCAGGCTTGACGCAGCTGGTTCAGTTGGGTTCAATCGTGAGAAATACGTATCAATTCTTCATTGATAAGCAATCCCAGAGCTAATAATGAGTGACAAGAGGTATACTGTACGTGTATGGGCTGCTCTTACCTGTTCACAATGTAAGAGGTTGCCTCGTGGCTGACAGAGGCTGAGTGGACAGTCCAGTTCTTGTTAGGGAGCTCTCTCAACTGGACCGTGTAATATCGAACGGGAGAGAGCCCATCGCTGCCTGGTTCCCATGACAACAGCACACTGCGGGCCTGCACGTTTTCCTGCTGGACTGTTGGCCTGCTGGTGGGCTGGGGCCGGGCTGAGAGGGAGAGAGGGGTGGTTACTATGACAGCACAACTACACAAGGCCCAGTGCCTAGCCCAGTCCCTGGACACACAAATACCCTGCATTGCTGGTTGAGTCAAAGCAGGCTTTCCATCAAAATCAATAAATTCTAACAGCCCATTGAATTACGGGTACTATGCTATTTTAGTTGTTTTTTTTTCTGTGCTGTGGCTCTACCATGAATAACAATAAGGGGATAGAAAATAAATGGATGTTCAGCGGCCTAAATGGATCTTTGCTTGTGATTATTGTATGTTTAAGAGATTAGCCATTTAAGTTGAAGTCATTCACTTTAAAGGTCTATAAGAAAACACTTGAAAACACCTCTTCCAGAGCTCTCAGTGATAGAACAAATTCTGAATTAAATGAAAGTAGGAGGTGTGTGCATCAGAGGTCGTAGAAAACAAGCCTATTTCATGTACTGTAGTAAAGACACATTTTAATTTTCTACAAAAACGCACAATTGCTGACAGGCTCTTCAGACAGGGTTTTAGGGGTACCTCTCTTCTCTGTGGTGACCACCAGGGCCTCAGCCACTTCCCCCCAGCCTTTCCTTGTCTGTGCTGTGATGCGGAACACATACACAGACTCGGGTTTCAGTCCGGTCACAGTAAACTGTCGAGTGCTGGGGTTCAGCACTTCCACGGTGGCTGTGTTACTGCTGGTAGAGTTCAGGCGGTAAGTGATCTGGTACGCTAGGAGGGAACAGGAGATGGACATGGTTTCAGTGACATGACACAAGGCCAGATGGCTCTCTCGGGACCTTTACCAGTACCCACACTGGAAACTCACCAAGAATGATGCCGTTAGGCTGGGCAGGCGATTGCCAGATGAGCCTGACAGAGTTTGTCCGCACCTCAGGGAAGAGAATACCCACTGGGGGTCCGGGCACTGAAAGGAAAACGGGAGGTTCACTTCCTTGTGGAAAGGGAGTTTATTTCAGATTAAGATTCAATGGAAAAAAAAACACTACTGTTGTGGATTACTGAATAACGTTTTGTGCTGGATGTTTAACAGCTCACTTTAAGGATGGACAAGCTCAATCAACAACTTCTCTAGTGATCTTGTCAGATCTGTCGAATGGCACTTTTGCTTCTCAGTATGTAAAACCTGCAGAGCATTTCACTATAACTGGCAGGCGTTCTGTGTGTACCATCATCCAGGGTCCTCTCCAGGATTGGGGGTTTGCTGGGGACCCCATCTCCGATCCGGGTGAACGCCAGCACCTGAATCTGGTACAGGACATACTTCCCCAGGCCCGTAAGCTGGACACTTTGTGTGGCATTGCCCTCTACTGTCCAGAACCGCAGGGGTGAATCTGAGTCTTTCTCCTTGTACACCACCTGAGACCGAGAGAGAGAGAGAGAGAGTCACAGCAGTGCATAACACACTACTCAGCCCCAAGGCAGCTGGTGTTTGTGAAACACATAATTATTCTTGCAAGTCTTGGCTGATTTCTGTCTTAGAGGCTCATACTGATAAATGATGCATGTATAACTGTCCATTTCCAAACCGGAGATGTGAGCTGTGAGCTGTGTCATCACCCCAAACCAGTTAATTCTCAGGCAGCATCTGATTACCAAAGTAAAGGCTATATTCAGAAACTCTAGCTATGATTTCACCTGTCTGCTCTCTTAATTAAAACCATGGTGTCATGCAAATGATTTTCTGTTGCTCATTTAAGAATCCCTTAAGGCTGTTTACACCTCTCTTTTTAAATTTGCAACCTTTTTTTTTCTCATTTTCAAAACTTATCATGTGGCAATGTTTTTGTATAAAGGGAACCCTGAATTTTAGGAGAATCCGGGTCCCAGCTGAGAAGAGGAATGAGGCTCGTGGTTTGGTGCCGCACCTTGTATCCAAGAATGAGCCCATTCCGGTCCGGCTCAGGAACCTCGTGCCAGCGGATCAGGATGCTGCTGGAGGTGGTGGCGAAGGCGGTGATGTTGGTTGGGCCGCAGGAGGGGACTGTGGGAAAACGGAAGGAGAACGAAAGGTCTGATGAGGGAATGAGGGAAAAAAATCGCCTTTGTCTAAACACACAGAATACGCTCGCACTGCCAGCTGACGTGATTAATAGCGTCAATGTTGTAAACCTCAAAACTGCTCTCAATGGATTCAGCGGGAATAACCCGGAGGCTCGTAACGTGTGGAGGAGTGGTCGGGCCTGTGGGCTTGTAATTGAAAGGTTGTGGGTTCAATTCCAGGGTGAGGCTGCTTCCTTGAGGACAGCACTTCACTCAGATTGCTCCAGTAAATCACTCAACTGTATGATTGGGAGCATATCTAAGTCACTTTGAATTAAAGCTTCAGCAAAACAAATCCATAATAATTTTCCATGAAGACATTCTGTGCTCCCTTGCACTGAGGAAAGCATTGTTAAGACCCTCTAATGGGCTGTTCCTCTACCTTTTTATGCAAAGGGAAAAAATATTTTAATTCTCGGCCAACATAAGAGGGCAGACCTGTGCATGTACAACCAGCATAACCTTGAGGCAATGAGGCCTGACAATCAGCCTAAGAGCAGGTTTAATAATTGAGCTGACCACCTGCTGTTTGGTTCCACACATACAGGGCAAACACAGTTTCATGAAAATAAAAACGCCAAGAGCAGGCAACGTCCTCCTACACGAAACCAGTAGCCTTGGGGAATTTATCCAAAATAGTAGAACAGCACACAAAACCCTCACATATCCCATGTGTTCCCCATTTCCTGTTCCCTTCCCTGTAATCTGGTCACCATGGACACCAGACAAGCCAGACAGGAGACAGTGGATCCGCTCCAGAGCAAAGATTTGGAGAACAGAAAAAAATACAAGCTCTATAAGACAAGAGCAAAGCTTCTTTTCCAAATGTGCAGTAGTGAATTCTTCATTGTTTTTAACCAGCTGAACTTGGAACTGTCTGGCTTTCATCGGCAGAGATCAAACCATTCTGCTTTCCTCTTCAAACTTTCAGTCTGGCACAGCTGTGATTGTGAGTACAGACAAAAGAGCCTATGGAGAGCAGTTTCCGTTCAGCAAGATGGTTCAACATTCGGGTAGGTGGGCGAGGAAACTATCATTGAATCCACATTGTCACGGCTTCAGACAAAAAGCTGAATGGAGACCATGTGTAAGATTTATATCAAACTGATTTTAAACACCACATATCCTGTCAGACAGCCTACAAGTTTAGTGTTAACAAAAAAATTGAGACATAAAAGAAAATTAAAAATAGTGCAAACAGATTCAGGGCAGAACGATGTTTTACGAGATAAACTGTCCCATTAAATCGTAAACTGTAAATAAAAGTAAATGCTAAAAATAGTTTCAAAGAGTAATGTCTTTTCACAGTGCTGGGAATGAATGATAACCATCAGCAATACTTCAGTCTGGCTACAAAAACAGAGAGTCTATCAGGCTGAATACCACAGAGAAACCTCATATTTTAAAATAATTTTTATGAACTCACACACATGGCAGGTATATTATTTGATATGACTAATGCACAAGATCCCTGTCATTTACCATTGTTTGAATGAATACTCCTGCAGTAGAAATCCTTGTGTGTGTGTGTCTGTGTCTCATATATAAAGGGCTATAGTCAGCTAAGCTTTGAGTGGAAAGAGGTGGAAAGAGACCCCCTAAATATAAGAAGGGTTACAAATGGGAGGAGGCTACTTGGCCCATCTAGCAAATGGCCTATATGGCAATAAAACATAAGAGATGCTCCTATGGTCTCAGCCTTTAAATCAAGGCTCCAGACTTGTTTCTTTAGTTACTGCTTTTCTTAGCCTACAATCTCAGATCCACCACTAAGCATGCATGTGCTGACGACCTGTAATGTTAGAATGCTAATGATAAGACACAGACCCAGGAAACCTCTGCTACTTCACTCAGATAACCCTGATGACAGACTAAGGATAGCAGGATCTCAGCCCTTAGCTTTGCAGAGATTGTCCATGACTGACCATGATTAACGCAGCCCTAATACATCGGTTGGGGGGGTGGCGACCATCAAGCTGGGTATCCCCAGAGGTTTCGTTTCTCCCCCAGGGGGGTTTTCCCCTCCTCCAGGCCCACTCCTGGTCCTGCACAGGCAGCACTGTCAGCTGCTGTGTAATTCTGTGGCTTACTGTTGAGCAGGGCACTATATCAAATACACGCTCGACTTGTTTACCGGACTCCCGGGTTCTGCCGCGGACGGGCTGGCTCCAGGGCCCGGCGCCGATGCCGTTGAGTGCCTGCACCCTCACTTCATACTCTGTCCACTCCTCGAGGTCCTCGATGGTGAACTCCCGCTCCAGCCGGTCCTGGATGACGTGGGTGAGCGCGCGGCCCTGCGCCCCCGTCCGTGAGTACTGCACCCTGTATCCCACGAACTCCGGGTTCCCGTTGTATTCCCACTCTGGCAGAGGCTGGGGACCGAGAAGGCCCAGTGAGAAACACACGACACAGCAAAGCAAAATCATGCGGGGGAATCTTACTCGCTAGGACCCTTTTATTAATTCTGATGCCTGCGTCTTTTACTGCAGCAATTCAGGAGAAGAACCTCGCTCAAGGGTGCAACAGCAGCGTCTCACCTGGGAACTGAACTCAAAATCTTCCAGTTACGACTTCAGAACCATAAAACCACCCCACACTGCAGTCCCAAAGCTGCCTTCAAGAAACAGGTTGCAGTAGTAGAAGTTTCTTTTGATTTTGTAGAGATCGGTGGTTATAATACTTAATAGCTTATACCACCATTGTTTCCTATATCCATTTAGGGGCCAAAGAATTTTTAAAACAGGGGCCATGTATTTAAAGTTTTAAAAAATGTTAAACTGCTTGATTTCCGTCTCAAATTCCACATGCAACTGGATACCAGACAGATGGATTGCTCTGACGCAGACCAAGGGACATCAGAGGAAGAGCGGTGAGACATCTACTGAAGGAACTTACCACCCAGCGCAGCCACAGGCTGGTCTCGCTGGCTGTGCGCAGAGTGACGTTGGCGGGGGCGATGTCCGGGGGGGCCTGCAGGGTTTGGATCTTCCGGGAGGGCTGGCTGGGGGGGCTCGTGCCGACTATGTTCACCTGGCGCATTCGAAACCTGTTGGGGCAAGTGGGGGGAAGGGGGATGTGGAGATCTGACATCTGGCTTCTGGCATCATAACATCCATCTACCTTCATAACTATCAAGTGATATCCAGCAAAACACTGACGTAGCATAACTGTAAACTGGACCACAGGGATCGCTCGTCGTGGGATACAATGAATTCCTCACAACCATACTATCGTATACAATTCTGCTGTGCTGCAGTAATATTACAATAGGGCATCAGCTTCGTGTTGGATGTTGTATAATTAGCCAGTCCATGGAAAGCCACTCAGAATCTTTAGCTTCTAATAGTATGGGGTATAGTAAGGGTAGTGCACAGAACCTGACAAGACAAAGGTTTTTGAAGGAACCCATGCCTGTAAGGAGGTAACAAGTAAGCCCTCAAGAACTGTTTTACTGTTTTGTGCAGTCCCAGCTGGCCTAAGTTTCTCCAAGGCCTTTTGAGTGGAGATGTACTGTAACTAATGTATCCTACGCATGACTTAGCAACATGAAAGGGAACAGGGGTCTTAGGTAACTAGGGGTCTTGGTTAATTGTCCAAGGGCGACCTAACCGCTTAACTTTCTGACCTTGTTTACACCTTTTATGGTAACAAACAAAAATGTATGTTTTTGTATGGAGATGTATCATCTTGTTGCTGTCCTTAGAAAAGTGAGTGAGAGACAAGCTTAACTTGTAAACTTTGTCTGTCCTCCTTTCTTTATTGCACTTTTCCAGTTTGATTTACCAGAGTCATGTTGTTTACTGAGAAAAGGGTCTAACATTTGCCAATACATTATATCACACAGCAGTCTCTTCACAGAACGCCAAGCAGAATCTAGGAAGAGACCTTTTCACTTTGCCCCCACTCACCTGTAGAAGGTATAGGGGTTGAGGTTGGGCACCTCCAGGGAGCGGGCGTCTGGTTCGTTGGGCACCTGATGGACCAGCACCCACTCCTCATTTTCACCAATCACCGTGATCTTCAGGAAGGAAACCAGACAGGCAGCTCAGGCGGGGTTATGAAAGCCTGCAGGATGGGTGCCGGTTCACCAGCACTGCAAAGGCGTTGCATGCTCACCTGTGCCTCCACCTGCCACCTGGAGATGGAGGTTTTGCCATCGTAGCCGGGCTTGAACTGCAGAGTGACAGAGCGGGGGCCGATGTTGGATATGGCCATGTTGGTCGGCGGGCCGGGCAGCTCTGTGGGAGGAGGAAAGTGTGATTGTGAGCGCAGCCCTGATGCATATCACCCTGTCTGCTCAAGGTGCACAGCAGCATTATTGTGCCACTGCAGAGCATGCTGGGAGACAATGGCAGGCCAAGAGTAAGTAACTGTCAACTTATCAGAGGCTATGAAGTAAAACATGCAAGCAATGGCGTATAGAATCATAATGGAAGCAGATAAAGATAGAATTGGTATTTGTCCCAGGAAATAGGTAGTGGTAAGATCTCATATTTCCTTTTACATCAGCTGTAAGAAATCAAACCTGCAAGAACCAAAGAATGCACTTGCAAAGAACGTGTCTTTGCTCTGCACTCTTGCAGATGCACTTCAAGACAATCAAGGACTCAAGGAGTTCAAGCAGGAATTCCAGTTAGTGTTCCACAAGCTGTCTCTAAGTTATGTCCATTCAGTGGCCTCTCAATACTCTGCTCCATCTGTATCTAACATTCAAATTACATCAGTGCTCAGAGACTTGGTGCCAGACCTCAAGCCTGGGAGGCTGCAGTCTTGCAGATAAACATGAGGCTCCCTATTATGACTCATGCAGTACGTTAGCATTAAAGGTCCTGGGGAGCTTTATGTTGTATTCAATGTCACAAAAATACTCTTGTTTTTCTGCTGTCATTCACCACACAGAAAACTTTGATGTACAGCCGGACACAAGTTTCTGAACTCTGAATAAAACCCCCACGTTGAGCAGTGACTCTCAGATTATTGTGTTATACTGCCCTCTGGTGACTACCCCTTGTACTGCAGCAGAGTTTCCTCTATCCGGCCCTGTAATTGCATCTTTTTAATAATAATAATAATAATAATTGCTTACACTTATATAGCGCTTTTTCTGGACACTCCACTCAAAGCGCTTTACAGGTAATGGGGTCTCCCCTCCACCACCACCAATGTGCAGCATCCACCTGGATGATGCGACGGCAGCCATAGTGCGCCAGAACGCTCACCACACATCAGCTATCAGTGGGGAGGAGAGCAGAGTAATGTAGCCAATTCATAGAGGGGGATTATTAGGAGGCCATGATGGGGTAGAGGCCAGGGGGGAAATTTGGCCAGGACACCGGGGTTACACCCCTACTCTTTTCGAGAAGCGCCCTGGGATTTTTAATGACCACAGAGAGTCAGGACCTCGGTTTTACGTCTCATCCGAAGGACGGCGCCTGTTTACAGTATAGTGTCCCCGTCACTATACTGGGGCATTAGGACCCACATGGACCGCAGGGTGAGCGCCCCCTGCTGGCCCCACTAACACCTCTTCCAGCAGCAACCTTAGTTTTTCCCAGGAGGTCTCCCATCCAGGTACTGACCAGGCTCACACCTGCTTAGCTTCAGTGGGTTGCCAGTTGTGAGTTGCAGGGTGATATGGCTGCGATTTTTCACATGACAGCCCTGCCTGAACAGTACATTCTATATTCATTGCCATAATGGGAGGAGAGGGCTCTAGTTTAGGAGACACATCTCATTATCTACAAAAGAACCAAGGGCTTGTGGAGAGGGCAAACCCAAGTCACATTCACACATCACTGGTTTGAATCTTGCACATTTGTCTAGCCTATCCATCTAAACTACTTGCGCAAAGCAGTTCGCTATAGACGTGAGCCCGTCACCTAGGAGTAGGAAAGCTGCAGAGCAAAAGCAGACAGCTAAGAACACAATCAGCAGGCAGGGAGATAAAAAACAAACAAACAGCAAATGGCAGACAGCTCCTCGTAAAAAGGATGACCAATTACAGGCAGTGCAGGGGTGAGAGAGATTCACGTCCTCAGCAATTACCACTCTAATTTCTGCTGCCGGTGCTCAGACTGATGTTTGTCATGCTTGTTAACCAGAAATCCCAAAAGGAGTTTCTGAAGTGACATACATCTCCAGGCTGCCTGTCAGGAAGCACAGTGCGGTGAGCTCTGCTACCCGTTAATGAAGCAGTGCACACATCAGTCCTTTCACCTGGGCAAACTGCCCACTCCTTAGTGGAAGAATTAGGTAGGCGGTCAGCTTGCAGTGTGCCCACAGTGTATCTGCCTACTTAGCAAGGTAAATAACCCAAATCAGAAGCACCAAGATAACCTCCTGGGCGGAGCGGTGTCTCTGTGGCTAAGGATCTGTGCCTGTGGCTGGAAGGTTGCCAGTTCAAATCCCGCGGCTGGCAGAGGAATCCTACTCTGTTGGGCCTCTGAGCAAGGCCCTTAACCCCAACTGCTGTGCAATGGCTGACCCTGCGCTCTGACCCCCAGCTTCTCTCTCCCTGTCTGCGTGTCTCACGGAGAGCAAGCTGGGGTATGAAATTGTATATGGCCAATAAAGTGATCTTATCTTATCTATGTACATAACCTGCACAAGAGAGAAGCAATACGACATCAAAGGTGGCAATGTTAGCTAGGTGTTTTGTACAGGGCCAGAAGAGAAAAATCTTTCACGTACAGAAACTAATGACTGATTCTTCCCTCTTCCCTCTTAAAATGTGGTCCTCAGAAATGTTCTGTCGGGAAGGACTATGCTTAAACAGAGAGGGCCATGACGGAGAGATAAAACCGGCCAGCCTGACTGAAGCGTGTCACCTGATCACTGATCGGGGGGTTCTGTGCTGGCTGATGTTACATGGTGAGCAGCTTAAGGACACGAAGCCTGGAGGGGCTGCGATGAGGGTCCCTCTTAACGCTCCCTCTTTTTCAGCAGAGAGCGACACACTGCAGAGCCACGTCAGACGCGCTCGCCTCCCTGACGATGCAGCCCCCCATGGTGCCCCTGAGGCCGGTCGGGGGCCAGGACGGAGCGGGAGGATGGGCTGGGCAGCGGAAGGGCCGGAGGGGGGGGCAGCACTCACCTGGGGGGACACCGGAGGAGATGGTGGATGATGACAGCTGGCCCTGGCCTTTGGAGGTCATGGCAGCCACCTCGATGGTGTAGGTGGTGAGGGCAGTGAGGCCCGTCACCCGGTACTCCAGGGTGACGTTGGGCAGGTAGTGGGTGACCCGCGTGTTGGTGCGATTGTACTCCTCCCAGGAGATGCGGTACCCTACGGGCGAAAGACAAGGCATGTTCTATGACTTCTAATAGGTTATTCTAAATCGAGCTGAGCTCCCTCCTAAGCACTGTCAACATAAAGCATACAAACTATTAAATTAAACCAACACTGCTATTCCTTTATAGTACACTGTATATATATCCTAAGCAGCATATAAACGTAAATATCTAAATACATAATAATAATAATAATAATAATAATAATAATTGCTTACACTTATATAGCGCTTTTCTGGACACTCCACTCAAAGCGCTTTACAGGTAATGGGGTCTCCCCTCCACCACCACCAATGTGCAGCATCCACCTGGATGATGCGACAGCAGCCATAGTGCGCCAGAACGCTCACCACACATCAGCTATTAGTGGGGAGGAGAGCAGAGAGTAATGAAGCCAATTCATAGATGGGGATTATTAGGAGGCCATGATTGGTTAAGGCCAATGGGAAATTTGGCCAGGACGCCGGGGTTACACCCCTACTCTTTTCGAGAAACGCCCTGGGATTTTTAATGACCACAGAGAGTCAGGACCTCGGTTTTACGTCTCATCCGAAGGACGGCACCTGTTTACAGTATAGTGTCCCCATCACTATACTGGGGCATTAGGAACCACGTGGACCACAGGGTGAGCACCCCCTGCTGGCCCCACTAACACCTCTTCCAGCAGCAACCTTAGTTTTTCCCAGGAGGTCTCCCATCAAGGTACTGACCAGGCTCACACCTGCTTAGCTTCAGTGGGTTGCCAGTTGTGAGTTGCAGGGTGACATGGCTCCTGATAATATAAGTATATTATGTTGCACCTCTTTAAAGTAACTATGATGGCTGCAATAATGTGCATATTTATAAAATTCCATAGTGGGAGTCCGAAAGGCGTTGCGACGTTGAGGGATGGTAATTGTATTTGGTGGAATGAGGTCACCAGACCACTTCCTGCTGGACGAGCACCAGTGCAAACCCCCCCCCACAAGCATGGTCTGTTCTGAGTTCAGAACCACCAGAACAACGCGGACTGGGCCGCACGTCCAGCCCGCCCTGTGGTCTGCAGCTCCTCTCACTCGCGTTGGCTTTACGGACGGGAGGTCAACTTTGAAGTGGGACCCAGAGCAGCGTGTGGGCGTGCTGGACCAGCGGGTGACAGAAGAGGCGCCAGCCCCCCCGTGAGACCTAGAGGGCGGAAGACTCTGTGGTGGCCCAGGACCCTGGAGGGGCGGAGCTCTGGGCTGTCTAGGGAGAGGGATCGGGACTGGATCCCAGCAGTGGCAGGGAGAGCTTGGCCTCAGTACCTGTCAGGATGCCGTTCTTCTCGTTGGGCTCCCTCCAGCTCACTTTCAGAGACGTGTCCAGGATCTCAGTGAAACTCAGGTGACCCACAGCACCGGGAACTGGAGACACAAAAGAGCAGGTTCTTCACAGGAAGATAGGATAGGAACACATCTGAAATACGTCTCTTTACGCTGTTGCAGTCAGAGCAGAATATTTATTTTGCACCTCCAAAAATATTTTATTTTCCATATCTCACACGTCACATGCCTTTAGATTTAGAATGAAATGGGATTTTTTTTAGAATCTCACCCTTTAACAGTACAAAAGCACAGAAAAAGGATGGAGTTGCAAATGTTTTCAATTACTCAAGGTTTTGTACTAAAATCCAACGGGATGAGTTTTTCCTTTCAAGTCAACTATGTTGACTATATTTAACTAGGTAAATGCAGTACCTTTTACTTTGAAGTGGGCAGCTAGCCTACAGGGAGAAGGGAGACCAAATGTTTCTTTTAGCAAACCCACACTAAATAAAATTAAAGAAGATAATGAGCATTGATTTGCTGATTATGACTTGGGCTGACTCTTTCAAGCCCAGTTTGAGCTGTGGGAGACTCACTGTCCTCGTGTGTGCGCAGGGCGTGGGAGGCACTGCGAGGGCCGTCTCCGGGCGTGGTGAAGCACAGGACTGAGCTGAAATACTCGGTGAACTTCTTCAGGCCTGTGATGTACCCCACATGGACATTGTCCTGGAAGTTGGGCCTCACAGTTACCACGGTAACCTCCTCCTCCTTGCCTGGTTCCCATGCCAACAGCTAAGGGTCGGGTAGCGGGAGGTAAATGGAGTTAAAAAACCACAAGAGGGGTTGAGAAACCTTTGGGATGCTATCGAGTCTCAACTTCCCAATTCTGACAGCAGAAATCAGCTGAAATCTGACCACCCAGCAAGTTCCTTTCTCCCATGGTAACCACGGTCTTGTCAATCTAGACAATTTCCCCATTATTTTACTGTTATTTCTTGTTTGGCAACCAAAAACAGCTCTACTCCATCTTTCAGTACCACTCAAATATAGTTTTTGCACAAGTTATAATTATTCAAATCAAAGGCAAATTTGACTGAGACTGAAAAACAAACACTATTCCTTTAGGACGTGTCTGTAGTGAAACATAATTTTAAGACAAGCGAAATAACTCAGCATTTACTGAGAATACTGTAATTGCAAACATATTGGAAATGTAAGTTAACATACTGAATTGGCAATTAAGCATTTAGTTAATTACTCCCCTGGCAACAGTGCTGTTTTTCTTCCTTGCAGAAACTTTGTGAAAGAATGATTTATTGGCACCAGGAGGCAGAGAATGTGAAAGGCATGCAGAGAGCCTGGAGCTCTGTAGCTTGTTCCATACTGCCGTGAGGATATTTCCTCAGCAGTCAAACTGTGAGGCAGTGGATTTTAATGTCCCTGAAACTGGTACATTTTAAATTACCAGTGGGACCAGGCTAGGACATCAGCTCTAACTGGAAGTGGAAAGTGGAGCCACTCTGGCCGAAATATCTCGCACTGCTTTAACAAATCTCACCGTATAACATTTACAGTACCATAGACAGAGTTCAAGATTGTTACTTATCTTTATAAAGCTGATAGCATATAGGTGTTGTGCAAAATCCCAGACTTGCTTTGACACAATACAATGCTTTTAAAGTTCTGGAGTACTGCTGTGTAAAATTCAGCAGACGTTAAGAGAAATGGGGAAAGAAATCATTTCTGTGAGACGCAAATGACATGCAGCACTAGGGGGAGCTGGGCCTGGCACTGAGGGGAAGGGAGGTGTGAAATCGGGGAGCAGCACCCACCTTGTAGCCCTGGTTGATGCCATTGATGAACTGTGGGCTCGGGGGGGTCCAGGTGAAGCGGACAGTGGTGGAGTTCACAGCCTCAGCCTGGACATTACCGGGAGGGACCGTCGGCACTGCCAACACGAGGGCAAAGACGATGTTCATGGCTTGTTTTTTTAAGGACACTATCCAATCCCTTTCTGTTCGGTCCCAACCCAATGTGTACTCCTTCCCAACTTGGGATGTGAGTCACCCTCAGGAACAGGAGCAGGCCCTGTCTGATTAACGCGCTGATCGCTGCTTTGATTTCACTGATCAGTACAGGCCCAGGCAAGTGAACAACCACAACTGCCTTCCCCTGCGCTGGGCGGATTCTCCGCGTGATGGACTGCTTGCTGCTGATAACCTCAGACACACACCTATAGGGCAAAGCTCAGCGCTGTCCTGCAATATTGTGCCACCCGTCCTGAAAACTACTGGTAATATTGTTACGTTAAATCAAGCTATTATCTCAATAGCTTACACTCCATGTTCCTGATTAATGGAAAGGGGAAACATTTTAAGTGAAGTAAAAACATTATTGAAAGAATGGGAAGGGGCTGATATACTGTAAGTTCTGCAATCCAGTGTTTTCTAATTGTGGCAATTCTAAGAGAGATAACACCCGTCACAGATCCCTGTAAGCAGGAGATGAGGAGTCTGGATTTGGAGTGAGATATGAAACCACAAGCTGGATTATGAAGCTATCACATGGAAACAGTGCAGGTATTCACAGGCATCCCTACAGGGTGATGAGGTCCACAGATTGGAAGAAGACTTGATAAGGAATGAAGTCTTCGAACTGGTGGACAGAAGGAAGAGATAGTGTCGAGGGGGGTGGCACACGGGATTTCTGAAACGTGTACAGAAAGGGCAGGAAAGGGGCATTACCTCCCTGCAGAGTCCACTCGGTCACCGTGTGGCTGTACACGCCCAGCCCGGCCCCGTTGTAGGCGGCCACCTCGATCTCGTAGTTGGTCCAGATGATGAGGTCCTCCAGCAGGAGGTTCGTCACGTCGGGGTTGGTGATGTTTTTAAACTGGTACTCCACTGGCAGCCCCGCCAGGCAGTACCTGTGGGGAAAGGAGTGGAGACAGAGGCCGGCGTCGTTAGACCCCCGACACAGGACAGGAGACCATTTCTAGATAATGGTTCACTCCATGGTGAAAGGTGAAAAAAAGAAACACAAACGTTTTGGCTACGGAACAACACACTGTATTACTTTCCTTACATTTCTAGATAATGACACTTTAATCCCTTTTATTACTTGGTTTCCCTTGGGGAAGCCTGTTATTGAAACTGGCTTTAAATTAAAATGCGGAAACACAGATGCAGAGCAACAATAAGGAGCAGTCGTTCTGAAAGGGAAGGAGTGCAAGGAAAGAAGCATCCTGAGAGCTAAAGTGAGATCAGCTTGACACTCTTTTGGAGTGTGAGCATCTGCCGGTGGGTCTCAGCAGTGCTCCCTAAGACTGTGCTCCTGGTGGACACAATCAAAAACCCCACAAGGCCAAACACCAGTTCTCCGCCCCCCCCACGCCCACCCTCTCCATACCGGATGATGTAGCCCCGCAAGATGCCGTTCTGGTGGGTCTCCGGAGGAGGCTGCCACTGGATCATGATGGACTGGTTGGTGCGCCCACTGGCGATGACGTTCTGTGGGGGGGCGCTGGGGGGCTCCTCTGGGAGAGACAGCCTGCAGAGAGAGCGAGACAGAGAGAGAGGGGATGGAAGTGTGGTCCTGTAATACCATTCTCTTCATTAGCGCTGAAGGAGGTGGGGTGACCAGGGAGTTGACAGGGATCGCACCCAGGACAGATCAGTTCTGCATTCACGCCACCCCCAGTCCCTGATATTCACGCTCCCACACCTTTTAATTACAGCCAGACACTGAAAAGATGACAGAGGGACAGAGATTTTAGCAAGCGTAGGCCTCTTACTTCCATTAAAGAAGTCAGGAATTCAGAAATTGTAAGGAAATTATTTAAAACTTGTTGAAAAAATAATGAAACATTTACAATTATTTTCACATATTATTCACACATTTATGGCTATGTATGATATATTTGGAGCAGCTGGGAGTTCTCCCAGTTCTCACTGTCTCATCTTACAGTTCTGAAGCCCTGAAACTGCACACAGGGGAGAAAAAGGAGGAGCAGGCACCTCCGACCTGCTTGCTTTCAATCCACCTGTCCTTCAACATCGTCCTGATCACAGTGCGTCTCTCCCTGACTGCATTGCCAGCCTGCAGGGGGCGCTGTGTCCTCAAGAGCTCAGGGAACACTGGTTAACGCAACCCGGCACGCCAGTCCTGGGTACAATCATATACTGTAATGAATTACATGACTCAGACTCGAACCCGTGACACTTGCATCACAGAGCACCGAACACCACTTGGACGAGCACCACTCCAAAGGCCCCTAAAATTATTGCTTTATTTCGGATTCTTCTGGAAATGAACATTTTAAAGGCGTTTAGTGCTCCTTTGTGTTGAGGAGGTAGAGACTGTAGCAGCGTCAGAGAAACCGCCTTTTAAATCAGGACCATTTCCAGAATGGACTTGAAATCTACCATCTCAAATTAATTGAACTGTGAAGATTGAGCTTTCCTTCATGACCAACGAACTTGATTTGCTGTGGCATTTTGGTACAAGATCTGTGACAAATTGTCCCCAAACACAGCAAAACAAGTTCAAAGGAAACAGTAGAAAATTAATTCTTTGACATTGTCACTGAGGAATCTGTGACTGGCTGTAAAGACATCAGAATAATTTTTTGTACTGAACTCATGTTGATGTAAAGCCATTGCTGGCAGCAGAGTATTTTATTAGGGATTTGAGTCCATTTGTAGATGACTCACTCAGAATAAAATCAAGCCTTTATTTTCTACCTGAGGTGACTCACTCTTGAAGACAGTGTTGAAACAGAAAGTCACTATAAACTGAATCTGCTCTGTGTATCACAGCAGAGTTCTGCAAGTATAGATAAGCATTGGACAAATGAACTGAGACGGTCAGCTTAAATAAGATCCTAAATAAGAAATAAAATGATTGGATGCCCCCCTAAATATAACAATGCAGAGATTCCAGCAGATTCTTGCTGGAAAAGGATTTAACAGATTTATCTGGAAATAGTATTAAAAGCAGGGAAAATGAGGGAACGGAACTGCTTGACATATTTCAAAATTACTCATACTGCAGTGGGAACAGAGACTTGTGAAATACTGTAGCTGTGTCTTCTCTATTTTCGGGGTCTTAATTACAGAAATGAGAAAAGGCTGCAGAAGGAGAATGTGACAATTTTCTCTTTATTAATACTGAGTTTCTGTCTGAGTACTCTTTGCGGTATGTGCCATTTTCACTCCTTGGTTTTGAATTTGAGTTATCATAAGGAAGCAAAAACAGAGTAGATGATTCATTTTTGTTCAGTAACAAAAAACTGCAACAGGTTAGTCTCTTTAGACCTCTCGTCTTTGGAAGTCATTTCCTGTCCAGAAGGTGGCAGTCTTGAGTAGTGACAGTGGTGCAATGCAACAGAGGGCTTCCAGCTCACCGGTCTGTTTCCTTGCTGAACTGCCCTTTCCCCACGTCGTTGACGGCACAGATCCGGAATTGATAAGAGCGTGCAGGGATGAGCCCGCCTACTGTGACCATGTTGGACTCGGGTTCGATGTTCGCCAGCAGTACCGTCCAGGGTGCGTCTAGAAAAGACAGACCAGAGGAATTATGGAGCATGCTTGGTGTAAAACAACTACAGTTCAACATCCCCATGCCACCAGTTTTTCTGACTTCTAACTTCCTCCATTCACCCTCTAAACCATTCCTCTTTGGTACTTGTAAAGTTCTAGCCTGCTCCCCATAGTGTTCAATGCCACTTCTCCTCCATTCTCAGTATCAGCATCCCCTGTCTCCTCCCAGTTTCTTAAGCCACGCCCCTCATCCAATCAAGAGTTCTCATCCTGTCCCCGCCCCCATGCATGGTCTCTGTTCCTGAGCCCCGCCCACCTTCAGACACTCACTGTTCTCAGACACCTCCAGGATGTAGCGGATCAGCGGGCTGTTCCCGTCAAAGGGTTTGGCCCAGGTCAGGTTGATGGCTCTCTTCTCTATCAAGCTCAGTGTCGCTACGGGGTTTTCCGGAGCGTGAGGAAGCTGCCTATGAGAGAGAGTGGATGTGGGAGAGAAGGTGGAAGAGAGAGGGGACTCAGAAACCTTCCAGAGTACTGTGGCGCAGGCAGCGAGCCTCAGAGAGAGTGAAGGAAGCAGGGATACTAACAGGATGGCAAGAGACGTAGTGAGAGTGGAAGGAGAACTAGCAGCAGGTGGGCTGGACAGAGAGGGAGGGCGAGGCTGACCTGACGCGGAGGTGGGCGCTGCGCGAGTCGTTGCCCCCCACGGAGGTGACGTGGCAGGTGTAGGTGCCGATGTCCCCCGACCAGGTCTGGGAGATGTGAAGGGTACCGTCGGGGTCCATGCGGATGCGGGGGACAGAGTCGGGGTTGATGACGGAGCTTCCTTTCTCCCAAGTGTACCTGCAAGCACACACACACTGCCGTCACCAGCACACACAGAGCCCACAGGGGATTGACGGATGGCTCTCGAACTACTACTGCAGCTGTCGCTAATGAAATACCGTCTCCAATGTCAGGGAATACTGCTGCAACAATATTTATTGAATCAGTAATAAAATGGACTTTTAATTATTTCCAGTCATAGATGAAAAGAATTCAAATAGAGATCATGCCAGCTGCCCTTTTCCTTCATCAAACAGCAGGGATGCATTCCTCTACACTGACTGGGAAGATGGCAGATTTAACAGAGTGCTGGCACAGATCAGTTCAAGCAGACCTTCGCTGCTGACAGAGAAGTTTTTAGTAGGCTCCAGTCAATCTATGCAACCTCACACGGGAAAGAGTTAAAACTTTTGGGGCTGTACCGCCCCTGACAGTCATTAGACTTCCCAGGGTGCTAATGTTTTTGATACCGGATGTCAACACCTCTGTCCGCACCTGCTCCGTGTGCATCCCTGCATTCCTGGTGTGCCTGACAGTACCTGACAGTAACACTTGGATCGTGAGTCACACCGCAAGTCAAGATGGCTTTGGTCCCCTTGATGACACTCTGGTCCTGGGGAGGGCTTGTAATCCGGGTTCGGGCTGAAAAAGCAAACAGGGAGGGAAGTGGGAACATCCTGGACAATTGAACCAAACTGTCTCATCTGGGCACTGACAAACACACACAGAACCTGTATGAAGAAAGTACAGCTTTGCAAAAAAAGCTTTGGAAACACAAACTGTAGTCGGCTCTACTTTTATTTATTCAATAAAGATGAATTAATCGACGGAAAACATTTTTTTAATTTTGAAGAGGCAGTTGTTATCTCGGATCACAATACCTACCCAATTGGGAATTATCAATTGTTTAGGTCTCCTGGATTTGAACTTGCATTGCAGACGAACTGTTCTGACACACCCACTTATTGAGAGCTTGGGCAAGCCTGGTCAACGTTAAAGTCAGTGATTCTGATTGAAAATAGCATCATCTGTACCGCAACATACATTTTGTGATTCAAAGACGTAATGGTGACCTCAGTACAGGAAGGAGAAAATGACATCACTTGTCTCCAAAGGTAAAATCAACTTTTATGAGTGGCCTTATCAAAAATAAAACCTAGATAGGGCAATGATGCCAGCAGTACTAATTAGGGTGGAAGAGCCACTTCACTGTATCCCGTTTCTTATGGATCTAAAAACAGTGCTAATCCTGAAAAGGTAAATGTGATGATAGCATTGAAACTTGCTCAGGGAGGTCCCACCAGATTCACTAAATACATCCTCTGACAATAACGTACTCTGGGTTTAGTTGTGACTATACCTTTCTGAGACATTTGAATCTGAGCATCTAAGACTGTTCTTTTTTCATAAGTAGGCATGTCATCTGTTTCTCAACTTTCTCCGTTCTGCCAGAATGTTTGGGAGCCTTTGGAACGCTCAAAGTGAGCAAGGCATTCTTGCGTTCCTCTTGCAGGTCCGCGTTTCAGGAATCAAAAATGGAGGAGAAAACATCCTGCTGGGGGCGCTAATGAGCGTGGGTGGGCTCTAACCCTTCCTGACCGGCTTTCCCCTCCCCCTCTTACCCCAGACGACGAGCTCGGCGGACGCTTCGTCGATGCCTCGGGAGTTGCTGGCCATGCAGGTGTAGGTGCCGGCGTCCGAGATGTGGGAGGGGCTGATGAGCAGGCTGCCGGACTCCAGCAGTGTGAACCGTGGAAGCTGGACCGAGCCGCTGGCCAGGATACGCTCTCCTGCACGGGAGGAGGGAAGAACAGTTACTTCCAAAGCTCTATCACCCTGCAGCTCCCAGCTGGCAGCCCACTGAATCTCAGCAGGTACGAGCCTGGCCTGTCCCTGAATGGGAGACCTCCTGGGAAAGCTTGGGTTGCTCCTGGAAGAGGTGTTAGTGGGGCCAGTAGGGGGCGCTCACCCTGCGGTCTGTATGGGTCCTAATGTCCCATTATAGTCATGGGGACACTATACAGTAAAAAAAGGCACCATCCTTGGATGAGAGACAAAATTGAGGTGCTGACTCTTCATGGTCATTAAAAATTCCTGAAAAGAGTAGGGGTGTTAACTCTGTTGTCCTGGCCAAATTTCCCCCTGGCCTTTACTAGTCATGGCCTCCTAATAATCCCCATCTATGAACTGGCTTCATTACTCTGCTCTCCTCCCCTCTGCTGTGCATCATCCAGGTTGTGCTACACACTGGTGGTGGTGGAAGGGAGACCCCATTACCTGTAAAGCACTTTGAGTGGGGTGTCCAGAATATTACACTATATAAGTGTAAGGAAGCATTATTTTCATCAGATTCATAAGAAGTCATTAGATAGATAGATGAGATAGAAAGAGGAAAAACAGTAAGAGCAGAAGAGCAGAAGCTGATAGAAAGGGGTGGAGGTTTAACTCATTTGACAGGCAGAAAGGTATATCACCCACCTTTCTGCCATGTGATGGCTGGGCGGGGGGCTCCCGAGGTCTCACAGTGCAGGATCACAGACATGCCATCGATCACGGTGCTGTCCGAGGGCCCCGCGGTGATGTTCGGGGCGATACCTGCGACAAAACACAGGCTGCTGAGGAAGAGACGTCCCGAACCAAGACAGGGAATTCCTGCTGGACACAATTCTGGGAAAACCGTCTTTCTGACCTCACTCTCCAATGGAATTTCAAGGTCAAAACTGGCTAATCTGTAACCCCCTCCGCCCCAAGGTCTGGACTTGGGTTTCGCTCTGTTGTTCGCTGCTGTACTGTGTTTGCACCACCCTGCCTCCTGTTGAAATGGGGCAGTAAGGTGATGTCATCGCGCAGCTTTTTTGCTTATAACTGGTGACGAAGGCCTTCGAGGCTGACGGCAGTCTGGTCTCCACAAGAGCGAGGGATTCTGGCTGGAAACGCCTCACGCAGGCAGCCCTGACTTCCCTACACCTGCAGATGAGGATGACTTCGTCAACCACTGCTAGACAGACCGAGGAAGGAAGAAGGAAGGGAGACGGTGGGCGTACTGGTGACAGCGAGGTAGGTGTTGGTCTGCACCTCCCCGGCAGGATTGCGGGCAAAGCACTGGAACATTCCGGTGTCATCCGGCAGGAGGCCGTTGACCTGTAGGCTGCCCCCACTTAAGACGCGGTACCGCAGGGTCTTCACGTGGCTGACGGGCACGGCGTCCTTGTACCACACGATCTCAGGCTGAGGCACGCCTGTAGACACAGGGGGACACAGTGGAGACGAGTCAGCTGTGTGGCTGAGGTCTTCCCCTCCTTTCTAAGGAAGGGCCTCGTTCAGTCTGTAAAGGGAAGTTCAGGAATATGAACAAGTGTTACCTTACTAAGATTTTCAGTAAACAGGGTATATTCCATTTTCTGTGAGGGAGGGACCATAATAACAAGAGCTGTTTTCTTGTAGCCACCAAATAAATTGATATACACAGCACTTTTCTTCATGGGAGTGATGGAAACATGAGGTCCCAGTGAACTGTGAACTCATCTTGAGTTCGGTAACACAGTGTCTCCCTCTCTCGCTCCGACCTTGGTGTCTGTGCGATGGGAAGGTTGTGTGTGTGTCTAACCCCTGGGCGGACGAATTCGAGGGGTGTCCAGGAGTCTCGGCTCACCTCTGGCCTGGCAGGGGATGTCCACCACTTTCTCCATTTCTGCAGTGATGTGTCTGTCTGGCTCCTTGACAAACTGAGGGGGCTCTGAGGGGGACCAAGAGTTAGGAAACAAGCCATTTCTGGGTTACAGTGGGTATTTGGAGGCGTCTGCAGTTATGTCTTGCTACCTGATCCCTGATTGCTGTATATCATGCAGCATGTACTGCCCTTCCAGTGATTCAATCAAAAAGAATTATTAGGACACAAAATAACCTTGGCCGAATGGACGAATGAAAAATGGTGCCAATGACAAGCAGTGTAACACAAAGCAAAAATAAATCTGAAAAGAACTCAGAAGGGCCTACTGTTGAAGTTAATCCAAGTAATTCTCATTCCCAGCTCTGGCATTACCCTGAGGGCATCAGCACCACATGCGTCACTGGTCTGGGCGGGCACAGGTACCTAGAACGTGCAGGTAGGCTCCGGCGCTGACCGAGGGCACACTGCTGCTGCGCAGGATGGCCTCACACTCGTAGAATCCTGCATCGCTGACCGCGGGGCTCAGGATGGTCAGCTGGCGGTTGAAGTCACTCAGGCCGCTGGTCACCAGGACACCGTCCTTCCGCCAGGAAATGCTCAGTTTGATAAGTGGCCTGCAGCAACAGGAGGGAACAGCGGTCAGGGCAGGAGCAGGCGGGCGCTGGGGAGAAGGGCTGACCGGCCGGCCAGCTGTGCCTTGCAGTGCCCGATCTCATCTAGTTTTTCATTTCCCTCTGAGCCTCCGAGCGCTGACTTCCTGTTGCTCTGCCCATGGTGCGTGACAACACTGCTCCACGGTCCCTCACTTCCACTGAAACCCAGGCACAGACAAGGCCTGCTTCAATGCTGGCAGCGCAGAACTGAACTCACCCCGCAGTTAATAAGTTTTACTACAGGTGTTGCTGATACCCTGCAGAGGTGCAGACTTGACAGTCCAGTATTTGACTGTTCATTCTCTCAGTTAGGTTCTGCTCTGGAGGTGGGTGGAGGGGGGGGCGGGGGGTATCCTGACCTGGCATTGGCGACGCACTCCATGGTCACCTCAGAGGTCCCCGAGATCACGCTGGTGTTTCGTGGGGGGATGATGATGGTGGGGGCGATGGGGTCTGCGGGACCCCCCACATCTGTGCAGAGAGAGAGAGAAAGAAAGAAAGGAAAAAACAGATCAAGCTCAGAAAGCTCCGAATAACCAGACTGCAGGACCCAGTCTCCTACTTTGGTGATTCGGCTGAAGCTCTCAGCAGAACAGAAAGGCTGAAGCCCAGTACCCAGAGTGAGCAATTCCAAAACTATGCTGTTGCTTCACAGACATCCTCCGACACACCCTGGCCAGAGAGCCCCCAGCTTAACGTACTGCACTAACAACTCTGAATAAGATCGCAATCCCTGCTGCAGCTCTGCTTTGTGGTTCAATCTTCCACTTTTTAACTCCTGCATGACGCGGGAAGGCTCTCCACCCTCTCTTACAGCAAAACGTTCCTGGAATTTCATTTAAGAGTAAATCCTCTTTCACTGCTCCATTTTTACTTTCAGTCAGTGTGACGGGCCAAATTCTTATACACCGTGAAATGGGTTTCGGAGGCAATCTGTTGAAAATGACACGTGGTTTGTGGTTTAAAAAGCACTGACACAATTCAGCTTGGCTTGTGATCATCTAAGAATAAGACAAGAGTATTGACACAGCACAAGCCAGATGATGTTAAGCAACACTGAAAGCCCACTGTACTTCAAATATCTTTCAGTTTTTGGATCCTAAATGGTGATTTCTCCCACGCCCCTATCAGTACTATACTCCAGGGCAAAATGAAAAGCACACCTACAGTACATGCGCGGGAGCAGATTGTAATACGTCTGTTATTCCTCCCTTGCAGGACGTGCGCTGTGAGCCAGCAGGGGGAGCTATTGCCTCTCAGCTCGCTCCACGGCTGCCCAAGGAAACCTGTTGCTTCGCCCGTTGAAAGCTGTAATTTTCCACGCAGTTAATAAAAGAATAAACTGCGATCTCAGAAACACAAGGACCCTGTACATGTTGCGAATACAGGAAAAGGTTTTGGAGAAAGTAAACATGAAGAATCACAGATTGGTAAGATGTAGTACTAGGCCTCTTTAAAAAATGAAAAGACCGAATGATCTGCCAAAAGAAACCCATGTAATAAAGGGATAAAACATGAGAGAGGAAAGACTTTTTTAAAATCTACATTCCAATCAGAGTAGTTTAGTGGTATAGGGATTGGAAGAAGGAATGAAAATATCTGAGTCATGTTGCATGCACCTGTTGCAAAAACATACAGTGTATATTATGGATATAATCCTATTTATCCATCCATTGTCTATTCCCTTTAACCAATACAGGGTCACAGGGGAGACACAGCCTAGCACTCACTGGCCACAAATCAGAATACACCCTGGTTACTCCTGTCCACATAAGCTTGGAATATATATATAATTAAATTACACTTAAGTTATGCAGCTTCATATTTGGTTTCATAATGTAACTACTTTTCTGGACATATTCCAGATGATCATGCATATTGGACCCTCCATTTACAGAATAATCACATCCCTACATCATCATTAGACAGCAGGCCCTGCTGCAGGTTAAGCTACTGTACCGGTGTCTTTTTCTTCTGCCGTGTTCTAAGATCAAGAGGAGGGGTGTCATGAATATTCCCGGCAGGCGCTAGTCCTGTGCGGGAGATGCAGTCGCCTCGTACACACACTCGCACAGTGTCCCTTGCTTCGTCAGCCACTCTGCCAGGGAGCACGGACCTCCCCACCGGCCCCTGCTCAGCGCCCCCCTGCAGGCCATCTAGGCAGGACAAGCTGTGCTTCCACTTCCTTCAGCTAGATGCTCTGAATATCTCCAGGCCCTGGACAGTCCTTAGCCCCCAGATGCTCAGCGCCTGTCCAGTGCTATCTGCCTGCCTGATGGAGCTCTTTCAGTCCTTAAGCCTGTTCCAGTGAAGGAATCCCCCGTAAGAACACAAATGAGAGGAGGCCCTCCTCTCTAGCCCCTGAGGTAGTTAGAAGTTAATTGATCCGAAGATTTCATCCAGTCGATTCTTGAAAGAAACCAGGGTAATGGCTTCGACTGCACGGCTCAGTAGCTTGTTCCATACTCCTCCAGCTCTTGGGGTAAGGAAATGGCTCTAATTTTTGGCTTTAAATTCACCTCCACATAGCTTCCACTTGTGTCCTCTGGTTCATTTTTTCACTGTTCCTTCAGAACAGAAGAAACCCCCCCCAAAACCAGTGATCGCTTTGAATTCCCCTGCCATGGGAGCCTGGCTTTCTGTAATTCACTCCTCAGTGTGGCTCGGACCTGGGAGGAGCCTGAGAAGAAGTCACCGAGCCCTAGCAGGGCGTGAGCTGCACACACTACACCTACAGCTCTCTCGCTGTTACTCTGTTCAGAATCTCCTGCACCTTTGGTCGCTGTACTGTAGCACATTCCAGTGTACTGCTAAGAGCATTGAGCTACAGCCTCTAATTCTGGGAAATAAATTCTTACTTTTCCATGTTTGTACTTTAGATGTAGTATAATTTAATTCTCTGGCTACATCTGTTGTACTTAACAGAATTCTCAGACATACCTAAATCTAAAGTGACATTATATTAAATCTGTTTTATCTGTGACAAAAGAATATGGTAATATTTGGGAAATGGCCTACAGATTTAAATTATCTATAACCAGTGGAAATTGTACCTTAAGACTGGGAGTTTCTTCATGTTCAGACAGGGAGCCGCTGCTGCTGAGGTGTCTGAAGGTTATTTAACGTTTTTCTGAGTCTCTTTTTTTTAAAAAAAGCGTTCAGTGTGAAGTATGTTGTGCAGGAAATCAGTGACTTGGTGACTCTGTATACAGACCACCTGCCCCGCTGACGCAGGTAGGCCCAGTGTTACACTTCCCTCCCCCTGCGCAGTGAGAACTCTGCTGGCATGAGCAGGAAGCAGCACTACAGAAAATGCAGGGGCTTGTATCTTAATCAGCGTTCAGCAGAGACTAAAGCATCTGGCATCACCCTCTTGTCAGTTACATATCAAGATTAATAGACTGCGCAGGAATTATGGATGGATTTTATTAAGATGCTCCGCCCTTGGCATAATGGAAACCTAGCCCTGGAATCTGATTGTAGCAGTCATGTCAACTCGACTGATGCCCAGTAGGGAGAGAGAGGGCGGAGCTGGCAGATTTTCCCATCATGCCCTTCTCTCTCACAGCCACATCACCCTGCAACTCACAACTGGTAAGGCCCATGAAACTCAGCAGGTGCGAGCCTGGTCAGTACCTGGATGGGAGACCCCCTCCGAAAATCTAAGGTTGCTGCTGGAAGAGGTGTTAGTGGGACCAGCAGGGGGCGCTCTTCCTGCAGACTGAGTGGGTCCTAATGCCCAGCATAGTGGCAGGAACACTATATTGTAAACAGGCACTGTCCTTTGGATGAGGCATAAAATCAGGGTCCTGACTCTCTGTGATCACATTTCTGTGATCACAGAAATGTAAGGAATTATTATTACCGTGTCACTCGTCTCAAGTCCTCCGTCTCCCATCTGCCTCGGACACAGCAGAGGTCACACTGTCTGCCTGCTCAAAACCGCCGAGAGGGAACCCGAGGCAATGAGGGGTGTTCGGTGATAACGACAATCCATAACCTGCCCTCGAGTAAATGTCCGAAGGGAAGGAATTTTGACAGGATGTGAACACTCCAGGCGCAAGCAGAGTTCTCATCTCCGTTCCGAGCTGAACTCCGAGTGAATAAAGGAGCCAAAGCAGAAGAGGAATCTCCTCAATGAAATCCAGGTAGTGGATAAGGAGATGGGAGCCTGTGGGTGAATACACACGCACCGAGCTGGCTGACACTCTCGTGTTGAAAGCAGATCTCTTGACCAGGGCTCACATGCCCAGCTGTTCTCGGCATCTTCCCCACACTTCCGCTGGCAGCATCCTGGCATGGGGCTTCCCATAAATATCCCGCTGACATGGCAGGATACCAGTGCGCAAGAGGGAGTGAGCAGGGGTGAGAGGGAGGTTACAGGCCCTTCAGTACAGCCGATGGGAATCACATATCACTGCATTTGTACGCGCTGCATGCTGGCTGCCCTACACTTATCACTGTCAGAAGGGCACGGCAACTGGGACTGGCCCAGATGGCCAACAATGGAGCTCCAGCAATGCATTCAACCACAGTTCTTTAATTAAAAACTACTTTGTTCCAAACAGCTCAAGAACTAGTGGTTTTGTGCAGAAAGACATAAAGAGAAAGAGACCAGTGTAAAATGCGTTTCCCTCTAATTCTGGCTGTAGTCAAATCCATACCAATGCAACACAAATTTGACACTGTTTTGCAGTTTGTTTTTAATCCAAATGGACTTTGAGTCTTTCCTATGCACAGATCACAGATCTCTTGCTTTTTCATATACTAGTCACATAACGATTTCAGTCAATAACAGACACTATTTTAAATTATTGACCAGGACACTGCTGGTCTAGTACCATGCTTGGTACTGCGATTAAAAGAAGGCAACAGCTGGGACCAAACTAGTTATTATATAGAAACTGAGCCACTTAGACACAATAAACATCCATTTGGGCTAACCTTGTCTCAGACAGCATACAGGGCTTAATGTACTGGATGACTTGTACGGATGGAGTTATTTCATTACTCTTAAAGCTACCAAATGGCCTTGGATCAGGGTTAGAATGCACATTTATGAGCAGCACTATCTGTGTGTGGCAGAATCCATTGTGTTCAAAGCTCTTTGAAAAAGAACTGCTCTATTTTTATGTTAGGAAGAACATGACCAGGAATGGAAACATTTGCCTGACAGCCCAGCTTGAGAATCGTCCCGAGTTTCCCCAACATTCTGGTCTAGGACCTGGTGTGTGTGTGTTAGTGGGGAAGGCTTTTTGTGAGTCTCCCTGTCTGGACAGACGACGCTAACCTGAACAAATGGCTTCCAGCGAACGAAACTACAAGGGATTCAATTATCTTCAAGCAAATCAGAGGTGTCCTGGTCTAATGAATGGCCTTGCAGAGAGCGGTGTTCTGCTCTGCCCGGCCGAAACGCTGAGTGGGAGACACCAGAGGACTCACCTTGAGAGGGGTTATGGAGAAGTGTACTGTATTAAAAGGCCATTTGAGTAAGCAGATACTTCTCCCCTCCCCCCCCCGCCACCCTCCCAAGCTCTTATACTGGAAAAACACCTGCGTGCAATCAGGCTTTTCTGTCCACTGAGGCTGAATAAATCCCAGAACTGTGAATCAACATGTCAGGGCTGGGGAGCTCGGAGATGGACTGTAGATTACACTGGGGCTGCAGCTTCTCCTGACTGCTGATGATCACGGGGGAGGGGTGAGAGGAGAAGGGGGCTTCATTTATCTTCTCTGGATTCCTCATCTTAAAATAGCGTTGTGCTGTTGGGTTGATGGGGGTTAGTGGGGGGTTGAAGATCCAATTGAGTGGTACGAATCTAAAAAATTTTGTGAAACAGCTGAGGCCCTCAAGTCTGACAGACCCCCAAAGTGCTTTTGAGGGGGCTTATTTCTCCACTTGTAATCACTGCAGTGGCCGGTCTTGCTGGTAATGACTACACAGCTGTAGACTGTTAAATAACAAAAGAGCTGAGAAGTTCTTCACACCGACCAGCAAGGTAATTGATAAGGGAGGTGTGTGTGTTCTGTAGCCAGCTGTCTCACTTAGTGAATCCTTATCTGGGCCACGAAATGCTTAAGAGGCACGTGTTGGAAAGATCTAAGACCACATTAAAAGGTAATGCTGTTCAAATAGGTCTAGCCTGAGCAAATGAAGTACAAGCTGTTGATGCAGCCTATTTCTTCCGTACAATTTTGTCTAAGTGAATTATGCCTGAGTAAGAAATTCCTTGTTTCTAAAAGGAACAGTTAGTCTCTGACAGCTGATTCCCTCTCTCACATACTGACCCATTCCATACATTGGCATGTTCTGCTTCATGTAATGAAAAATGATGAACAATTTCTCAACAGTAAAATGTAGGAAATTCACGCTGGACGTTTAACTCTGTTAAAATGAACATTGCCTTTGGACTTGCCATTGGGAAGAGAATGGAATTTCACGCTGACAACAAAATATGCAAAAGTAAAAGAGGATCGACCTTCAGTTTGATAAACAAAGGTGACTGCTTGTGAAGACGATGAAGATGACCTGATAGTATAATATGAAAACCACAACTTTCCCACATTGATCCTTTGTGTTCCAGTAAAGATTGTTCTAGAAGAGTGTGTGTGTGCTGTTGGTATGGTAACTCTGAACTCTGGGACTCACTGTCCACGGAGAGGGTGATTGGCTGGCTAGTTTTGTTCTCTCCATTCTTGTCGTTGACAGCCTGAACGTAGTATCGACCGGCGTCTGGTGCCACGGTGGACAGGATGACCAGGGTGTTGTCCAGAGTGATGGCTCTAAAGAGAACAGGAGAGGTCAAAGGTCAAAGTGGGTTTGGCATCTGACATTGCTTTTGAGCAGAAAACATTCCATAATAAAACAACAACAATGAAAAACAGAAATTTTTAACTTCCCAGAACAACTGATTCTGAAGTTCTGATGAACACATCTCTGAGAGTCTAAAGGAGCTCATTAGATGTCCATTCACTCTAGATTCTAGCAATGTTATATTCCAGATCTTCTGCAGGTCAGCAGGTCGTACTGTATATTGACACATCATTTATGTCTCCTAGACAATGTGGGGAAGCAAACAACATTTTAGGATATATGGTTAAAGGTGTAGAATTTAAATCAAGGGATGCTATATTACAATAGCATAATGCACCAATATGGCCTCGTTTAGAATACTGTACACAGTTTGGCTCTGGAATTAGTCCAAGGAAGAGCAAAAATGTCTTAAGACAGACGGGCTGGAAGAACTGAAACTTTTTAGTCTTGAACAGATTAGAACGCGAGGAGGCCTGAAACAAGCATTCAGAATCCTCAAAGGCATTGAGCAAGTTAACCTAATAGACTTCAGAATGAAGAGTGAAACATAAATCAGAGGACACAGGTAGAAACTATGCAGTACGCATTTAAATGAAGAACTTCTTTACCCAAAAGGTTGTGGGAATATGAACAAGCCCGGCTGATAATGCTGATATCCTGGCTCACTGGATCAAACAGGTACTTACTACTCCATGAGTTCTATGAGCCGTTTGTTATTGTTTTATCAAAAGAAAGCTCACTCCAATTGAGCTACTGTATTCATCCAATTTACTTATTCCAAAATAAATTAGATGAAGCCCCGGTCTCACCGGTACTGTCCTCAAGCACAGCCTAACGGGGGCAGCAGTGAGTTGCATGTTAATATCAGAGGACGGCTGTGTTTACAATCAAACTGTTGATATTTGGAGTGCGTGTTTATCTGTTTGGGAATTTCAATGCATGTTCCGTGCAGCTGCCCCAACCTTTTCCGTCAGCTCCAAATGCAAATGCAAATTTGAAACAACTCAGCCTGCTAATAGAAAATCAATCTTCCGACAATGGCTCAGCAGGCTGCATTATCCTGAAATGAGAGTTACAGTACAGCTTACGTAAGAACCTAAGAAAGCTGCAAACAAGAAGTAGTCAATCCACCTATTGTCCTCTATTGGTAGCTAGATGTTCACTGATGCAAGGATTTCATCCAGCCAGTTTTTGAAGGTTCCTGATGAATCGCCTGCGACAACTTGACCTTGTCACGCCTGCGCCGCTGCATCACAGCTGGGCGTGACGCGGTCGCAGGGGCCGGCGGCCACGCCTCCGTCCCGCCCTGGTCGCTGAGGGGACAGCATACACAGAGCACCTGGCTGTACTGAGACGTCACTTACTGCCAGGTGCTCTCGGCGGGTATTTAAATATTTGAACCCTGACTGCTCTCTCCTTAACGTTGTGCGAAGGAGATACAGAGTTATTTCACCTCCGAGCAGTTGCTCGGCGCTTCCCGGTTAAGAGTTTTCTGTTCCCGTTTCCTGACTCGCCCGGACTCTGCCTGGGAACCCTTATCGCGGTTGTGTGGTCCAGGGCTCCTCCTGGCTGCTGGGTGTGGAAGAGAGGTCGGGACCCCACTTCGGACACGAGATCGCTAGACGCCTGTCAGGTGCTGTCTGGCTCGCCTCCCTAAATCTGACCTGCTGGCGTGTGCTAGCCTGCTCTCTGCAGGAGACCCCCGGAGAGCACCTGACCCGTCCAGCTCCAGTCTGGCGTGCCCTCTGGGCAACTACGTACCCTGACCAGCCTTTCTTCAGTTTAAAATGCACATTTTTACAGTATATCCTAGCATTTCGTGGTCTCATTTAATTGCCTCTTTTTGTTTTCCAGTGGAGGAACAATGATGAGTCAATAAAACCCTTAAGTTGCTTTCATAGGTTGCTTTCTCTAGTACACTGCCACCCATCTGTTATTCATAGAGGGCACGACCTGCCTGTATTACTTTACACTTGACTATGTTAAATTTCATTTGCCAGGTGTCTGCCCAGTATTGAATAGAGTCTGCATTTCCTTTGCCACTTCTTTTGTGCTTGCCACCCCCCTTACCATCCATTTAGTGTCATCTCAGCATTAAATGAATGCTACACACACACTACAGGATCTATCAGGAACCACCGCACTGCAATTTTCTGTCATTTGCTTTGTGACTGGAGAAAAAATAACCCTTTTACAAAGCCACCTCTGTAATAATCCCGTGGTTCAATGTGAGGGCAATGCAGCAACTTTAAGTAATTTAAACACCAATGCTTAATACGGCTTGATTTATCAAAGATTAGTAGCTGCTTATTGGTCATTACTGCTGTAATTGTGAGAGATTAAGTACCAGTATTTGGATAATAAGAGCTTCCACACTGCATTCTGCGGCCTTTTTCCCCATTGAAAAGGAAGAAAATAAATTTGCTCTGCAGATTCAACCCTACCACTATATGAATAAATGCCTACTTGTTATTTTTAATTGCATTATAGGGTCAGTTTTGTAACTGTTCCATTATTGTCATTTTATTGTTCCCCTACTGTATGTACTGTATGTACTGAACAATAAATATACTGTACATAAATGCAGATTTGCAGATCTAACTGCATGCATATACTGTACCTATACACATACTATATGCATATATGAAATCACTTTAAACATTGTAGTTAACTATTAGTTATTCTTTAATATAAAAGAACTACTTTACTATTTACTATGAACTGAGAGGTCTATGTCTAATATTTGTCCTTTTATTCTCCTGAGATAAAAAAAATACAAGTACACATTTTACCCATGTGTGTTTTTGAGTGTTCCTCTGCACAGATGACGTATGCATATATGAAAGTGACAGAGGTTCCCCATCTCTAAATCACACTGCACCAACACCCCTGGTCATTGAACGAGGGAGTGTGCTCTGGGAATACGGAAACATAATATATAGAGATATGTTTCATTTAGCACCGCAAATGACCTGCCTTCTACATTTCATAATCTTTCAGCAGCTCCTGCAGAAACGGTTTCTTCAATGCTCCTGTGTCTGGAATGCTTTATCTTATGAGCACCATAAATAATTAATGATACATCCACAAATATGACATATAGGACACGCAGATAAATAATAGATTTGCTTCGTGAACAGACGCCGGTGGTGGAGACTGTCGATGTTTGGACGGTAAATTAATCCCTGACGATTCCCAAGACCTGCCAAAAATAGGCTACACCATTTATTTCCTCTCCATTTACACCAACCATAATTGCTAATGAGCTGTGCTGCTAACAGGATACTTAAAATTCCCCATCTCTGCCAGCATGGCCAGGCCCTATGTGCTCACAGAAACCCTCTGTAAGCCTACTTGTACAGATGCCCTGCAAATCTTGGCAGGTCAGGCTTATCAAACTGAACCCTGTGCTACCCTACAGCGAGACTAGCCTGACTGCAGCAACTGTTACTTGGCAATCTGAAAATCTGCCAGGTCTACAGCAACCCCAGGAGTGTATATTTTAGAAACTTGCAACAGAGTCTAGTATTTTTTTTTTAAGTGTCATCTAAAGAAAAAAAAAAGCCGTCCATGATATGGCTCATTGCATGCCAAGAACACTGAGTCAGTCTGGCTGGGGCAGCTGTTCCTGAACTGGGAGACTGGGTTTCAATAAGGCACTGCAGGTTTCAGAGTAAACGACTGATGTACAATGACATGACCATAAGCCACCAGAGCTTGGTGTCCCCTTTGCAGAGAGGTGCTTGAGCACAGCTCCCACACTTGAAGGAGGATGGCTCTGCTGTACTGTAGAGGAGAAGGAGAAGGAAGGGTGTAATGATATTCAGAGCAAACTGTAAAAACAACCGTCTCCACGTCTCTTCCTCTCACAGCGGAGTGCGGGGTGCGGAGTGCGGCGATGGAGAATTACCACTAATGACTTTTAAACATGGTCCAATATGTGTCAGGATTTGTCAACCCAAGGAGCTGAGAAATTGCCAGAGTCAGAGGGAGAGATATTGACCTGGTGGGGAGGATTAGCAAAGGCAGAGCTGCTCCCTCTGAGCTGCTTCTCGTAGAAGGCCGTGCGCCCCTGAACTCTGACGATAAGAAACCACATTAATCCAATGGTGGAGGAACACTTCTGACATGTGGCCGTGGCCGGTAAGAAGTGGAGGAGGAAGTGGGAAGAGGAGAAGAGGGCTTGGATCAGGACACATTTGAACTCAACTCAGGTCTGTTACTGATTCCCACCCCTGCAAATCCTATGTCTCTCCCTTTCTCTCCCACACTTTAACAACAGAAGGGGTGGGCCTTGCTATGAGCTCCTACATGGGCTCTTTTTGATAATAAATCCCTTGGATTGGTGGTAAGAAGCTGGAAAAAAGGTGTTTTGAAGAATTTATCTTGAACACTTTCAGAAAAGGATGCAGAAGGATGGTTATCTTTACTTGATTAGGGGGGTTTCCATGAGGTTGCTTCAATAAGGAGTGCCTGGGGCAGCAGAATTAATATCCAATAGGGCAAAATGAACCCTGACTGCATTACTCAGTTTATCAGTTTTAATTCCATTGCTGAATTCAGTACAGTTCTCATAGGCTCTGGGTGATCATCTCCACTATTCAATGAGAAACTGTGATTCCATTCCTGCTCTGGAACAGAACCTTGGCAGAAAAAGTATATTTGAGCTGAAACAAGCAAAAAGAATACATTTGTTCTCCACCTAGGACTTGTCTCTAACGATATGTTGTTAACATTCATGGAAATGAGTTAAGTAAAGTACAGCCATCTTTTAACTTTTCTACGCAACTGTAATTTTTATCGCAAGCTGTAGTGGCACACAGACAATACTCTCAGAACCGTAACCATGTTTCATAAAGCTACTGTAAATGTTTAGCTAAACACTAAGCCATAGTGCTGTCAGACAGTGGAGTCTTCTAGTCCTGGTCCTGGGGAATGTGAAGTATGCTGTAGCTAGGAAGATTAAGAAGGCCAGGAACCAGCACAGCCTCTAAGGAAAGGTGACTGGCCAATCAAGTGACAAGAACATAAAGGTAGTTTGTGTGTTAATTGAACATGCGCAGAAATGTCAATTGTTGTAAGATAATGTCCCTTAAGTAGGAAAGCCTCCAACTGCTCAGAGCTCCCTGAGTCATGGCAGAAAACCACAGAACACCCAAATGAACTAAACAAACAGGACACAAGTTGAAACCAAGTGCTCAGCAGAGTCAATGCAGAACACAAGAGTGGAAATCTGATCCACAGCCGCAGTTCAATGTAAATCTGCTTATAGAAGCAACTTTGAGGGAAAACTTTGCTAGCATTTATTATATACGCCATTAGATAAAAGAAAAAAACACCCACAACGAAAGGTTTTCAATTGTAATCAGATTCAGTAATGGAAGAGTAATAGCTGAAATAACTTTTATTCCCACTTGCTCTCTGAGCTTGGAGAAGAACAATGAGCTCCATCTAGTCTGAACATTGCTTCTGGACTTTCAAATCATCAACAACCAAGCAACTAGAAAATATCAAAGAAATATCAAGACTAATTGCGGCCTTTTGTTCATTAGTTTTTCAACACCTCTATCACAGCAAATCTTGACTGTATGACATGACCTGGTTTCTTTGTAAATCCAAGACAGAGTGTTGGAAATGCTCTCGTGCGATCGACAAGGGCTATGCACCACAAGATGCACCACAGATATAATCTACAAGGGCTGCAGATTCGGGTTTCAGAATGCCTGGTTTTCCAGTGCTTTGAAAAACAGTGCGTTACTGGAGTCACAGAGGTCAGTCAAGATATAGGCAGAGTGCCCCAGCTTTGTAGACACAAGAGAGATGATAGCAGCAGTTACTTGGAGATGACACAGCTTAGTCATGAAAAAAGCACTGTGCCTTGTAAATAGCAAATACCATTCTATCTCCCAATACAGTGCAGCAGCACTCTCTATCAACAGGCCTGCTTTGTTACCTATTCAGCAAGGGGTTGCGCTGTGTAAATATTACTACAGCGATTATTCCCACCTCCCTCACAGAAGGAAAAAAAAACAAAGTGCTCCAGCCATCACGTGGAAGAGAGCAAGAGGCCCAGTCTGCTAGGGGGGTGGCTCTGGACTGAACGGCTATAAATATTTCATCTTTCAGAGACGGTGAGTCGTGCTCCTACTGCGCATCCCTGATAAAACACTCAAACAGATAATAAAGACACCCCGCGACACACACGCAGTCTTCCATTTTCCTCTGGAAAGCCTGCCTGCATGCAGTAGGGGCTCCCTCGTTGCTGTAGGACTAACTGCCTCACACACTCCCTAGGATCTGGAATACCGCAGACGTGAAATGTGTGATATATTTGAAATTTGGCGTGCATATCATTGAAATCATTTTGCAGAGTGTACAGGATGCGGATATGTTATTTTACGGATAGCACCACATATTAAAAGTGCGGCATCTGTCGAAGTGTGTACATCAAACCTTTCTTGATTTTGATAGTCTTCAATTTCAGTTTCAAATCTGTTTCTTTCCTTTAATCACACATTTCTAAAGTTTAATTGTATTTCTTTACTTATATAATGTATATAAAGTGCCCTGAGAGTGCTCAGTAGTAAGTGATTGATTACCTTCCTGTCTTTACCTCAGGCACATTTCTTTTTGGGGGGGGCTTTTGAGCAAACAAGTACAGCTGGAAAATAAAAAAATAAAATAAGCATGCCTGTCCTTGAGAAGAATGCTTTCCTTCCCTTTTCTTTGCAACTGCAGATGAGAATTTGTCAGCAAAGCTACCAACTTTTCCCGACAGATCTCTGACAAGTCATAAAGCCTTACATGCCAGCAGAGGGGTTCTGTCCCCTCTTGCAATGTGACAGCTGCACGGTTGTGCGACAGTATCGCTTTAAAAATATGTCACTGCAGGCCCGGGATAAATTGCACTTGCATTTTTGTGTGTGGCATGAATTTTTTTTTTTAAATGACTCCAATTCATATTCAAATGATACGCTACAAGGCAATGGAAAGAAATCTCTCCGGGTAGTTGTAAATTATAATTATGTCACACATAGCGTTGGTAAGAGCCGCCTGTCTAACAAAACAAAATGATTACACATAAGACACATTTCTGAAGGATATAGAGTCATCACAACAACAAAATAACTGTTACAAGTCATTTCAGGCCTCAGTGTTTTATTAGGTATAGTCAGGGATGAGATAATGAAATTATTTTATAGGAGAACCCAAAACAGACAATTTAGAGCAGCCAATAAAATTTAAGCTGCAAGTCAATTGATGGGAGAAAACTAGAAAACCCATTAAAAACCCTCAATAACACAGGGAGAACATGCAAACTCCACCGGACAGGTGCTCCAAGCTTAGGCATCTGAGTTTTATTTGGTAGGATATGTGAATAGAATTAATGCTACAGGCTTCTTAGATATTTTATCATTGATAACCCCAGTACAGTAATTATAGGTACTACTGCACATACCTATCAGACATTACACACTCTATACATGATATGTGTATTGGAATATACTTTGTAACAATCCCTTCTCTTTCTGTGCTTCAGACATCCTGGAAGTCACTGCAAGGATGCCGGTGACGGCTATTTAAATTCACTTATCTCACAAATGTTATCGTTATCATTCATTTTTACACAGTCACCTTGGAGGAGCGCGTGGAGCTTGCAGTTTTAAACCCGGGGAAACACAATTGGCGCACTGGAGAGCCACTGCTGGGTTTCTGGCTGCACAGAGAAAGGCAGATGTGCAGGCTGAGAGCTAAGGCCAGGGTCCCCGGAGAAGACCCCGTGAGCAGGGAAGCATTTCAGTGCTCCCTGATCCAGCAGAAGGGCCACTAAATGTGCAGCCCCCTCCTGCAGTCCTGATGAAGATACAAGTCATTTCAGGGCACAGGACTCCCTCCCAAGCTGACTCTGTTCATAAATAACATAAGAACAGAGCTGGCCCTGTCTTGACACCATCAATACCACCCTGTGAGGGGTTTAGGGTAAACTGCTAGTGGCAGTTTCCGTGAAAAGTTTACAGAAGGAGGCTGGTGCACTGTCGTCTTTAATTTCTGACCTCCACCTCTTGCCCAGCAAAACTTTTTGTGTTTTGAACTCTGTCGCTGAGAAGTGAAGCTGTCATAAGTGTCCCTGTCAGAACGATCCCAGTGAATATTAATGTACTTTAATGGCTCCGATAAGAGAAGTAAAACTGAGCTCAGAGAGAGCCATTTAATATGCCCTTTATAGAGCATTAGAGAAGACAGGAGCAGTGGTGGAGGAATCATCAATTACTGCCTTCATCAGGAATTCCCGGCGTCCCTGAGGGACCCAGACTGCCAGACGTATCCCGTGATAAACACTCCCTCTTATCCTTCTGGCACTATGGGATATCCTACTACAGGCCTCACTACAGTCCCATTACAGTCTCTCCAAACCCACTACTGAATGAGCTTCCATTGCATATTACATCCAACAGGTTTTGCATAAATACAGAAGAACATTAAAGATATGCATATTGAATTAAAATTTACATAAAATAAAAAAACATTGCAGTTTCTTATCTGATACTGATTTTTATTCCCCTAAACACAGCACATTCCTCATTTACTCTAAAGACCCTTACAGGGGTTTCAATGCGATACAGACCAAAATTAATTGGAAAAAACCTTCTGCGGATCTGATCTCTAAGAAAAGGAGCTCCTGTCTAAAGGGAGCACAGAAAACAAAGAGACAGCTCAGGTCTTTGTTTTAAAACTGATTTAATCCACTAAAGAGCTATTATATAAAAAGCGCTCCCTAGAGCACAGTTGGCCAATTTGCCTCTTCTCCATCAGACACTCAATTTATTCTGTTTTTCTTTAAGTGGAATAAAAAAAATGTTTCAACAGCAACACAAAACAGTAATAACAAACACTATAAAAGCTGTAAAGTGCTGAAATTATCCCATTTTACATGCTAAGTGCTAATTTCAAACTAGGTAAACTGACTGAGGTGTGGCTCAATCATGACTTGAGCAGGCAGACTGAACACACACTTGCTCAGACACAGGGGCACCTGCAGGACTTGAGCAGGCAGGCTGAACACACACTTGCTCAGACACAGGGGCACCTGCAGGACTTGAGCAGGCAGGCTGAACACACACTTGCTCAGACACAGAGACACCTGCATGACTTGAGCAGGCAGGCTGAACACACACTTGCTCAGACACAGGGGCACCTGCATGACTTGAGCAGGCAGGCTGAACACACACTTGCTCAGACACAGAGACACCTGCATGACTTGAGCAGGCAGGCTGAACACACACTTGCTCAGACACAGAGACACCTGCAGGACTTGAGCAGGCAGGCTGAACACACACTTGCTCAGACACAGAGACACCTGCAGGACTTGAGCAGGCAGGCTGAACACACACTTGCTCAGACACAGGGGCACCTACATGCGGCTGCTGGGGGGGATCTTCCGTCCGTCCCTGAACCATGTGACCTGCGGCTGGGGAAAGCTGCGGATCCGTGGGGCTGGAATGACGGCTCCGTCCCCCTGGGAAACGGCCTGTGAGCGCTCCCCTTCCTCAAAGTTGCCCATGACTGTGGGAGACAGGCAGAAGGCAGACACAGTGATGATGGAAACCAGTAAATGCATGGGGTTGCACATTCTTGGAAGGAAAACACTTGCAAAATTTCTAGACATCTCTGCTTTTATTTGCAAACATCTGTGCATTACCAGAAAACTGTTTAGTCAGGTGAGGGTCACAGCCACCCCGAGCCTGTTCTGGAGCCACAGGGCACAAGGTGGACATGACAGCACACAGCTGGACAGCACACCAGTCCATTGCAGGGATAATGTACAATCATACCTAGTCAGGTTGGCTTTGGGGGGTGAAAAGGAGAGCTGAGCATCTGGCATACACTCATGTGAACACTGGAGGAACATGCAAACTCCATACAGAATGACATTCAGGTTCCTTGATCAGTGGAGATGCAGGGTTAAGCACCTTGCCACCATCCCACTTCTCTACTTATAGCATAAAGAATAATTTCAACAGAAAAGAACTGGTTCAGCACTACCTGCTCTCATTTAATCACTGCAAACTCTCTGGCAACAAATGTAATTATAGCTCAGCTTTGACATAATGAGTTGAAGCCATTACTGGCGACACGCTGTAAACCAGCCCCTGTGCTGCAGATTATTGGTTGTGATGGCTGAGAGAGATGAGATGAGCTTTAGTGAAGTACATTTTTATTGATTATCAGACTCACCCCAGTCCAGATTTGATTCGTCAGACCAGAATCTCACCTGAATAAATGAAGCTGTATGTGGAAGGGTAGGGTGGGATGTGGGGTGTAGTTTAACCTTAAATAACAAGGACCAGATCCTACTAAAGGTTCATTCAAGGTTTGTCTTTGTCTGTGTGATCCTGTAGTGGTGATTGAAACCAGAATCACTCTGTTAATGACTGAGCTTTGAGGTGAGGACACCAGCCATCATCTTCATGAGGGCCCAACCTGAGTGACACAAATTAATGTAGCCAGTCAGGTCTGATGTGCGTGTTTAAGGGAGCAAACCAGAGCCCTTAGAAAGCCCACTCAAATAGGGACAACATATGATCTTCAGTGGGGTGCTGTCTCCAACAGCCCAAACATGGCTGGGCAGGGTCAGAGCACTGTTACCAACTGCACTGTAGGGTTGCAGGATAAATTAATCCCATGCAGTTTAGAGGAGTTTTTCATCAGCCCCATAATTGAAAAATCTGTCAAACACATATGACAATATGCTTTAACTGGTGTGGCTTTGAAACATTTGGAATAACCAATTCTCTTTATTTGACCCACTTGATTTAGAGCAGCCACTTGGGCATTTTTCATGTGTTGGCACTGAGCTATGAACCCAATCAAACATGGGATAACACGTGATCTCCAGATGGGTGCTCTGAAGATCACATGTTGTCCCCCCTGTAGGGAAGAATGAGTAAGTGGGGGCAGACTGTTCTGAACCGCCTGCCATCGATAAACATGTTACAGGTGATACAGCCCTGTACCTGAGGCTCAGCACTAACTGGAGGAGAGACTGAAGGTGTCACTGAGAGCCGCGACAACCCCGACTGACTAATCGTACCCTATCTAATTGTGCATCTCCTCTTGGGGAATCCCTATCATAGGCAACTAGTGACATGACCCAAGCTCGAACCCATGATCATAGACCTCAAGTGAGTGTCTTTATTGGTAGCACCACTCATTAGACCTGCCAATGTTGCTTGTTAACAAGATGGCTTAGGGGAGTGTTACTCTGACAGGCAAAACACAACTGTTTGTGATCCATGTCTGCAGGCCCCACTCTCAGACTCCAATTAAACAGGCCCTATGCAGATGTCTCCAAACCCTGCTTAAACTCTTTCAACTTCAACTTGAACATTGCCACCCCCTTTCTCTGTTTGAAGAAAAACGCAAAAGCAGCCTTTTCTAATTGACCGCTTTTAACCAGAGTAATTAAAACAGGGACAAAATCGTTAATGACTCTCCCCATTATCGTTTGTCATTAGCAGAGCTTACTTATTAATTTCTCATTACCTACTCAATTAAGCTGTCTGTTTCTGATGGGAGGGTGACAGGGAATTGGAGAGGGTGGGGAATAGGGAAGAGGCGAAGGATTTTGAATTCTGTATTGTTTATCCCATTCATAACCAATAAAACAGTCCCTGAGTCCCACTCTTAAAATCTCATATTGAGTACCACATGGAAATTCAAATGGGGTAATACAGTAGTTAATTTCAACATTGATTTATAATAATGCCACCTTCTATAAATCATCCATCAATAGAAGGCTATTAGAGGTATATTTAAAAAACAAATTCTAAGAAATATTTACTTGGATCTTGTGATAAATAAAAACCATAATTTATACCCCAACCAAAAAGCCTCGACTTTCAAGCAAGATGCCAGATTCCTGGTGTGCCTTTTATCTCGACGATCTGCTTTTTCCCCAAGAATTAATAACGCTAGACTGTGAATGAACAATAATGTTAATACAAAAAAGTAACTGAAATTCAACCTCTTTGATCTTTGATTCTCTGTGTTGCTTCCTCCTCATCCTGCCGATCCTTTATCAATTTCTACCCTTGTAGATTAATTGCCCTTGTGTTATTGTGCAGATCTTAGGGTAGATATAAAACACTCTCCAGTAGTGTTCAGGAAATATTAGTGCATACATTAATTTAGTAATTAATTCCACTGTCCAAGACATTGCTTTTTACTTGATATTTTATATTTACTAATGTGATACACAGGATCCTAAGTTTAAGATGGGATCCACTCATTTGCACTGAGGTGCTGAGTTCACTTTGATAAACCATTACAGGTTTTCTGTGGAGTACACGCAGCACACAGCAGATGAGTTGGATGAGTCTGTGAAATCAAGGGTGAACTCTAGGGGAGCCAGATTGGACAAAACCTAAGTGGGGTTTAGCCAGGATACTATGGTTCACTTTCATGCCCTTCTGAACAGTCATGGGTTCCTTAAAGACCAAGTCAGACAGCACCTTGTCTCAATGTCTCATTTAAAAGAAGGCACCTCCTGTAGCATGAGCCCTGTCTCCTCACTCCCTGCTCAACACACCGGAGCACTGGACTGGATGTTCAGCTCTGGGGGGAAAGGCTCCCCCATAAGGGCCCAACACCAGTAAGAGCAGCAATCTGGCTTGCCTTTGGAGTCCTCCGGCCCATTACAGACCAGCTGTGCTGGGCCAGCTTCTGAGGTATGATGAGATCAGATTACAAGGTGGTAAAGCTGCTGATGTGAGAGATACCTGTTGGTAATACCTCTATTACTTACCAGACAGTCTAGAGGCAGATAGTTTCTAGGCAACCCAGTCTCCAAGAGTTCTAGCCACACAGGTCAGATGATTGGGTTCAATGGGTGAAAATGTGTGACTAGTTGCAAAATACACTTTCAATTAAATGTCTCCTTTGCATTCCTTGAATTAATGGATATTGAACACAGCATCACTTTGCACTCTGTAGTTAATGCTTTAGTTAAATTGGGGAATACATCCCTGTTTGATTCTGTACTCTTTTAATTTAATACTCAAAGTTCAGCTTTGTGCAATGCAATCATGTGAGCCAGCCACATGTCAGCTTGCAGCTATGTAGTCCTGGTGAAGAAATGTGAAATGTGAAAAAAGACAAAAGCCACCTTGAAACACAAACTCTCTATGTTGTCTAGAGGAAAACGATGATCTCACGATTGGAGTCCCTCCTCCTTAAGGGCGCCCCGGCTCTTCCTTGTTTGTCTTATTCCCCGCACCTGCCCCTTGTTCCAGTCTCCTTCCTGTCCCCCTTTAAAAGCCAGACGCAGTCGCCAATCGAGGCTCTGCATCTGATCTCCACATCATGCGAGCTCGGGACCTGGTTGCGCCTGGCTCCGTTATGTTTTTAGCTTCCTGCTCCTGTTCCTGTTCCTGTTCCCCCCGCCAGTCCCGACCCGGCACCTGTTTTTAATCCCTTATTTTTGGATGGATTACCCGGCCATGGACTTTTGCATAGTTTTGGTTTCTCTGGTGGACTTCTCTTTGGATCGTTTGCCTCGGCCACACCTCCCCGGATCACCAGCACTGCATGGACACGCCCCCCTGTTTTCATCCCCGTATTCCTGCAGGACTTTTTCCCCAGTGTTTCCTCACTACTTCGGATTGTGTCGTCCGCACAGGGTCCGGAAAGAACTGTTCGTTACAGATGATGCATGAGATACTGAGCAGCATGGTGAAGCAAATGTTTTTAAAAATGTGAGAGCAGTAGCAATGGTTAGATTCCCACTCCAATCTACCTTGTTGATCTTTCATTTTTCTTTGGCAACAGAAAAAAGTAAAATCATAATGAAGAGAAACAGAAAAAAAGATCTTTCATTTACATAAGCACATTTAGAAGATAGCATTCTGACACCAAAACAACAGCTGTTTTGATAAAAACAAAACATTTATCACCTTCAAACTGATTAAGGGCTTTATTAAAACAGCTGTCTGTTTTGAATTTCAATACACGTGTTCAGTGCAACAGCGAACAAACAATGGTTTAACCTTCTTTGTACAAGCAGCACTGCGACACACACACCCGGCCTCAGTGAGCACCTGCACAGGCGGAGCAGTGGCTCTGTGGCTAAGGATCTGCGCCTGTGACTGGAAGGTTGCCGGTTCAAATCCCGCGGCCGGCAGAGGAATCCTACTCCGTTGGGCCCCTGAGCAAGGCCCTTAACCCTAACTGCTCCAGGGGCGCCGTACAATGGCAGACCCTGCGCTCTGACCCCAAGCTTCTCCGTGTCTGTGTCTCCATGGAGAAAAGCTGGGGTATGCGAAAAGACGAATTCCTAATGCAAGAAATTGTATAGAGCTAATAAAGAAACATTATAAACATTATTATTATTATTAGGTAGGGCCAGCAGGCATACTCACAGGCAACCTGCACTTCCGTTCTCCGCTGCATGAGGGCGCCAACGCGGTTCCGTACGATGCACCGATAGAAGCCGGCGTGAGACCGGTCCAGAGAGGGGATCTGGTACCTGGGGGCGAGAGTTGGGAGATATCAGTGGGGTTTTGGAATCGGACTCTTCAAAATTCGGGTTGGACCTTAATTTTGCCTAAGCACGCTATCTGTTCATGCAAGAAAGCACTGATGGGGGTCTATCACATTTTGACAAAGGGAAGACCATTAACCCAACGCTGCATGAATTACATGAGGATGACTGAGGCTGCAAAGCATGAATGGTATAAAGTGCTAGCAATCAGCCAAAGGCCAGTCCAATCCCAGGTCTCTCACAGCAACATGCCAGGGACATCTGGATAATTAAGTTTCAATGCCACCTTTCTCTCACGCTGAGATTCTTTAATTCTCAGTGCATTTTCAGCTTCATCTTGAGGCACGCAAATAAATCTGCACCACAGGGTAGTTCTTTAGGTTGTGTCTTTAATTCCATAGTAATTACATAGTACAGATATGTGAACTTACTCATACTTGCAATGACACTATGCATAATCACAATATAATTCATGCCATTCTTTAGTTGGAATATACAGCTTCACATATATTTTGAAATCACCATTAACAATGGCACAGGTATATCTATAGGTAAAGAGAATCACACCATTCCTTTCTCTGTGTCTCCAGTAAAGTCCTGATCCTGGATACTTCCCTCTTGTTCTCAATATTACCCACACTGCTGTGCCAAACTAACAAATAGACTGCAAAGGAACAAGTAATAGGTTTATTCCATGCTGAAAAAAAGAAGAAAGAGAACACAACGTTTCGGCCGTGGAGCCTTCTTCAGGTGTGCTACCTGAAGAAGTGCTCCACACCTGAAGAAGGCTCCACGGCCGAAACGTTGTGTTCTCTTTCTTCTTTTTTTCAGCATGGAATAAACCTATTACTTGTTCCTTTGCAGCCTACGCATGCTGACGCAGCTGCCCACCTGAACTACTAACAAATAGACTGAAGCTTTTGTGAGTTGCCCTACTTAAGGCACTGGGAAGAAAATACGGCAAGCTAAATTTGAAGTTTGTGTGCGAATTGAGGGAGTCTGGAACCTCTGACCTTCAGAGATGAACAGTTTGATGAGACTTGCAGATTATGTCAAAGCCCCATGTTTCCTTGTATGATTTACTCATTTTTATAGCTTCAGCCGTGTCTCTTTGGTCAATAAACCAGTGTGTATTGCCGTAAAAGATGCCTGCATGAGCAGACTACTCGGGCTCCCTCTGGTACACACTTACTTTCATGTTAAATTCCTTTTTCCACACCTCCTCTGACCTTGAAATTCCTGCTGCACACAGGCTTTCCTCCAAGGCTAGATCTTAAGACCTGCAGTGCTGCACATTTCCAGCAGGGGCCACTCTAACACACACTATGTCTGCAGAGCAGCTGTGCTGGCTCTTGCTGAGGGTCTAGTTGGAACAACAGTACGCTGGAGAGGGGAGAGGCTGACATCACTGCTGAGTATGAATACATTGTCTTTTGTTTGAATAATTAGCCCCTGGAAAGGAAAGTGTCCTTTTCCTTAAAAATTGTTTGGGCTGGGCTGTGACTAGCGTGCTAACAGGTGCATACCCTTCAGACTTTTGTGCATTCCCCGCTCATGCTTATATCCAGTAGGTTTTGCACAGCTAAAGCTGGAAAAGCAACAATTTCCCATCAAAGCAGAAACCAAAGGATGTTGGAAGGTGATTTCAAAGCCTTTGTTGGAAGTGACACTCTCACCATCAAGCCACTTGCCTTTTAACAAGACACAGGCAGGGCAGCCTCAAACCAGGGGTCAGTGCCAGTGGCCAGTGGAGGAGAGCCCAGCACAGTGTGGCTGTAAGCTCCTGAAAGGCCGAAGGGGTCAGTATGAGAGTCAACAGAGCCCTGGTATGAGAGTGATCCCAGCCCTGCGAATGGTGGGGGCTCGGCATATCCCAGTCACAGTCGGCTAGTGACACAACCCAGTCTCGAACCCATCACCACAGGGCCATGCCAGAAGTCCTTACCTTATATACTTAAGCGTCGATGAACAGAAAAAAGATGCAATAATCAAATGATAAAACTCTGATGCTTGAGCTCATTTACAGATATTCTGACTGAAAACATTTATAAATTAAATGAGACGCACTAAGTCCTGGGTCCCAAAACCCTCCTCCCCCCTCCAGGAGTTTCACTGCTTGTAGAACTGCTTCTGCCTGCTCAGAGTGCAAACAGAAGATTCACAGTGACAATGTAGTCAAAACCATTTATCAGCCAGCAGTTTGCACTGAAGCATAAGAAAAATATCTTTCAAAAACCTGACAAACAAACAAGTCAAGAAATGAACAGCCGAGATGGAAAGGCTCCTGGCACCAAAGCAGCTGGAAAAGATCTTCCTGAGCTCTACAAAGAGATCAGAAACACCATGTAAAATAAATTTAAAAAACACATTAAGATTTGCAACAGCAGAAATGTCTGCTATATATCTTGAAATTCAGATTTTTCATCACACTGTTCAAAGATTTCTTGACACCTCTCTACATGTAGGGAATACATATTCACTTAAATCCCATAGATTGCAGGATATCGGGAGAGCTCCGGAGCATGATCAAGAAATGTTCGGAGGCATAAAAAGTTCCCAATTTCAGGCATTTAAACACATAAACATGGAAGAAAGGTAAAGCCAGTAAAGGAAGGATCATCCCTGTTTGCTTATCGCAGTTATCTCAGAGGCACATCTGTGCTGTAAATTGCTTTTGTTTTGGAATAAAGGAGTACCACCTTGCTGAAAGCACCAGCACCAATTTTATTTTGGGGCTTTCAAGGTGTTGCCTATCATGAGTAAAAGATAGGTTTGCCATAGGATGCTTGAACATGAAGGTTCTAGAAATCACTGGACACTAAGAACTGGTTTTTGGAACTGTAACTGTTTTTTGTAACAATGTGCAGTTACAACACTGTTTGAGATTGGACTAGCTCATTTCATTAAAAACAAGCTGGTGTTTGGAATCAACCACACGTGGTACAATTGATTCACCTTAATCTAACAGACACTTTTTATAATCTCGGAGTGCTAAGAGTACCAGGGGATCAATCAATTTGCTCTACACTTACTAAAACATAAGTACATAAGAAAATGCTTTTCTCTTTCTCTCACACTGTCATTCCCGCTGAATCTGAGTCAACAGTACAGTGCTTGACCCTTGAGCAATGGTCTTGGGTTCGATGTTACTATTTTGAAAAACCTTTTGACCCAGGGTTAAAAAATCAACAGAGGGTGGGAGTTTTGATAGAGAGAGATAGCCAGAAAGTTGGGTGGAAAAGATAGTCCGGGGTTCGATTTTGCTGCCTTAAAAAGCTATTGACCTGAGATGTGGCAATCAATAGACACAATAGACTAACGTGGGTAGAAAGATCCCCTAAGACAGGCAGAGAGAGAGCAAGAACGAATGGCTTTTGGAAAGTACACAGACACAAAGTCAGAGGAGGAGTTGGAAGGAGGAAGGTGAGCGATCTGGCTGTTTTAACTCTTTCCACACAAGGTCTGGCAGAAACGAAACTGTCTGCAGGCAGAGTGTTTCTGCAACAGAGCATCCACTGTAGATGCTCCAAGCTCTTTAGTCTGTGCAAGAATAATAATGATTACCTGGAGTATATACTCATCAATCAGGCCGCATATTGAACAGATTCACTTCATGTCATAAGAGCAGCCAGTAACGTTAAACGCTGTTAACTGTCTGGGCTGGATTAGACGGCGAGAGGAGAAGAAAGCTCTCACACAGATTGAAAGTGGGGGGCGCAGGGAGTCTGTGTTGATGGGCAGTCTGAAAGGGAAAACTCCCTGTGTGCTGTCATTAACAGCCTGATAATGAAGTATCAAATAATATTAGCAGAGGGTTAGCAGGGTACACATCCAGCCAAGTGTGTTAAATTACTTCTTGTGTGAAGTCTATTAGTGTTAATGGACTAATTAACAGCGTTGCAATGTGTGGGCTCTGAGATTTCAGCAGCCCTGCACCTAGTTTGTAAACCCGTGCAAAAAGATAATGTTATTTATGAGTGAAGAATGAACGTAGATCTTGCTCAAGGACCAAGGCTGTCATAGTGGAACTGATTTTTTCTCAGTGTATTTTTTCCAGCATATTTAGGTGGTGAGGGAGCAGCCAGGCAAGTACTGTAGATGTTGTACCCCACCCGAAAGGCAACGAGAGATTTTGAGTAGGTCCTTTCCTTAAATGTTTTAACAAGGGAAGGCAAAGAATGAGCATGTGTGAGAATCACGTGTGACAGGTGGAGGATTTTAACCTTCCAAACCTAAAGAAAATATACCTCTTCATCAGCCAGACCTTCACAATGACTTTATGTGTTGATCTGAACATCTGTGGTTAGTTTTTTACAATCAACACAATTAACCTTTCGGGAGCAGTGTGTGTGAACAGCTATGTGTCTAGGGTGTCAGAAAGTGATTGATGGATGTTCCCTTTAAGAGCAATTTCAGTCTGCTTACCTAATCTACTCTAGTTACATGGTAACCTAATTGTAACTAATTGTAATGGCCAACTCACGGAAAGACCACAGCTGCTCAGTTCATACTCACAGCACAGATAGCTACACCACAGATCATAGCATGTATTAGGGACAAGTGTAAGGCTAGGGTCACTATGTATGTGAAGATACATATTTCTGAAACTATAGTAATAAACGAGTTAGAATGCAGCTCCAGTGTTTCATGAGGCTTCCATCAAGGTGCTATTCTTGTTACATAAAACTGCATTCAAAAAAAGCCTCACTCAATAATTCTGTCTTTAAAAACAAATGTTTTTAAAACCACAGCTTATGCCTCTCTATTATAAAAACAGACTCTTGGACTCTTATATAAGGCTACTGCGAACAATTCACCAAGTCTGTTGCCAAGCCTTGACATCACAGAGGCTTTAAAGAACAGTCGGTATGACCCGGTCTGGATGCGAAAAAGCAAAGCATAACTCACTTGCTCTTGCATGGAACACAGAGGTTCCAAGAATGTGCTACAATGACCTTTAACCCAGGGAAAACTTTATGAACACGGAGCGATCTATATTGCTCTAGTAAATGCCACACAGTCCTGTATATCACTTTGCTGCAAGGGAAGTAGTTCTCCATATAAATAACAGACCTGTGGTTTTGGGCTTTTTTATTTCATTGGAAATCAATTGAGTATAATACATTGCGCTCTTGTACAGATTCCCTTTACAGTGCTATCTCCTCTGCTCTCTGCCTTCGCAGGCTCAGAGTATAAGGTGTTATATACAGCATGATGACAGCACACATTCTGTTTTTACACAAAAGGATTGTGGGGGTCTGGAGCAAACTACCCTGCCCTGTTGTCGAAACTGATACCCTGGCTTCTTTCAAGATGTGGCTGAGTATGATTTTGTGGATCAATTGGCCACTAACTGCCAAAATAGGGAGCTGGGCACGATGTTTCTCAGTTGTGTTCTTTCTTATGTTTCTGACGGAGGATTTCTAATCTATAGGACCTCACCTCTGTCATTGTCTGAAACAGAAAACCGTTTTTTTATGAGGTTACAATGAAATTTGCCATGTGTGTTGTCATGTGACTTTTTTCTTTCTTTCCCCCAGACCCAAAAGTGCTTAAACAAATATAACGCGTCCCTTCAGTGTTTTTTTTATTAGGAAGCACAGAGTGAAGGCTGGCTTCTCGGGGAGCTAATTGATTTGCGAGGCTCCCAGGTAAAACAGCCGCCGAGTTAAAGCTCTGAAGAGAAAGAGAGAAGGGAAATCACTCAGACAGAGCCTGGAGTTAAAAACAGACACGCGGATATATGTCAGGGATGAAACCTGAACCCATTCATCTGCCATGGCTGATGGAAGAACGCATACCAGAACAGGACCAGAGTGCTTTTCAATAGCAGACCGACAAGGACTTAGGGCTCAGGGGCTGACATAAACTACAGGTTTCTCACAGGCACCAATTCACCTGGAGCGTCTTCAAACACTATCAATTTGTCTAAACCAGGGGCAGGCAATCCTGGTCTTGGAGGGTTGGATTGTCTCCAGATTTTCATTCCACCCCAGTCCTCAACACTCTAAATCAGTTTCTTGTGGGCTTTAAAGGGACTAATTGAATAGCTTCTCCCAGCTCTTATGGTCTTAAATCTGATATAAATGCTTAAATCCATATTTGCAGAGTGCAGTGTCGATCGCTAGATGTAACATTTGGTCAGTAAAAGAGAAAGACGTGAAATAAAGAAACAAATATGACAAACACATCCATGCAAGGTAGGTAAGAATTTATTCATAGGACTTTGAAACAGTTTCCAAGAGTTGTGTCCCCTGGTTCGTGTTGCACTGTTCATTCAGAAGACATAAGCTCGCCTGACTTTGTCATTGCCTATGAAGACTTTGTCAAGCTGCAAGCTCTGTAGGTGCTGCATGTTTCATGACATTATCTTATTTAGTAAATATACAGAATCAGAATTGTGTCTGTAGTCTCTGTTTACCTTTACATATTCATCCGCTGTCCAAAATATTCGAAATTCCTGCTGAACAATCGGTTGGGTTTCTGCCAGAACCAAGTACTGCTGGAACAGAACAGGGCAAGAGCACTGCCTGGACCTTCCAGCAGTTCTGTGAGTTTTCAAAGACTGAGATCAGGGGATTCTTCCAGCCAGGGAAGAATGATGCCACTTGTGCTTTGCCCAGCCTTGTGTGAGTCTATGAATTTAACTGTTATTCAGACAAATGAGTGTTGTAGTACAAAAGCTGTTTTGGCAAATACAGCAAATACAGCAAATAAACAGGCACCTTCCTAAAAAAGTTCTCATACACTTGCCAATTTACAAGTAATACAGAACCAGAAAGAAACTGACTCAGTAGTGCAGGGGCTGCTGCTAGATTATTAATAGTTCTGTTTGCTATCAATCGTTGCTCTAAACATAAAGTATACAACACCCAAGTCTTTAAATGTGGAAATCTGTGACTGACTTTCTCAGTGTTTGATTTCAACTCTGCCTGCTTGGCCACACAGTGGTTTTTTGGCATCCCTTCTGCCAACAAAACACTCAAAACAATCAACTGTTAATGCCTACAAACATCTCAGATGGAAAACAAAAAGAAATTCTGTTTCTTCAGTCATTTTTTTTTCTTCTCATGAACCGACGGCAAGTCTAGTCTGCACGCAAGCTCACTGCCATCACACTGTAGACAAGGAATATTATTGGATCGAGCTTGTTTTAATTTGTTCTTAGCCGGCATGAAATTATGTCTGCTAATAAAAATACACGCACTTAATCCCAAGGCCAGACGCTGGGTCTATTATTTGTTTAAGTGAGATCTCGGGGTCTGCCTGACATCTACCACCATAAGCGCCTTTTAAAATTACCGAGGCTCAGGGAAAATTTTCTGTAGCAATGATATGCGAAGAAGGGAGAGACCAAAATGCAGAAGACCTGCACAGCAGTGTTCCTGAAAAGTTAAAATGTGTGAAATTAAGGTGCTCACTGGTGAAACTGCCAAGTGAATGTGAGACATCAGCCCTCTCATTCTTTCACAATGAATGCTGATAACCAGTCACGTTTGGGCCAAATGTGGTAGCTACTCAATTTGGCTGGAGGGCTTCTGCATTTAGCTTTTTTGTCAAGTGCCGTCAATCATTCCTAACTTATTTAGTCAAATCTTATGACTTCATATAATTATTTTACCCAAGACTTTTCAAGGAATACAATATACAGAAAGCATAGAGAGTGAGAATTTATCATAATAAAACACAAGGCACAGGAATCACAGCAAACACAGGAATGTGAGGAAGGAGGTGCTGGTGCTGTTTTTTTAGAGAAGTACTCTATTCTTCACTCGAACCTTGCTAGTGTCACCAGGGCTGCTTCAGTGTAGCTGGATACCGAGATGTGTAAGCACCGCTGATTTCTAACAATGTTAAAACAGTTCTAGCAGACTGCGCTGGCATGGGTTTGTAGACCTGTACAGATATTGGCAACACTGCTACATTACAGCTGGGGAGGATCACAAGCATTTTAAAAAGACTACAATTATTTTATTCCAAGTTCATAAAACATTACATTACTCAGGAAAATCACATTGATCTCCTTTGGCTGAGAACCCCCTGTATGGAACTGTTCCATTTACAAGGCGGTCATTTAATTCCTCAGTCCTCAATACCTCGTCTGTCATCTTTATAAGGAAAGAAACAGCACAATGGGCGATGAGATAGTACCTCTCCATAAAGAGAAAAGAGGACACCTTGACGTTTGTGAAATGCCATGTTATTTTTATTAGCACCAGTGGCGTGGCTGAGAGCATTTTACAAGTTTCTCTGACAGAAATAGACAGAGGACAGTATACACTAGGGGCTGGTGACTCAGACATGTGTACAATGGCCATTTCCACTGATCTATCACACAAAGAGCTACTGCTTTTGAATCTTTTCAGATGTGCCTCTTACTGCTAAAATACGTGTTGAAGCATTCTAGTCTATAAGCATCCATGAAACCATACTGTACACTGCTGGGAAGGGTTGCCACAGGCCTGAGTCCTGGAAATACAGGGTGCATGGAGGGACTATACCCTGGACGCCAGCACGACAGTCTGGGTGGATGGGTACTGCGACACCCCATTGCCTACACACCAAAGGAGTTAGGTCCAGGGGCTGCTGTGCTGCATTAGATGATTTCCGACCCACAGCAGACAAAACCTTTTCAGACAACATTTTTAGGACGATTCAAATCTCTCTGTTAACATTAAACAGCTTTATCTGTGCTCTCAGGTCGCCTGTAATCGATCTCTGGGATAAAGGACATCAGTTTGAGTTTGTCAGGAAAGCAAAACCATACTGGCTGTGAGGCTGGCAGCCCTATGAGGGACGGGGTGTGGATGCATGTGGATGCACCCGCAGAGGCTGCAGGGGAAGGGTGTGACCACATGGCAGACTAGGGGCTGAGAAAAGGACAGACGATACACTGATCCGGAGACTGAGAGCTGGAAATTGGATGCCAGCCCAATATTACTCTTGCAGCATACCAGAAGGAGATATATAGCCATGCCTGAAATCCCCTACAGTACGTCATGCTTGATAGAAAAGACTATACTGCAGATATCTAAACAATTACAATACAAATTCATTTTTACGCAATACACTTTATGTCGAGACATCCCAGCTCAATGTACAGAAGTATAAACAAGACAACAGAGAGGTACATAGGGTAACATGTCATTTGCAAGCCATTTATGTAAATCATATTCAAAATTTAAAGTTGTCCGTCCTGTCTTAAAAGAACCCGGAAGGTATATTAAGAACAGGTAAGGGTCCATTCCATGTGTCAGGTGACACACATCTGAAGAAGGCTCCACAGCAGAACTGTGTCTCTGTTCTTTTCCTTTCAGCATGGCATTGACCTGTTCCTCAAGACCAGAGCAGGTCTACAGCATGTTGACTGGGGCAGAGCTGGTGTCTTACCTGTACTCCAGCGAAAAGCGAGTCAGTTCAGTCCCGTTATGGATCCACTTGAACTCCAGAGGCCAGCTGCCCTCTGCCATGCAGGTGAGGACCAAGCGGTTCCTCTCCAGGTGCAGTTGGGTCCTGACGGGCTCTGTCTTGAAATAGGGGGGAACGTCATCTGCAACACAGAGAAGCTTCGTATGAGACCAGGGGGTGAAACCTAGTGCTGCTGGGAAAGGCACTTCCTGGACTTCCTGGGAAATGTGAAATAATGAACCAGAATCCACAGAACAGCTGTCGGGTTATTCCATGGGAAGCCTAACCAAAACACAAACATAAATAACTGGAATACGAACTTGAAGTTCTCTTGCTTTTCTACTCAACAATGTCCCAGGCGAGAAGGTAACAGATTTCTGTGATATGTGATATACTCTGTAAGCTACACAGCCTAATGAACACACAGACTAAGACAGTGATGCCCAAGTCATGAATGTAAGGATGCACATTATGTATAATAAACAGAAGTAGTGCAAGGAAAGGGCTTTATTACCTGATTAGGGAAAATGCTGCTTATTAGTGAAAATATATGGGGATTTTATCAAAATAAAGGTGTTTGAGCACTAGGTTTAATTGCAGCAGGAGGTCACAGGTCTCTAAAGGAAGGACTGTTATCTGGAATAGAGAGAGTTACAGGGACAAAAACCAGGAGGAAAACAGAGAAGAGGAGCGTTTGTGAAGGAACAGATTGAATGTTAAAGATGCCATATAGGATCAATACGAGAATCTGATTTAATAACTATTTGTCCAGGCACATCACAGCACTTATAAAAAAACAATAAATGAGGTTAGATTCATTCACCACAGAGATGTAGTGACTTGGTTAACAGAAACTAGGATTCTGTAGTAGGTTCTGAGGTCCGTGCGTCGGAAGTGTTAAACCCAGGTGTTCCCTAGGCAGCAGCAGGACAGACACGGCCATGGCACAGCAGAGCAGAGACCCAGGTCTGGAACCGGACTCGGTTTCCCCATTCACCACAGGCTTCCCTGCTATACTTAAGTGCCACTTTCAGACAATCACTCCTAATAACATCTTTACACTGCAAATGAAAACCAGTGCTGTATGAAAGGGCTGCAGGCAGCCTAGCCTGTAGAGCTGTACGTTCTCATTTAGCGGTACACAAATAGCGATGTGCGGAGCAACCAGCTTCTGAAACAGAGCTGTCTCCTCTCGAATATGCAGATTAGCCTTCACAGCAGACAAAGGGCCCTTAAAGCACCTCAGAGAGCTCAGAGGACCCACGTGAGGCAGTTACACAGGTCATGCGTTGTACACTCGCTCTTGGAGTTTATTTCTAAATCTGCGCGGCATATTCGGTCAATTACACCTTTTTACTAATTAATGCTAAACAGCATCCAGGTACAAATGCAAGCCTTCCGGTTAACATAAATAATTAAACCCAATCTGTCTCATTTAAAAAGTTCTCTTCCTCTTGCATGGCCACCTTATACTTTAATGAGCACTAAAACACTCCATTACTGATTTCTAAAGTTCACTCAGCTACTACTGTATCGATAAGCAGGGGGCAATAAGTACATTTTCCTTTCCACAGTCTGGGAATATAGAGTTGATCTCAACGTGAGACTGACCTTTATAGAAGTTTATATATAGAAAGTCAGACGTAAGGCATGGTAGAGGCAATTCATATACCTGGTAATTCGAAAAGGGCAAAACACAATTTAATGCAGACAGTGGCAAACCAATGTATAGACAATGAGCATGGTAAAACTACAAGAGAACTGCAAAAACACTGTGCAAAATTCACAATGTTTATTTTTTTATCAGAGGTGATCCATATAGATCATATAGTTAGAAAACCTGCATGCCGTCCTGATAAGTGCACAAAAATATTCTCCCTTCACCCAACTGTTGTCTCCTTTATCATGAGCAGAGTCGCATGGAGGTCAACTGCTGTCTACACAAAACCCAGGAATGGCTTGATATGCCCCAGGATGCAACAAGCCTCAGAGCTTCTACTACTGCCCTACCCCTCACGAGGAAAAAAAATTAAATCCGCATCTATGTATTTTGCAGTATAATGTATAATGTATTTTGCAAAAAAGAAAATAAGGAAACGATAAAGGAAAATCCAATTTTTTCCCTCCAACTGCCAGTTTCCCAGAGACCCCTGCCCCCCAATGAGACACACATCTCCCCAGCTGTGCTTAAACACTCTGCCAGCGAGCACAGCCCTCTCTAAAGCAATGCATACAGTACATATTTCACTGGGAGTCCTGCAGCCTCAGGGCACAACACACACAGACAGATAGGTACTGTATGAGCACACGCTGTCAGTCTGCACATCTAATACTGAATAGAATACTTCTGTTTGCATTAGAAGTGAACAAAGAAAAATCAAATTATACTGTCCTCACTCTTCTAACTTCAAAAGCAATGCCTAACCACACTGGAGGGCTTCTAATCACTATTTTTGTCATAAATGGATTTGGCTGCATAAACCGTACTTTTCCTTAACCCATTGCAAAAAAAAACAGCATCTGTTGTCGTCATCATCTCGGATACCAAATTCACACAGTCACGCCGTCATGTTCACCTTTAAGAAATCCCACAGCAGCTATCGAAAACTCTGGGGAAAAAAGCCTCGAAGAACGGGAGACACAGCGATGGGAACAGGCCATTTTTCTCCCGTTGCTAACGAGCTCTAAGCCGAGAGCCGTGGCACAGGGGTATAAGCACAGCGCTTTTTTTTTTTTTCTGCGGGAAGACCAATTGTCTCTCTTCCTCCAGGCCTCTATTGGGTTAGTGTCAGAGAAGACATAAAGGCTGCTTTGTAATCCTGTGTACACACAGCTCGTGGAATGAATGCTCCTGCTGCCAGCGTGGCCAGAGATGGCAGCATTATTGCCAAAGAGCTTTATCTACACTGGCACTTCACTCCCACTCCCATCCTAAGTGTCGGTGCCCTGTAATAATCCATGGGCACAGGCTGAGAGGGGACTGCTTTTTCAAGTGGCTCTGGCACAGCAGGGTATGAGAAAAAGCCAGCTCTCAGTGGCTTGCAGCCTGACAAGGTCGCCCAGGCATCTGGCCTGCAAGACAGTGACCACCGCTGCCAAGGTGCCACTGAGCTCCAGCCCTCTCCCTGCCATGGTCTGATACCTGGCTGGAAGAAGAGGACTATGGGAAGTGGAGTTGGGCTTCAAGGAGAGTCTCAGGCTGGGGGACAGCCCTGATGTTTGGTCCTCTGTATTTCAAGGCGGGTGGGTGGCTGCGTAAGAGTGAGACTTCCACGGAATACAGCAATCGGCAAAAAGTGAGCCTGGAATATTGAAACCATAAATCTGCAGCTAACGTAAAACTGTCTCTTTTTATGACCTCGCAAAGGTGTTATTGTAAATCTGGTGACTAACCTAAAGCAATGACAGGATAAGCTATTACGGTGTTGTTTTTATTGCTTGCTGTACGGATTTGTCTTAAATATGCAGCAAAACGGCAGACACCGCAACACTTCATAAGCCTTAAATTTAAAACACATGCTGTATAATGTAAGCAGTCCGCATCACGATGGAGCAATTTAATTTCTCCAAAAAATGAGTAAACTATGCAAGCTATGGATTTTTTCTTTTCACCTGATCTCTCTCTTTCTTGGTCCACAGGAAGCCACCATAGTGTAAACTACCACACATGATTGTGAAAAGTAAATGACTCCCCCAGTATCACAGACAAGAAGCCAACAAGCTGAGCAGGTTTCTGAAGTCCTTCAAGCTCGTGCTATGAGCTGCTTGTTGTCAGACCCTGTAGCAGTTAAGGTATGTTTTTCTCCCTGTGACAAAGCCATGAGTAATTTGGCCCTTTTGCATTTTTGAATGAGCCATCCTTCCAGGCTCCATTTCTGCCTGGTGTGCAGTTGCTGAAACAAAGAGATATCCCGCTGGAAGTTGAGCTGAACAGTGCCAGAGCATCACGCCAGGCAGAGAAGAGTGCGTCGAGCCAAACTGACGGGTGGACTGAGCTGAATTCTTAGACACACACTCTTCCACACACGCCTGCTGCCACGCTCACCTGCACTGCAGCGGGACCAACCTTTTAAGCTAGCTTCCTCAAGGGTGTTAAAAAATTAAGGCAGAGAAACAATGTTCTCTGGCTGTAAATAATAAATGTCTGGGTTTCTACAAGGAGCCCCTGAATGTCAGAGAGACTTGCTAACACAAAGAACATTTAGGACAAAGGGCTGTTAAGCAGAAGGAATCTAAATATTCTGTACACAGCAAAACAGGCCAACACTGACGGGTTCCATCCTAAAAAGCACCTGTGCGGATGATACTGGTGGAGAGAGTATGAGAGTTTAGCATATAAAAATGATCATGCTATAGGGGATCATGTGGTGAAGTTTTTCTTAGCTCTAGGAAACATTCAAAACATCATAAACATACAGAGTGGATTTAATACCAAAGGAAGACAATGAATATTCAGACAGATGCAGAGTCTGGAGCTCATGCTAGGTGCTTGAAGGCAAACTGGGGAGAGGCGGTAGAGCAGTCTCCTTGCAGCTTGAAATATATGTCTTTTTGTAGTCCTTGGCTTTTCCTTGCCTCTTGAACATCTTTTCAACAGCAAGAAAAGAGAGGAAAACCAACAACCAACTTGAACTGGGATGAGAGCTGCAATTCTGCACTCTCTGCCTCCCAAGCAGAAGGCAAGTCTCTTCCGTAGATCAAAGCTGTCCCTACACCCAAGGCAGTCCCACACCAATCACATCAAGGAAGAACATTAGGACTGAGAGCAGCTGAGAGCACCTCAAAGATGGTCCTTGACTGCAGTCTTTCTGCCTTGCTGCTTCTCACAGTGATGGCCAACCTTCCATAACAATCAGATCAGGCCTGCAAATTCTAGAAAGTGGAGGAGCAGTGGTATGTATGCTCTCCCTGGTGGCAGGAGGTCAGATCTCATCAAAGCTGGAAATCTGAGGTGCCCTCAGTCAAACACGGCCCCACAGAGATAAATCACTAATCACTAATTCTATAATTACAACTCAGGCTGGTTTCAAAGAGCTCACTCATCAAAGGTTCAATGATGTAAACTTTTTTGTTTTTATTACCATCAGAGGTAATAAAAACAGCCCCAATTTATTCCATAAAGCAGAACTAACACACACTCAATGCACAATAGTAATATCCGGGTAATCTCATCACTGGGAAATTGAGTGACATTAATTTTTACCAACAGAGCCCCACATCCACTTAGTAATCCAATAATATAAATTGACTACCATTAGCTGCCTCTTGACAAAGCATAACATTAAAATTAACTGCAAAAAGCATTTGGTCTGAAACAATAGTACTCATTACGTTACTTTGTACAAAAACTCTTTTCCGATTAGGGGAAAATAAGACAGAAGCTCCCATTAAAATCAGGCCCCTGGCCACAGAGAGTTCTTCATAAAAGTAATAAACTTCATCCAATTGATTAAAATCAAGGCAGACACTACAGATGCATTTCGACAAAGAAGACTTCTTCAGCGCAAGAGCAAAGAAAGAAGGGAAAAAACGACGAGTCTTTAAAGAGGTAATTATTCATTTCGGGTGATCGTTAGAACAGGCACATTTTAAATCTGCAGGGACTTCTGGAAGAAATAGCAGCAGCCATTGATTGAGCACTCTTTAAAAGCAGCGTCAAGCTGATAATCAAAGAGAATCAACCGCAGCACTGTACTCATTGATTATTCGGCGACCGATAATTTGGCTTTCAACATTTTCCAGTGGTTACAGGCCAATCATGTGAAAATGTATTATACAGGATTTACAGACTGAGTAAATACATTAACCACGTACAGTACTAAATATAATGTATTTTACTTTGCATTAAACAAGGTGAAGTAATGTGTGCTGTGTAGAACTTTAAATGTGTATGTACCCAATTTGTGTGATTAAAGTCCTCCGCAATTTAATTGTAACTTTTTTTACAGTAACCATATGCACAACACCCCAAAACACAATGTTATGAAAGTATATGCAAACATAAACAACTGTAAAAAAATCAGTCTTCCTAGGAAAAGGTACCATGTGCTTTGCAAAGCTTTCAGATAAGTTTGTAACTGCAACCCCTGCACAGGCAATACTTAACATTACAGACTGCAAATTCCATTTCTAAATGCTTTATGATTTAAACATAGTATTAATAGAGAAACATAAATGTGATAACCAATACTTACTTATAGAGTAAATGCAGTTATATTGTATACATTACTGTATGTATGGATGTTAACCCTAATCTTGACTGTAGCCTGAACCTTACCTTTCAGCCTAACTCTGGGGTTAAGGGTTTGTAATATGCTTAACTTTTTAAAACTCCATTAATAATGTGCTAATCGATTAATTATTAACAGCTATAAATGACCAGAAAAACTCAAGTGTAACAAGAGTACATTTCTTTGTATTGCAACTGCTCAAAACAATTTCTTCATATTTGACAATCTTCATCCTAACCCAACACTAAACAGAGGAATGGACTGTAACTGTACATTATCACTGTTAAGTAAGCTAGGCTTATTGCTTTAATTATTGCTCTTACACTAATTGCAGCGTTCTGCTTCTCATGCTGTTATTTGGTTAGATATTTTTCTTTATTTATATAGTTGTTTACTTACTTTGTTCTCGTAGCAGGAGCGTGACAGCCTCTTTAAGTGCCTTATCAGTTGAAGGAAAATAAAAACAGGGTTCTGCGGAGTAGCTGGAGATAATTCTTCACATTATTACTTAAGGTAAGGGGAGGGTGGTGCTGGTTAAATTTGTGGGTGTAGGGGTCTTTGCATTATTTTGATTCCTTTCCCAGAAGTCAGTTTTCATTTCATCCGGTTTTGACAGAATTATGATATAATTGTTACAATGATGTTAAACAGGCTTTATTTTGTTCCTACATTTATTGCACTTGAACTGCAGTGACAAAGCTGGGTATATCAATGAAAAGCAGGCTCCTTGGTTCATTTATTTTTTCTTCCAGTTTTTATGATTTATAAATGATGATTTATAAACTACTAACATCTTTACAATATTTCTGTCATGACTGCAGCCGGATTACTTCCCAAACTTCCACTTTGGAAAAAAAAGCAGAGGCTAAGTTTAGGAGAGGCTAAGCAGGGGGCTAAACTAGAGTATTCCAAATTTTCCACAACCAGAGATGGTAGAGATGGGATGTCCTAAAAAAAGCAACGCTATCAGCTTCAGTCAAATAATGCATAATGGAAAATTGAGAAAGTTAAATGTTTCTACCTGTGCTTAATAGAATAATATTTCAAGATCTGTTGTGAAAAATGATATCACAATCAATGTACCAAATAGTACAGGGTTCAAGTAGAGTTTTAGGACAACGTCAGTGTATCTCACTATCAAATCCACTGAGACAGGGGCAACTGGATTGGCCTCGTGTTACCTTCAGAAGTCCAGTTTTATATCCTGCTTAGAAATTTACATAAGATCCTCTTCTGAAATTTTACTTTTAAAATTGGCATTCAAGAGCTCTTTGACAGGCAACAGAATCCCAAATTCCTGCAGCTCTGGGCCAGAGAGGTCAAGCAGATTGGAAAGATCCATCAAATGGGGTGTCTTTCACAGGGACGGAGACTCTGAAAATGAGGGACAGGAGGCCTTTGAGAATTTCATTTAGCGTAATCCTTAATGCTTTCTTAATGAGTTTTAATTTTGGTGCCTCCCTTATCGCACCACATGGAGCTCAAAAGATAAAGGAGAGAGCTTCTAGGGAGGAAGAGAGTCATCCTAACTGCGAGGGAGGGGCTGTTCAGTTGTATTTATCAGTCAGGAAGTGGGAGCTTTTGAGCTGCACTGCTTAGGACTGACCAGTAATGTTGGGCACATCCAGGATAGTCCCAGAAATGTACAGTAGCTCATCCAGGCACAAGTTTAGAATCACAACACCAAGTCAACTTTCCTCCAACCAATTATCAACCAGAAAAGAATGTAAACCATCTATGTTAAGACAATTCCCACCTCTCCCCAATTCTCCTTCCTCAAAACATGCCTCTGAGGCTTTCTTTTAAATGTCTAAGCATATGCTCTTGTCTGTATTTTTCTGTGCTCATAAAATATAAAGAGGAACTCTCTCCTCTTCCAAATCAGGTCACCAACACTTTTTCATATATAGGAACCATTTCCAAAGCCGTTGAGCTAGTAGTGTCAACAGGGCTCGCGGAGTGAATTTTAGCACCACAAGGTGTGCAGAGCACCAATGATTATATTGAGGTATTCTAACACTATACTTAAGAAATGCCCAACCCTAATCTTAGAACTAATTGCTCATTCCTAAATACATCCGTATAAATAACACCATGAACATGCAAGGTGATGCTTTTTTGCCAGCAGAAGTCTCCTCGAGTCTTGAGTGATGAAAGGTAGAGCCGGCTCTGTGTCTTTCACACCTCCAAGCCAGGTGACAACAGCAGCAAGACTTGTAGCGACTCTCCAACCAGCTCCTGTCACCTGCAAATGTTTCTCCTCGAAAGTGAAGCTAAGGAGTATGAAGGCAGTGCTAACAGGTATGGCTACGATCTCCCCTAGGAAAACGAGATAAAATGAATTTACAAAGCGTTTGAAAAAGGAAAAGAATCGTTTTTAAAAACCAACAGCAAACTGAATGCATGCTCTAGCTTTATACCGATGAGGTGTTTTTCAAGTCCAGTCTGGATACATCACAATTGGTATCTCTCACTAGCACTAAATAGTTCAGACTCCTTTTTTTCTGCAACTCGTAGCAAGGCACGCAATAACCAGCAACGTGTTGCGCCTCACTGTAATTATCGGGTATTCAGCACACTATTTAACAACGCTCATTACAGAGGACAGCGATCGTAAATACTTATTTTAGCCAGCCGTACTATAGGGCAGTGTCAGCGAAGAGCTGTGCTGTTGAACTAAGAGCAGGCAGATAAGGGCAATATTTTGATGAGATCAAGTTATCCATGACTGTGATATGTTTTCAATTTCTCTGGCACTTTCGCTTCTTATAAGTGTCACACGGCTTAATACCCCGGCATTACCTTGGTCAGTCCATTAACACGGAAGTAATTTAAATGACAATCCCTCTAACTGGCAGATACATAACGCCTTCCGCTTGAAGGAGCTGAAGGTGCCTGAGTGACGACGTTGTTACTGCTGATCGCTCCTGAGTGGCAGCTCTGCGGGGCTGGGCGGGGGCCGAAAGAGGGGGTGATTAACAGGCCTGCCTCCTCCATCATACGGCGTCCCAGCAGATCCAGGCAGAGAGGCAGAGGCCACAAGCAGTCACCCAGATACCTCACACCTTCTTTCCAAAACGCACCGCACACGCCCAGCTTCGCCCCCCGTGTGATTCATCGCTTGTTCCTTTCCTTGCAATCCACACACTTCATTTTGGGGAAATGCTATAAATCACCAGGGTAGAGACTACCAAGATGCATCGTATTACATATACCAGAAAAACAAATTATGCCACATAAATGTAATGAATGACATAGTGCAATTAAAACCCGACTGTCAAGTATTATAAAATATCGCGCACGATGAAATGTAAGAATTTGTACAGGATAGGTACTACTGTAATAGCATTGTGTTTTACACAGTTTTCATATCCAGTTACCTGGAGGAGAATTGTCTCCTTTTTGTGTGGCTGGAGAAAGGCAGGGAGAGGGATTCGAGTTCATGGTTAATGATGCAGGACAGGAGCTGGAAACCAGGGGCACACACTGCTATTCAGGGACGACATCATTATATCAAAAGTTCCCTGTGGAAAATATTTTTCGGGGCAAATGGACTCTTGATTTAGCCTCTCAGCTGTGAGTTGATTTGGTAACGACATCCTGCTTAACTGGAGTCATTCTGAACTGTGCAACAGATGAGGAAGACGTCTCCTGATACAGTAGTCACACACCCTCGTGCTGGGAGGGAGCTTGTTTGTTTTGAACGTGGGGTCGGGGAGGGGTGAGGGCTGTGCATGGGGCAACAAACCTGCCGTGCCGTCTGCACCCAACCCGTGCCATGAAAAACGCCCTCCCACCAGCTGCCAGCTCACACCACCCTTCTTACCCTCTCTCGCTCCTCAAATGCACAAGGAGGTTCTCAAAGGTGGCATTTCGTAATGAGCTGGTCCCGAGGATAGCCTGGTGTTAATGAGAGAGTCAGTGAAGTATCTCTGGCAATTCCAGGTCACTGGCAGGGGTTAGCATTAAACTAGTGCCCACTGACAGAGGGGGCAGAAGATTAAATGTAAAAATCCAGGGCTCTACTTGAGCTATTTTGATACCACATTAAAAGTGTGCCTGAAGCATGGCACAGTACACACAACATAATTCCCCTCGTGTAGTCTGGAGGAGTTCCCACTCAGTTCTCAGAATATGGTGAAAAGTGTATATCCAATCAATAGGCTGTGGAATTACACTTTGCTAAAAAACGTAATCACATTACATCTCCATATAGAGTATTTTGCAAAGCATGCAATCCAAAGTACTGAAACTTTAATACATTGGCTGTATGCCCAGCATAGACCTAGATCAGTCTGTGTTTGCTGAGGGATAAAACTGAAGCCAGAAATGAAGTAAAGAGACCTGATAGTGAGACATGAATATACAGCGCCAAATGAAATTCTTTGCACCTTTTCCAAAGTAACAAATGATGGGGCCTCACAGCCTGAAATCAAGATTCATTCATTACGATTGATTTTACATTTAGTGACACGTCGTAACACACAACCTCCACGTGAAAAACAAATTCTGAAAAGAACTGTAATTAAAAATGAAAACGTAAAAAATGTGTTACTCTAGAAAGGGTGTGTAGAGTTTCTATAGGCGCAGTACAGTACGGCCAAATTGAGAATCCTGGTTTCAAGTCTGCTTCAAACACTTAAAAGTGGATTTAAATTTCTTATCAGTCCTTCAGGGCTGGAAAACATTATTTTGCAAGATGCAGACTAAGTCTTACTGACTGTAGATCTTTGATTAAACAAGGGCAATGGATTTTATTTCAGATTTCCCCCTCTGTTTAATTCCTCAGCTCCAGGAGCTGATCTTTGGTTCCCAGGGCGAACCTATCCCCTGTCTCTGCTGAGAATTTCCATTACACACTGCCGCTCACGGAGAATGATGAGTTTGTTCTGTCTGCGTGTGCGCTGTCTCTGGGAGCGCTCAGCTCTAGGAAATCATTTCTGATTTTTTTCCTTCCTGAAATGAAAGGCTGTTTAGTAGCCAGGATCGCTCTTGTGCAAGCTCTTCAAAGCACGACTGCCAAGGGAAGAACGGTTGACTGTTTAGTCGTGAAGTCTGGCTCCTCAAAGCACCTCAATCCTCAGGTTTTTAAAAGGTTTGACTTTCCCAAATAGTTTACGTTAGACAGGCTGAAAGGAACCAGCGGAAGAGTTTTTAACATATTTGTCCAGGATAGACTGTTACCTCTGCGCCTCTGAGGTAATTATTCATCGTTGTGAAATGTATTTTTTGTGGCCTGGCCGGGCCTTAACCTTGGTTTGTTAATGGCCACAGAACACTGAAGTCAGTCACCTCTCCCCACATCTCCACTTCTGCCCCCCCCTCCCCCCTCGTGCTGGGTGCAGAGCGAAGGGTGACAGTTGATCAATCTCGGTCAACTATGACTGGCCCCTCTAATCTCTCTCTCCATTCTCCTTCCCACCTGAAGGTCAGAGCTTTCAGCCTGGGAGATCCAGGAATCAGTCACTGTGTCACCCCTGCCGTTGCCAATGACAACCTGCTGATTGACGTTCAATCAGCTACTGTGCTCCCCCCTCTCGAAAACAGTAACACAGTGGTTGTCTGTTGTGACTCATGAAAATAATTGCAGCACAACACAAAGGGTATAATATAGCACTACTCCACTGAGCAGGTTATCTGCCTGCTGCCTTCAGTTAGTGTAATGTTAATAGCAAGGGTAATTGTGCTTGGAATATGACAGTTACTCACTTCTTTGAAAAGGGCTTCTGAAAAAAAACGACACCGGTCTTTTCAGCAGGACTTAGAATTTTTTAACTTGACTCAGAAATGTCAGTCATTCAAAAGTATGTGCCACAAGAAACCCGGAGCATTGTCCATTATCACACCTGCTCATTTCATGAAGCAGTATAAAGACAGGGGTGAATGTGCCAGCGAAGAGCTGGCACATTCTTTCAACACCGTCCTTTCTTTCCCTCCCGGGAAGAAAAACAAGAGGCCGGAAATGGTACTAAGCCGTGATCAGATCAGGTACCTCCGATAAGACACGTACAGTAGCATGTCATGTTCTGTACCTTTTCCAGTCTTGATTGAAACCCTGTCTGCGGGCTAAAATTCCAACAGGGCAAGGAAAGAAAAGCAAATGTTTTCATCGTCTGTGGAAACTCTCCAATTTTGACAGCCCAGCCTGTCACACAAATAACAGAGAGCTCTTTGCAACTTCATCCTTTTCGCCAAAATTCACTGGAAAGGTCATTCGCTCTCAGATGGACGTAAACAGAAAAACAAGAAACCCCAAACATTTCACTGTTGCTCCTTTACGCATTTGATCTCCTCCATAATTGAACGAGTCGGCTCAGGAGCCCACTTCCACTTTTGGGAAATGGGAGAGCAAGTTCAAGGAATGAAAGGAGCAGCACAAGAAAGGGAAGGAGGCATTTTCCCGGATTCAGTGAGCACATTCCGTGTATCTGCAACGTGCAGGTTCTTGCCTGATTCTCCTTGGGATTGAGATTGCTAATAGTGCAGTACTGCTGATAGCAGACAACGCATTTTGAAGGAATGAAGCACTTTGGCATCTCACAGTGTTGGAAAGTATAGTACAAGCCTCCCCTGGCAGCTTACTACAGTGTGAGAACACGCTCCTGCTAAGAACATGTTCTGCTAAACATGCACGTCTTCTGCAAAGACTTAAAAGCTCATCTTGCTTGTGCTCTGAGGAATTATTCCCTGCAATGTACGTTTTTGGCATGCAGATAAACACTTAATGGATTTGGAAAGGAAGTGCACAAGTACACGTACTTTGAGAAACGCTGCTCCAGCTCCAGCTTACAATGAATGTGTTACACTTTTATTGTTTTTCTGAACTCTTAGGATACATTTACAGCCACTGTTTAGATGGTAGGGACATAAACAATGCCTGCGTCTTTCTTCTGTTTTCGTTTTGGGAGAAAGATCTTTTCTGTCCGGCTCAAAATTCAAAAGGACTTATTTATTAAAGGGATATTGCTCAGTTCATTGCACATTCAAAGAAGGCTACCCCAAACCTTAGCTTGTAAAGAGACTTCAGAAATGCTTCATTATTACCAAAGAGAAAGGGATTGATTGTTTTGAATTGGTCTGGTTTCAAAACAATACATTTTAGCTCCAGGACAAGGCCTGTGAAGTACAATTTCTCTGAGAAAGCAGTGCCGAAAGATGCCATGCAATGAAAGGGATTTGGGTCTGTGTAGATAATGCTGTGGAAGAATGAAAGATTATACTGTTCCACATGATTTTGAAAGCCATGTGGTAACAAGTAAAGCAGGACTAAATTAAATGAATGAAATTGGTTTTAAGCATGGGAATGAGAATGAAATTGGTTTTAAGCGTGTAATGACTAACTTCTTTTACTAAGAGCTCACCAGAAACTGACTTGACTTGCTGCTAAATGAAAAGTCATTTCTTTCTATTCTCATAGGCCACAATCGCTCTTTCTTCTGTGTTCATGTAAAGAGCAGTTCAAAACCAAAATCCATTTCTAGCCCAAGTGACTCCGAGTGGAATGGGTGGCCATGTAAATTTGAGAGTTTTGAGTTGGAAAGCTGGAAAACATAATAAAGGCTTCTGACCAAATATCGCAGAGATGGGTTTCAGAGCGATCCCACCCTTTGGACATGACTGACTCGACCGCTTTGTGTTCTACGTACAGTAGTTTAAAAGATACGAGCGACCGAACTGCAGCCTCTTCTATGTTTCTGAATGATGATGACAAAGAGCAACAGGACATGAACACTGTCGAGCCAAACAGGTGAAATTCCCCTTTCTTCTCCATGGGAGGCGGGGTGGGGGCATTTTGCCGGGCGGAGCGGTGGCTCTGTGGCTAAGGATCTGTGCCTGTGACTGGAAGGTTGCCGGTTCAAATCCCGTGGCCGGCAGAGGAATCCTACTCCGTTAGGCCCCTGAGCAAGGCCCTTAACCCTAAGTGCTCCAGGGGCGCCGTACAATGGCAGACCCTGCGCTCTGACCCCAAGCTTCTCTCCCTGTCTGTGTGTCTGTGTCTCCATGGAGAAAAGCTGGGGTATGCTAAAGACGAATTCCTAATGCAAGAAATTGTATAGGGCTAATAAAGAAACATTATCATTATCATTATTTTGGACACAGAGTGGAAATCGGGGGCTGGGGGTTGAAACATGTTTCGAAGTTCTCTAGGCCACGCCGGCCATGAGTGAAATTGTAGGAGGTGAAGGAGCTGTGGAGGGTGAATGGGTTTCTCTCCACACAACACTCTTCACGGGCTGGAGAGAGAACTGAACAGTCTGCAGCATGATTCCTCTTCACTCCAGAGCAGCCAGGTCGGCCAGGGAGAGAGAGAGAGTGGACCCTGGCGGCTCGAATGAAGATTAATCACGTTCGAGGATTTATTGGAGAAAAAGGCATTACGAGCACGAAGGAAGGGGAAAAGTAGGGGGAAAAAAGACCTGGGAGAATCGTTCTGTGGCCTGCCACTCCTGTCTCTACCACTGATTTGTGGGCAGCCAATAAAGTAACTTAAAAACAATTAAAGGCATCAATGAGCCAACAAATGAAGAAATTAATTTGGAGTGAAGAGAGCGCAGGGAGCCGTTAGCCTCAGGGCTGAGTTATCGGCACCTGGAGTATTAGACTTGCAGCCGCCTCACGCCACGCGTCTCGGCGAGAGTCCTCTGCCCGGCTGTCTGCCGGGGGGAAGGCGCACTCTGCTCGAGTGCAGAAGAACCGGCCGGGAGATTAATTAAGCACAAGGAAGTGCGCCACAACTCTGAGGATAACGAGAAGACAGCAGGCATTGTGGAGCACAAAACATACTGTAGCACAAGCTAAAGAAAACCAGGCGGAATATTTCCACATGAATGCAAGATTCCATAACACCCCACTTGGGAGAGGAATATTTGGACAAATTAACATCACCGGCCCTTTTCACAAATTGATATTTAAGACCCAGAAGCAGGAGCGGCCTGGGAGTCTGGATCAGCAGGGCCCAGGGCCTCTCCTTCTTGCTCTGTTTGTTAGAGAGTGACAAAATAAAAGGCCCGGTTTTCCAAAATTCGTTTTCTATCAGAAGGCTGTTAATTTGAAGTGGATCAGAATAAAATGAGCATTTGTAAGCCTGTCACGGTTCTAGTTAAATCAACCAAAAGTAAAAATACAGAACAATTACCGTGTATGAAGATTAAAACTATTGTACTGTTCCGCAGTGTATATTTCTGACTTAGAGCTGTGTAATTAAAAAAGAGCCCTCCCCACCATCCGCAAAAATAAAAAAGCCATGGAAGCTTGAGTAGTCCACACGCTTTGTGAGTCTTACGTGGCATGCATTTAAAACGTGTCAGATTGCTTCTGTTACTGGTTTTGAGTAATGCAATACGATTAGATCCACTGCATTTATAACGTGCCTTAAGAGAGATAATGTTCCCCAAGGTAATTGGAATATAATATGGAAAGATGGTATCTTCGTATTCAAGGAAATGCAAAAGGATACAAATTACAGGCAGCTATTCATTCCACTGAGCAAGTTTGCTTTCCATTGCAGGATCTCATCCAGGTGTTTGTTAAAATCACCTTCAGCGGCGCGACTCGTACTCAACACCCACAGCGTTTGGTGTATAAGAAGTGGAGGCGCAGCTAAAGGCTGGCCTCAGTGAGAAAAAAAGGGCACGAGGGACATGTTAGCTATGTTTCCTGAGTAGAAATAAAAACGTTTTACAAATGTACAGGTGAGCGCACAGAACCTTTCTCCCCCTCTCCTCTTTGGTTGTCACAGGGAGTCAGCTGGATCTAAAATCTAAATGTAGCATATCGTGAGACGAAGAAAAACATGGGAAGCAAGAAAAAGCCCAGGTGAACTAGCGACCTCAGCTTTCAGACTAGCTGGGTTCTCCAGCGTCGTGTTGCTGCCTTGTACTGTTGATCTTTTTTCTTTGCGAGCAAACATACGGTGAGTGGAATCTGCAATTCTAATAAAGATGAGACAAATCCGAAACAAAGGAAGAGACAGTCACCAGGATGAGCCCTGCAGAGCGTCATGATAACACTTGCAGGTGCGGACAGGTTCGACAAAGAGCATTGGAAGAGAAACCAGAAACACAAAACAAAATCCCAGCCACATCGAGCTTAAGGTCATTACTGGTAATTCCTCACTTTTCGCCATCTGCTGTGATTGTTTACACTCTGCTAGCTAATTAGTTCCTAATTAGTCAATGCTGAAAAATCCTCAGCTTTCCAGACACACACCGGTGTGTGAGGTACATTATCACAACATCTGCACAGCTGCCAGGGAGAGAGACGCCCAGCAGGCCAGCGCTTCAAGTTTGTTTGTGTTTTATCAGCTCTCCGCTCAGCCCCGTGAGCAGCAAGAGGGAGGAGTGATCTGAGGCCTGAGCCAGGCTGTGGAGAGAAGACAGCAGACCGATTCTTCACCCCCCCCGCGATCAGACTCAGATCACCAACTGGCCAAGTTTCAAAGCCAGCTCCCACACAGAATTCGCTCCGTTTGTTCGACGTCCAATCGAAAGGGCGGCTACAATTGCTTTATCCCTTGCAAATTTGGGAACTATAAAGATGCTTTAATATTGAATTTCGCACTGATCTACAATTGAATTATGTAAAACCCCTTCTTTGCTTCATCTGGGGCGCACGGGGTACAGAGGCACAGATCTCTATAGGCATTCATATATCTGTGCACCTTTTCTGTTTACCCTGTAAATGAAATGTCTCATTTCTACCACTTCACGTTAACATTGAAGGTACTGTATTTGACTAGAGAATGTCATTTGCATGGGTCTCCTGTTTTCATCCAGGGATTTGATCTGTTTAGACACATCCAAGCACCCCGACATCATCTCAGATGCTTACTGTGCCCTAAATGGAAAATTGGATTGGATTGGAAGTTAACATCATTCTACCGCATATTAACCTACCATCCTTTTTCAATCAAGGCCTTTGGAAAGAAAGCATTCTCAACCAGAGGAACGTTTGACACTTGCCAAGGAAAGACTTCACTCGTGACAGGTCAACAGAGAGCACGGCCACTCTTGGTGTACCTTTAAGAAAGAAAGGAGACAAGAGGAGCCAACAGGAGGCTGGGAAGCACTGCGGCCGAAGACCAGGAAGCACAGATTTACAAGCCTGTAGTCCTCAAAAATGGGACAATATTATTTTTAACAGTGAAGGAATTAAATAAAAACCCATGGCAACTGAGCAGTTAATTGCTTCATGAATGTGACCTACAGCTTTCGAAGTGGAACGGTGTTCACTACTGATAATTGCTGGGAAAATGACAAATGCCAAAAAAAAAACATCGCATCAAAAAACAGTGAGAAAATAATGAATAAATTGAAACAAAAATAAAACAAGCCGAAATGGGGCTGGAATGCGGAGACAGGTAACCTTTTCAATGAGATGTTTTTATGCATAAATAAAAGCAAAGAAAAGCAGATTCTAATTAGCGAGGGCTGAAAGCATCAGTGTTGTTCTGACGGTTTTCCAAACAGCCAGTGCTGTCACAGTCCTACAGCGTGGCACCCCTCACCCAGGAATGCTTTGCAGCAACCTGGCAGGGTGTGGCAGTGGTAGACCCTCCATCTGTTCTTGTGTTCGACCCACCTGTGTGCCCTTAATAATAATAATAATAATAATAATAATAATAATAATAATAATGATGATGATGATGATGATGATGATGATGATGATGAGCTTTGTTGTATATAGCTTTAAAGGTGGCTTCACAAAGCGCTTTACAGAATGACAACAATAACAAAAAAATACACAGTGTACACACAATGAAAATACACTATGAGAAGGGACAGTAGGGGTACAGAAAACTGGTAGGAGTAAAGGCCCTGTCACCCATAGAGTGTGGGGCACAGATAGGAATTAGAATTAGAAGAGAGAAGGTTGCGAGGTGGGGAGTAGGACGATAGTAGCTCAGACAGGTAGCCATGCAAAGTCTTAGTTACTAAGTGTGGGCGAACAAACTTGCATCTTTTCTCCGAGCAAAAGCTTCTAATACAGTTCAGGACCGCCACTGCAGCCAGAAGAGGGGACCCCATTGGGGAGCAGAGAGACTTAGACGGGCTGGGGGTGAACGTTATGGGATCTACTGCATGACCTCCACCAGTGGGTTGTCTTATTCGCTCAACAACAAGCGAACAATGAAAACATGGAGAGGCATACAAATATTACCGCTAAGCAGCATCTTTTAATGAACCTTTGTAGAGTAGTGGGAACAATACGAGGGCTAGCCCACTTAACATCAGTGCAGAGATAGTGGGGCTGGTGCCACTCTACTGGCATTGGATGTCACTGAACTGAACCCCCTCCCTCAGCCCATTACCAGCAGTAGGACAGGGCACTTGCACACTACTCAGTGAGTGTATTGATTGGTGGATGTACTGTTAGAGAGCCATCCAGCATCGTTTGATGTAGAACCCTGGGACTGGCTAGAGTTATGCGCACTTACAATGAGTGATTTTTCCCTGCTGGAGTTCGACCCCTTGTGAAGAGTGTTTAAACGGCTGTTGTGCTGTGTGCAGCACTGTGGGGGGTCGAGCAGGTGCCAGTCCCGTTGGGCTTCGTTTTAATTGTGACAACTGCAGTCAAAAAGAACAGGAACGGAGAGAGGGGCACTGGGCGGTAAATACAATAAAAATGAATGCAAAAAAGACGCTGTATGTGCATAGTAGTGAATATACAGCATGCAGATGTGTGCTAAACAATGAAGAATTATTTTGTACGTGTAAATAAAGATCAGTTACTAATGCAGAGGTTTCCAATCTTGATCCTAGACAGCTTCAGTCAAGTTAGTCTTACAGGCCGCCTGCTTCTAAAATTGGTAACACCTGTAAGCTATTGATAAATCGAGCAAGTAATTTGCTCAATCAAGAGAGCTCTGGTCGTTGATGGCTGATGAGTACTTAGCTTTTCATCCAAAGTGATCTCTAAAAAAATCTTGTTTGTGACTTGTTGCTGGAAACAGCGTAAAAAAAACCTCTGTCATTACATTTCTTTCGTCTTATGCCTTTTCCTCTTAAATGTAATTGAAAAAAAATAGTCTAATAATTTCAACATAACTGCATTGGTGTGCTTAGGGCTACAAGCATTAGTGGAAATTAATACCATTCCGGTTGTCTCCTGACAAGATCTCCTGTAGGCCAATTCAGAAATTAGATGAAGAAATAATGTTATACTTCCTACAGAAACCAAAAATAGTGGATACAATTCTTGTAAAAAAAGGAAAGAAGCAAACAAGGATCAATCTCTATACCCCTTCCTTTGTACTCTTAGTGGTACATACAGGGGAATGTTAACTACAGTAAATGGGCTTGTTTCAGAGGCCTGAGCCTGCCCCACTGCCAGACAGAATGCTGAACAGTGAGCTGCAGCAAACAGTGGCAGTCAGAAGTAACCTCAGGGAACTTCGTCTCAATTATGCCGCTGTCCTTTAGAGGCTAATGACACAGAACTCCTTCCGCTGGCCCAGCGAGGAAGAGCCGCACAGTGGCGGCTGGCGTGGCGGGCAGGCTGACCTACTGGCTGCCTGCGGAGGACAGCCAGCGTGCTGAGGTGAGCCGAGGGGGGAGGGGGCAGCTAACGAACCAGCAAGGTCAATTATCTCCAGCCAGGACATCTGTTCTCGAGGAACGAGTCTGGAATGATGGATCCACCCTTGTCCCTTGCAGTGAGAGGCTGCCTCCTGTACTCAGCGCACTCTGTCAGAGCGGCCCTTTGTGTTTGAGAGGATTTCTGAGCTGAAATGATACTTTCACCTGCCGGCACTGGGGCAAGGCAAAGAACGAAAGCCAGCAGCCTACCTACACCACCGTAGACAGATGCTGAAACTTTTTTATTTTTGCGTGTGCAGTTTCAGTTCTTTTTTATTTGAAAAGCGTTTTTTTCCCCCCACTTCTCTTAGTATGCCGAGCACCATCCACACCCCCTCGCACTTTTTTATTTTTCCCCGGCTCCTCAACCAGTCAGACATCCCCGCATCGCGACAGTCTTAATCTGCTGCTTTTAAAAACCTGCAATTATGCAGGCTTCGCAGATCAATTATGGCATTGTAATAAAAAAGCCGCTACAAAAAAAAAAAGCCCCACTAAAGCACACATTGCCTCTGAGTAAATCTGCAGGCTGTGAAATTAAAAAAAAATCAAGGTTTGGTCTAAATACACCTGAGTACACACTGGAACTACTCCCAGCTCTATTATGCAAATTCAGACATAAAAATGCTGCTGAAATATCAGCGGGTCTGCACACCTTTACAAACAATTCTCCTTCCTGCTGCCCATTGCTCTGCCCCCTAACACATCTTTCTTTGTCCCACCCACATGCTTCATGAAATGGCAATCTGTGATGCAGTCCCAGTGCCAGTGTTATGCTGGTGTCTGTCTACCGTAAAAGCAAAATGTCATTTACAAATGTTTTGTGACCTTAATCCCACCCCATATTCTAAACCACAAAGACACGGTTGCCTCCAATGAGTTTTTATGCAGGCAGATCAGCAACTTACCAGCTCTGCATCCTTCCTTCCTACGTTCTCCTGCTAATCAGAGAAGCTTGGCCAAAGCAGAGATGTACTGTAAGAGTTCACTTAATTGGATCCACGAAGCAGTTTGTGTGGTATCATAGCAATAATTATAATAATTACTATAATACACTACCATATCGTTCCACAACTAACTGGGACTCCTTCACTTACAATACAAACACATTAATCACACTCTAATGAAAGGGTAGTTATTTTGATCTGGCATTCTATATTTTCTCTTATGTTCATGTCTGGGAGCCAAAATGTACATGTTTCATCACACAATAGGTAGCTCGGGCAACTGAGCCTGGTGAAGAAAAATCACGGTTTTAGCCAGATTTCCTCATAGAGGATTGCCACTGAGTTAGGACACATAAGAAAATGGAACCTAGCGTGCGCAGGGTGCAACTCATTGAAAGGTCAAATGAATTCAGGTGCAAACAATACCTGTATCAGGCAGTCCGTTTATTAACCAGACTCGGAGAAGGGGGGTGGAATAATGGAGGGTGGGGTGGGCAGACTATAGTATCTTAGGCACACAGGCGATTTGAAACCAAGTAAATCTGATAAGTAAATGATGGCTTTCCATAGACAGCTTTAATGTCTGAAACTTGGACTGAAATTGCACCATGAAGATCACAGATTACAGCTTGTCTCAGAGCGCACAGACACAGCACTTTAATGCATTGTTCCCAGACCTTTTGACTCCACTCTTTTAGGTAGTACAGTACATCCTGGGAGAAAAGTAAGTGTGTAGAGTTATGGTCTAATTACCAACAGCACATTCACGTTTCTCCAGAAACACAACAAGAGGTGTCTCCCCCAGCTAGCCTCCCAGTGTCATTTTTCTCCATTTCTGAAATTCAATTTAAAAACTGCCCTGCTTTCTCAGAGACTTCTGGGAAGCTGACGTGTAGCTGTCAATGCAGGAAAAGAGATTTGTGATTCCAAATAAATGTTTTCCGACAAATGTTTTTGTCAAGATTTATCATGTAAACATTACTTCTGACTTTAGGTAATGGTGGTAGAAGGTACTTTTTGATATATTTCTGTTTTGGTTTATTTTATAAATAGTAGACAAGACATCATTTGAGCATCATATTATAGACTGAAGGCATGTCTTGAAACAACGAAGAAATGATTTATAAGGGTTACTGCTTCTGTAGTGCATTCTGTATTGACTTGTTAAAGAAAGATACAAGCCACAAAGGGTTGGATTCACTTCATACAGTGGTGCAGGCTAACCTGACACAGGTCAGTCAAGGGGAAGGAAGCATCTTTGCCTGGTTGTCAAAAGAATTTATGCACTGAATTTCGTAAGACGGGAAGGACTCCCCATTTCAACAAGTGACATAAATACCTGCAGGTAAAACAATCCTTCAGGATGTTTCCCTAAATTATAAATATTAAGCATAAGACATATGTATACGAATGGCCATTTTAAAGTGTTTAAACTTTCTCTAATATGACCACCAGTGTGATTTTGTGGGGTCACAGCCCCAGTAAAGTAAAGTAGGAGGCCATCAGTAAAAACTTTAAGACCAGAACAAAACTTCTGGAAACTTCTGGTTTGAGTTTTTACTGAAGCCTCTCTACAATTTGAATAGAGTGCTGTTCTTTGTGCTTATATAATATATTAGATGATATACTGTGTCTACACAGATGTATTTATAACAGATGTATTCTTAAACTCCCCCCATGTGAATGAACAGGTGGCTCAAACAGTGAAGGCTATAAGCTCTACAGTCATGGTGAAATGTGGCTATCTATAGAAAACTAAATGTTATTTTACTTTTAAGTAAAAACAAAACAACAGAGAAAGCAACTCTTAAACCACCTGTTGCCAAGGACAGTATGAAACTATATGTTTAATGCCAGTGCAGTGAGTGCTGCATATTTATCAAAAGAAGTGATTAGTATTCATACCAGGTTTCAAATATGCTTAGGATGACTAAGTTAAATCGAACCAATCTGATAAAACATTGCATTATTAATATTTTTTCATAAGAAACACACATCTCATCACTTCTGAAGATGATATAATTCAGATCGACCTCTATGGCATTCTTGTAAACATGTTGTAAACATTGCAAATCAATTGTGCTTTGAACAGTAACAGAAATATGGATTAATATTGCAGCGCATTTGTTTAAGAGAGAAACTCACCAATTATGTATTGATGCATTTTTATTTCTTTTTTCTTTTTTTATGACCAGTTAATGAAGTTTGATTTTCAAAGAGGGGTGGGCTGAAGTAAATACTTCCTTGACTCTTTGTCTCTCTCTCTCTGCAGGGAAGTGTCCTACTTTAGGAACCGGTCTGATAACACACACACACACAAACCAATAAAGAAGGTTAAATCAAACAAATACAGGTCTACTGATAACTGGAGCCAGGTTCCTGAAATTTTCTAAGCGGGGATACCAGTAAAAGGCCGCTAGCTTAAAGGATCTCTGCGTAAAGAGAAAAAAAAGCTTACCCCAGGAACAGCAGATACAGTCGTACCCAGAAAGCCATTAAACATGGGACCTTTCAATAAATGAAAATCCAACAGCAGAAGAAAGCACGTTGTTAAGAGATGAAGAATAGTGTAATTTTTCTTTCCTTTCCCATTTTGTTTGGAGCTCGAAAGTGATTTTACTGCTTGATGTGGTTTTTGGGCACAAAAGCTCACCCATTTCCCTGTACAGCACAAGACAGCAGTTTATCCCTTAAATCCTTATGTGCACAGAGAGGCAGTTAAATGTTTTGGGTAAAGCAAATCGCAGTCCCCTGAGCAAATGAAAAGAGCCTGTTGTGCCTTCAGTCATGAATATTGTTTTCCTTTAATATCTTCATTAAGATAACGTTGTGTTAACATGTTCATTGCTGGAGACACACAGTGCCTGTCCACTGCCTGGTATCAGAAACTGTGATAATGTCATTGACAAGGACAATAAAGCTACAGCAGTGCTGTGCTCCTTGCTTTTGTGCAATCTTCCTTTCAGAACTCCAAGATATTCCTGTCTGTGCATCTTTATTAAGCTATATAAACATGAATCAGATGCCGAGTGGAAATGTTTTTTATATACACAAATTAAAAAGTCATATACCCATGTTTGTACTGTCACTCCTATGCAATGTAAATCAATCTCACAGCAGCTTCAGTGCAGATCTGCTGCAGGTTTTGAGGCTTATAAAAATGTATAAAGGCAATTTCATGAAGAAGCTGTAAGAATAACAGTACTGTTAGTAGATATACAGTATACGATTATAAAGCTTCCATTCAGACCAGTCTTTCCAGTCTTGTTTGGTTGCTAGCAGATAAGCGATCAGCTGTTTTACTAAAGAAACCAGGGTAACAGTTTTGACAAGAAGACTCCAGATTACCACAACCCCAGTTCTCAGTTTTTAAAGCACCTCCCTATCGTTTCCACTTGTGTCCTCTGTTGTCTGATGCATGGGTCTCTATTAGTTCTGTTAAAGTCGAATGGTCAAGTCGGGTGTCAATGTCTTCAAAGATTTTGAATACCCGATTCAAGACCACTCATAATTTTCTCTGCTCAAAAAAAACAACCAAATGAATCTTTTTCTTGGGTGAATCCAGTCACTCAAACAAAATAAAATCTTTTAACTGACTAATGGAAAGTCTTATAATCTCTCCCAAGAGCTTATGAAGTGTTCTGCTAAAGTGATTTTTATTAAAAAAACCGAAGTCCTATTTATTTTATTACACAAGCTCATAAATACGAAAATCTATTTATAAATACATAAGGAATGCAGCACCTCTACAAATTGCATATTGCAGTAAGATTGTCATTAAAACAAATGAACAAAACGACCTGGTGTGAAGAAGAAAGCTCAACAGCCGAAACGTTGTGTTTCTTTTCTTCTCTTTCCGGATTGAATAAACCTTTACTTGTTCCTTTGCAGCCTACATGTGCTAATGCAGTTACCTACTTGAACTTCAAAACGACCATATTTTTATACCCATTTATTGTATATACCTCAGTGGGCAAACGATATGACCCCATTGTAACTATAAGAACTTTTGACTGTTGTATTCTTAAATCAATATGAATGGAGGGCCTGTGACAACCAAATCCAAAAGCCAAAAACCATATCTACATTAAATAATCTTACCAGGCACAAGGAATACAATTCAAGTGGAGAACATGCAAGATCTGTGCGTCTGAGTTGCTCCGGTCAAAGTGTTTCTTTGTTTAATGCAGGAGTACCACTGCCAGCCTGATCTCACATCTCAGCATCTAGGCAAAGCCGGTATGGTGTCAGGTGACATTGGGCTGAGGTCCCAACTACTTGGTCATTAAGGATCCCAAGACACTGTTAGAAAGTTTAGGGGTGTCCTGGCTATAGTCCAGCCTGTGCTTGTACAATCTGAGCATCCTAAAAGCAAAGTAATGCCTCACTTCTCTGCCTTATATTGTGTAGTGAGGCTGCTATTGTAGAATTGCTGCCAAGTGTCACCAGGTGGGCTGAACTTCAGAGGTGGAGAATTTGAGATGCCTTTGGGCTTTAGAGAGCTTTCCAATCCTTGGGGATGAAATGCACAATATAACATGTAATGAATTTATATACCTAACCCAAGCATCAATCAATGATGAGATGTACCAGAACTGATTGTCAGGACTGAAAATCTGCAGGAACAAATCAAATAAGCTTGCAGGTGTAGCACATGATAACAGAGCCTGTCACAGGAATGCCTCCCAGCACTTTGTCTGTTGAGATGAAACAATCATCCAAGTACTTACGCCAGAAAAGAGGCTCTTGACCTAATGAGTGTCAATGGTCTTAAGAAATTCTGGTTATGACATTAAAATTGTCTTCTTCTAAATCAAGAGACCTGCTACAAAGATGTCCCATTTTTTTCTCTTTACAGAATTAATCCTTATATAGCCATATTTGTGTATGTTCCAAACATTAAAATTCAGTCCAATTTTCTGCAAATGCCTTTTTATACATCCTATAATTTTGAAACACGGGAGAACAAAGCCTTTTGCATGTCATTTGTCTACTTTGCACATTCCAATATCATTATTCCTTGATCTTATTGACACAACACCGGATACCTGTAGTACATGTTGACAGAAGATCTGTCAAAAACTTCAGTCCTTGTCATTTCGAGATGGTTATGGACTATAATCATGCATTAACATTCTGCAACCAGCAATCAAGTGAAATATGCAATCATTTTGCAATAGCAATGGAGTGTTGACTGTGTAATTTAGAGAATTAATACAGTTCATTACACCATAGACAAAGCAGCGATCTGTATCTTATATATGCAAAAATAGACTTTAAATGCAAATTTAATATCAAATCATCAAGAAATAAGTAACTCTAAAACAGAAAGCCCTGGACATGTCATAAAGGATGCAGGTTGTGCCAGAGGTATTGTGTTTTTACTTTGGGGGTTTCAGTTTGACAACACAATTTGTAAAAACAATTTTTGTCATTGACAGCTGTGCAGCTTCTTTCATAATGCTGTCTTTGGTATTTCTGACTATTAGCTGATAAGCTTTATCTACAATATCAAGCTAAGATAAAGAGGAAATCATATAAAAATCTTATTTACATACAGCACATTAGGGGATCTTTTTTTATTCAGAATGGCTTTGCTGTTTTAAAATGCCCTTAAGCACTTAAGAATTTTATTAGAAGCACTTAAATGCAGCCCTGCTGTTGTAAGTAATGGGGTTTAATACAGGGATAATGCAACTGCAGTTATTACTAAATAATGTATTTTTTTTTAACCAGAGGAAGGAAGTGACAGCTTTTATCTTAAGTAAAGATCGAGGCTGAGGGAGTCAAACTGGGAATTCAAAACAAAGAGGAGATGGGTTTTTAAGAAGGCCAGCGCAAGCTGCTGTCATTTCTTCCAAAGGCTCGTTAACGAGAGATCAACACTGCGCTATTAGCAAGCTTGCTAACCTTGATAAACGTTTACTGGAAGTGTGCTCGCAAGGTGCTTCCCCATTGCTTTTCCAATGTAAATTCAACATTTGTTTTCATGCTACATTTTAGCATGCAGACATGCTGTATTAAATTCCTACTGCACCAAATTCACCCCATATACTGTATACAGGACTTCCCTCTTTTATTTTCATGAACCAAACGACGCTAAGAGCAACACATAACTACCAGATCTGCAGATCTATCCTTCTACAGCTGCAATTGATCTTCAAAAAGATTCATGATTCTGAAACTCTTCCACGCGGAGGTCTCTGAAGTAAGACTAATCACTTTGTAGGCGATTCCATTCTTTCAAAGCCAGGTCTCGGCGTGGACTGGACAATCCAACACAGACGGAGGTCTGTATTGATTTTTATTGCAAGGCATTTATCATAATTGCTCATTCCTGAATTTAGCCGACAATGTGTGGCAGAAGAGAGAGCCCTGGTTCCCATTAGAAATCAGATTAGTAATGCTGCCGGAACTTATTCTAAACAGAGGTGAGAAAGGCCCACAGATTCATGATCTCTTAGTTATTTACTGTTTTTTCTTCCACATTCCAGGATCCATTAGCAGCATTACTTTTCCCGAGCCACTGCTCCTGGACTAAAGTTATACACCCTGTAGCAGAGAAGCAGCTTCAATTCTTAAGGGGAGCCTTTCTGGTGGGATGGTGGGATTTTACAATCCTCTCTCCCTCTCGTGCAGACAACCCTGGCTCTTGATAAAAAAGTAATAAAGACAGTTCACCGCACATCAATTTCCAATCCACAGTGAATTCTTCCTGAAAATAGCTTCGTGTTTCAGAAACAAAGGTCTGGAGTTAACAGTCTGAGAGTACCTCATAGTAGCTTGCCTGGTCTGTCTTTAATTGAAAAGCTGCAACAATGGTACTTAGAGAATCCCAAAAGACACTGTGCACAGACCACCAGAGCCCACTTGATCAGACGGAGGTTCAGCCTTCCTAACTCTCAGCACAACCCCAATGAGACATGAAGAGATCCCCATCTTCATAATGGACGGATCCCACAACATTCCAGGGTATGAGATGATGAACAGCAGAAATCACAAACCAGAAGCACACAGCTAAAGCTCTATAACATTACATAGTTGATGAGTGAATCCAACAGATGCCAATAACATCTAGTCTGTACACAGGCTCCTTTTCCTTGATTGAATGCAAAGCAATCAGATCTTCATTTCTTTGTACTTCCTTCCTGAGAGCTTCCACTCCAAAGGCAATCCACTATCAGTGAATTGAGAATAAACAAAGAGGAAAGGCGAACAAAACACTGGCTGCACTGCCAGTTTCTCACCATGTTGTCTGAAGAGTTTTTTTTCCAAGGGGAAACCAGAGGAGTTATGAAACTAAAAACCTGCGCTAATTACAGTACATGCGCTAAACGTCTCCACGACGCCACACTGCCAATCTCAAAAACTGTCTGTTTCAGGTCTGAGCTTCAGTTTGCCATTGCTTTAATTTTGCACTGGATTGCCCCTTTAAGGGTGTGCTGGGGCTGGAGTGCCATCGTTAAAAAAGCCATGCTGCTCTTTACGACAACAGCTGCCATTTTACTCTCCATAGTAAAAACTTAACATGCCTCGTTTTCTTAAAAAAGCACAACATCAGCTTTCAGCCCCAGCTGTTTCTCTCTCTCGAGTGGTGGCTCAGAAATCAAAAGTGCAATTGAATCAATTATCGCGCAAATATTTACTAGGTAAAAGCCTGCATGAAGGGCTCTTCCTTCAGATCAATTCCTTTTTATATAAAAGGAAACCAAAATATCTGGCTCCCACCCCCGCCCTACCCTTGCACCCACCCACAACAGACTAGCCCATAAAAAAATCAATAACACTCTTCTCAAAACAGTAACAATTGAGGTAATTAACTGTGCGCTCACAGATAAAAAAGAGCAAAACTAACCACTTTATGTTCCCTTATAAAAGCTTTTTCATTTCTAGCTTTCACAATCACCCCCCCCCCCCAATCCTGTTTCAGAAGACTAGTCCCCGATATTCGCCTCTCCATCCCTGGTGGTCCTTACCTCATGGGGTGGGGCTCCCACACTCTCTGCCCCATTGTGCTTTTATTACCAGCAATGCAGCGCGAATAAAAAAAGAAACACTTCTTGGCCTCCTAAAAGACGGACAGGGTATATTAATAGTGACAGGTCTAGCTCCTGAAAGCCTGGAAGATGACAATAGCTTTCTCAGATGTCTTGTGGGAGGGGGGTAGGCTGACGTCTGCCTGTTTGAGATGACCTCCCGACAATAAAACCCATTATCCTGATGGATAATTCTTCCCTAAAAGCCTCCCCCTCATCTCAGAAGGCAGGATCTCATTCCCCTGGCCACAGCTTTGCCTACCTGTCTGACTGAGCCTTTCTGACAGCTGTGAGCCAGGGTTCGAATTCCGTCATCACTCGCTTAACTCTCACACACAAACACACAGCCTTCCTACTCCAGTATTCTCCGAATACGGGAATATTCCTATGAACACATAAAACCGTCTGGCCTTGCAGGCTTATTTTGGTAAAAATGAGTGTGCCTAAAAATAACATACTGTATGAACCTCATTGCTTCTGCCTTTTTTAGGCCTGAGCCCTTGTCTTACAAAAACATTAGACTTTACTTGATAGATCTCTGTTTCTGGCATGTTTCCAGCCTTGCGCTGTTGTATTAAAACTCTCTGATACCCGTTTTCAGAAGGGGAGAGAGTGCATACGGGCTGGGCCTCACCTTTCCAGTGAGCAAAATTCTTTAATGAAATCAAATAAATAAATGAACAAGGAAAGAAAAGCTCTCTATGTGCTGGCCCGTGGTCTGCTGTCTCGTGTGGTTGGTAGAACATGAGGGAAGGCTTTAACAAGGAGAACCGAACTTCCATGACAACCAAAAAAGCTTTAGCCTGCAGCTAAGATTCCTGAAACTCTGCAGCATCTGTGCCCTTCACCTGACTTCTGTAATCCACTGCACCCCAGCGTGTGAACTTTTGAATTTTAAATTGGCAGGGTTTTGTACAATATATCCCCCTTTCATGCTGCCTCTTGTGCAAGGGTGAAATGTCTACCAGTTGGTTAGTTGCTCTGCCTAGCTCGGAGCAGAATTTACCACGCAGTCTGCTTTGAACAGGCAACAGTACAGAACTAAACCCCAAACGCCATTCTCATTATCACACCACTTGATATTTCTGTAACTGCTTTTCAAGAGCCCAGATCCATTCTATGAATCATTGTAACGTATTTTTAGGTCAGCTGTAAATTACGTCCCTAAACGAATCCATGTGTGTTGCGGTATCATACGTCCTTGTGTTAGCCAGACGTCAGACTGTCTTAAATTATACTCTCAGTGTTAACGGCAAGCCTGATTCTTGAGACTTATTGTGATATTCCTCTGATTGTACCTGGTCTAAACTCCCAGCCAGGGTGAAAAATGTTGTCATTTGTTTGGGTAGTAGAAAAGTATACTGTAAATAATATACTGAAATAGAAGATATACAGTATGGTATTGATATTTGTGAATTATCTGGTTGTTGTTAGTATGCTTTTTTTGTTGCATACAAAAAAGACAGTTGTTAATTATTGCTCACACTTGCCTGAATTTTATACACATGCAAACCCTGTGCAGGAATAATGAGATGAGGGGCTGGAGTTACATAAACAAACCCATGTCATAGTTTCCGTCATAGTGTTGAATCTAACACCACTGTATGTAAAGTAGCATGAGGTTTAAAAACTGTGGACCGTTCACCTACGTGCCCTGAGAATCACTGAATAAATTGCATATTTGGCCACTGCTGTGAGTCTGATTTCTGTTGAAGGCTTTGAGTAGCTACAGGTTGATTGACCAGTTCAAGACTCATGGATCTTTGTTAAGAAATGAATATAATTTAAGTGTTAACTAGAAGATCTCACACAGGACTACAAGATAACAAAGGATCCGTGCAAAAAACAGGTGCAAATGAAAAGGGACAACAGAACTGAACTCCAGTCTTCACAGTCTGCAGATTCACCAGCGTGGATAATATGACCAATATCCATTCATTTTGGGAGAAAATTAAACCTTTGTGAGACTTGGGGCCTATATTGAAGGCTTTAGCCAATGAGATCTCTCAAGGATGTTTTCTTTCAAAGTCAATTTTAATTATTAACATGCAGTTTCATATTCATTACACTGTTCTCGGCTTTTCAAGGCTGCTTGAACAACAGTCAGAAGCAATGTTGTGAATATCAAACTGATCTTATTCATAGGAACACACTTTTAACAGAAGAAGAAGGAAAAAAACAACTTTTCAATAACTTATAAATAAAAGTTTTATTGGGTCTTTTGTGGAATCTGTTGAATATTTTAGATTCTGACTCATGTAGAATATGCAGGGAATTGACACAGAAAATATCCTCTAGGCATCTATCAGACATTTTAAAGCAAACAAAGAATATCAGTTATTTTATTGGGCCATAATCCTGAAAAATGAACCAGGCTTTCAAAGAGAAAACCTTTTTTTTAAACACAGGTTGTGCTAAGGAGATTTATACAGAGAAACACAGAGAAACGTTAAAAATAATAACAAATAGCATGAAATGCTTTTAATGCCTCTTGGTATATTCGTTTACTGTATAATTTGATGGTGCTGACAAAGGGTACATTCATGGAGTAGCATGTTTATATTTCTCAGCACTTGCACACCAGGTTACCCACACACTAAATGGACCTAAAACACCTAAAAAACACTCACACAGTTACTAGACCTAAAAACAAACCTAAAAATACTGTACATAAAGACAATGGGCAAACAGACATTTTCATCTGCGACATCCATACTTCTATAGTATAGAAACTCTAGTTTCCAAATGGACTGGGCCTGTCCTGTGATAGACGGGGATCCTGTCAGGGTGTGCTCTCATCTTGTGCTCCTGCTTCTGGAGTAGGCTCTGGCTTTTCAGCAGCCCTTACCAGGAATAAGCAGAAGTTTGACAATGGATGGATGGAAAAGGTGGAGAACATTTTGTACCGTTTCAAACGTTTTTAAAACTGATAGAGGATCAGGATCATGCCTCAAGGGAAGGTTTGTTTTTCTGCTTTCTGGAAATGTGGCACCCCAGTGGCACAGCATCGTGGTGGACACATGGCTCAGAAAGGTCAGAGCACTTTTCACCTTGATATATTGTTCTAGCAGATGCCCTGCCTGAGTGCCCTTAAAAACCAATTTTCAGCTCCAAACACCAGGTTGTAAATTCAACAGCCAGTGGCTGAACCTCCTTCACTTTCACACTCAAATGTTTTTCTTGTTCCTTTCCAAAGTTTTCACCATCCTTGCCTCCCTTCAAGTCTCTTGTCATGTCAAAACTTTCTATCTTTGTGCCCTTTCATCTCCCCCAGCTCTCCCTGGGCCTTCTTCGTGTTTCTGGAAACCCAGACATAAAGACTTCACTGCATCTACATGCTGCAGACAGAACAGAAAACAGTAACACTTGAACTTCTCTTGAAAATGTATTCATTTGTCACTCTAACCACGTTCAGAGAAATTACATGGACAAGAGATGCTGCCAGTGGACCAAAACGTTACCTTACAGCCAGACCTTGAAGATCGCAAAGAATAAAAATTAGAAAACAACGTAAGAAGTAGAGATAGAAACACACAACACCAGTGCAAGTGTCTAGTATAAACAGCATGCCTACACTAGCTGTAAGCAATTTATTACTCCGCAGTTCTGAAGCTTTCTGTATAGAAAACAACAAATCATGCAAGGCATGTATTATTTGCCAGCACAGCAGAAGATATTTCACATTGTTTGTGACGGCCCTATTAAACATTTTCAATCTTTCTCACATTTTCTCCTCCTAGTCCAACATTTTATAGCTACCTAAGCGTGTAATTCGAGCTTTTCAGTTTCAGTGTAGACAACAATGCCACCACTGTGTCTCTGACACCTGCTCATGTTGAGTGCCTAACAGAAGAGGAATGCCATCATAGCTAAGCTTAGAGGTTACAGAATAAGCAGAATAAACCAGCTGGTAATACGTTTCTATTTGATCACATTAAAGATGGAACTAGATACAGTGCCTTCTGCAAATAACCCCAGCTTTAGGGCTAGATGTACTGTACTGTATGCTTCTGGCTCTAGTCAGGATGAACATTTTGTTATTAACACGTAATTAAACTACAGTACAGGTTGGTTGTATGTTGCCCGACTAATGCTTTATCAACACGTTCTATTTGTAAAATGTGTAATGTTTTCATTATACATTTACAGAAGTGCATTGCTGCCATCAAGGAAAAAGGTAGTACATTATCTCATAACTATCAGATAAAAATGGTCATTTGAGTGTATGAACAACCTCTTATGTTGTGTAATGACAGGATCTAGAAGCTAACAAAAGCTCTGCTGGATATCTGGGGTTAGTGTTTGTGTCAGTGTCCAACACTGTGGAATGTGCATGGACTTACTTTCGACTGGGGTTTATTCATAAGGAAATGGTACAATTTCTACCTAAAGTGAACACAAGCAGGATATCCATGTGGACACTCACACTTATCCTTAAACATGAAACAGTGCACCATGCAATTGAATCCACTGTTTAAAACTGTAAGTCAGCTAATGGTAATGTAGGCATTGTCCAACAATTGTGATATTGTGTGATAATAACACAAAGTAGGCGATAGCGTAAAATCTCGTAATTACAACGTACTGTACCATCTCGTAATAACAAGGTAATGTAGTATCTAGTTATAACAAGATCATCTTCTCATAATTCTGAGATAGCAAATGAAATATTTTTTTTCCGTGATGGAAGCAAGGAAACGTACACACTGTTAAGGCTTTGCAAAGAAGGCATTCACAATCCAAAGTTATTTGTAAACAAGGCTGTATTCTCCTAATCAAAGATTGTGCTATTATTCTGCATGACCTTATATCTCGCCATGTCATGGGGATCATTAAAAGTCACTCAAAGGGGCACATCGGGACGTCCCATTGTGCATTGTCTTCATCTCCCCTTGTACCGCACTCCTCCTCACGTGTTTCTCATCATCATCCCTTCCCTGGGCTTGCAGCCTGCCCAAGACCTCCGTATTATTTATCATTTCTCCAATTTCTCTCCATTCTCTCCCTTCCCCTCCCTCTCTTTCGGCCCTTCTTGACTTCAGTTGCGGCACAAATACAGCAATAAATCTGTCCTGGCCAGCCGACTGCTGAGTAAATTGGAGGAGGAAGGTTTAGGGGGAGGGAAGGAGATTTTATAGAGGGCAGCTTTTACTGGAACTTGAATTTGGCTAAAATGTCTCTCTCAATTTCCTCTCTCTCCAAAATTCAGGCCTAATTCAAAAGGACTTCATCAACCTGACAAGCAATAGGGTTATTCTCAACACTAGCACATCAAATATGCCTAATACAAGGGGAGGGCTACAAGCAGAGCACACTCAGGACTGCACTGCATTACCAATGAGGCAGCAAGGATATTTCACTGCCTCATTCCCCTCCATCCCTTGTGTGGTAAAGCATTAATTCCTAATCCATTTATAATTGCATATGACTAGTCTAATCCTGTATACATTTTCATAATAGAAGCAAATCTCATTCAGCTGGTACCAAAGGAGAAGTGGAATGTATAGACAGTGATGTATAAAGTGTTTTAATCCACATATCTTCCTTTTTATGGAGAGAAGGGATTGTGACACTAAAACATCCACTGGCAGATTGAAAGGCTAGATTGCAATGGATTGACGCCCACCTTCTTCTGCAACTTTACAACTTCAGCAGCTGAGTGGCACAAGCTTAGATGCTGCCTGGCTTAGAATTGACCTGCTTTTCTTTTTTTACAAATGACTCAAGTCACCTTTCACACCAAAACACTGAAGCAAAACGCTGGCATTTCTTTTGCATCTCCTTTGCTCGTGTGTTTTGATTATTTTTGACACTTCAGGGAATGCGCTGGAATGCTGGAGTCCTGGCTGCACTGAAAGATGGACAACAAAGTGTTGTCTGCCTGCCCACTCTATTTCTTTTTTTAAGAATCGCCAATTGATAACGGTCACAGGTTTACTTCCTTGACCCTGTTCCATCATGAGGGCAACTTTCTTTAAAAAGTGTCTGTCTCACTGGTCTCTCTTCCTGGAGTCAGAAAGCAGTTGTACTGCTCCTTCAGAACATCTGGTCTGCTGCGAGACCAGGCTGAGAGGATCGACTGTCATTTTACATTCTGCAACTCCCACGGTCCCATTAGAAGAGGTACCATCAGTGCTGGCAGGTTTCCATTACCTCCCAGAGTTCCCCACCACTAATAAGGACAATGTGTTTTCAGCAACACTCAACCCTGTACAGCACCTTCATTGGTTGAACTGCTTGGGAGCTCATTCACAGGTTTTTTGTGGATTGTTAGCTTTAAATCTTGTTTTCCATTAGGGCTGACAATAAAGCCTCACCCCTGGTTATGTTCAAAGAAAAACAAAAATCCTTTGAAAATCCCCCTGAGATGAAAACTTTCAGGGCTTGTCCTAATCTTTCAGACTGGCTGTGACCGCCCCCTACCTGGAGTCAGAATAGTACCGGGCTGCTTCATCAGAAAGTTTGGCCTGCTGGGAGGTGAGGCTGCAAGACCACTTCACCCAGCTCTGCTGCTCCAAGACACATAGGAATCAATGATCATAGCCTGGAACAATTCATTCTGATCAATTAACGAGGTGATTTGTTAAGTGATTTAGAAATAAAAAATTAGAATACCTTTTAGCCCTAAAATGCTAAGGGAAAAGAAGTTCCTACAAGTCAACAAATTGATTGATTGGTAGACAGACAGATTTTGAATCAAACAAAATCAAACTGAGAGTGAATTGACCCTAATGTTTCAGGTTGGAGGGACTTTTAGGGGTTTCACACAAGCAAGTTTCACTGTCCTTGAATGACTGCATTCTTCCTCCCTCTGTTTCTCAAAATCTTTACTGAAACACCGGTTAAAGGAGGGGTTAGATAATGAACTTTTGCACCTGCGGAAGAATTCACCCTGAAGTCGCAGAGGGTTGTGGGTTCAGGTCCCTAATACAAACACTGTTGCTGTGTCCTCCTGTTAGGTATTCACCCCATATACCCCACCCACTGGTATAAATGGGTACTAGCACTCCTGGAGGGATAATTAACATCCCAGCCATGGATAATCTTGTGGTTTTAGCTTCCATAATGCTGCAGGACCCGGGATAAGGTCTGGGATCCATTGTGAATGACTTCAATCTTATTTGTAACAGCTCAAGCCCATGCACTCCCCTAATTAAGGCTTAACCACAGTAAGAGATTCATTCAGAACTTCGTCAAGAGTTTACCGTAATCAGATGAAAGCACAGTGGATGTGGTTGACCTGGTTTGACTCTTTGTCATGGGAATTGGGATGACCCAGATCGGCACTGTTCAGGAACAGTCTTCATTCCCTGCTTCCATATCCGGTTTCTGATTGTCAAAATAAGTGTAGAGGTTATGACACCACTGTTGCGTTGGGAGGCACTATTCATGTGGCACACCCATGGATGCACTATTGCAAAACATGGCTGCTGTGGAGCAGGTACTAGAAAGGCCATCTTCAAATGACTGACCTAAAAACAACACACAGACATCCATTTCTGGATAGGAATTTTATTTTTGGTCAGATAAATCCTATAAAAACTGGTGACACTCTTCTGCTATGTTCCGATACTGAAAAGCGTATGCCATAAACCGCGTGAACAGACGAACAGAAATATCACTTTGCCTGCTTGTATTAACTGCAAATTTATTTAGGCTTCCAGCTGTATTCAAAAGGCAGGGATGATATGGAGCTTGGCTGGACAAAGTGATTCCACAGTGACAATCTGGAGTAGAAGATAGGTTAGCAGTCAGTGTCTCAGCTGTAAGCTCACAGCAGATTTCAGATGTGGGCGCCGCGGACCTGTCAGCTGCTAACACATTTCCAGACAAAGTTTCAGCTCAGATCCATTGCAGGAGAAACACCCACAAAATAAAAAACACTGACACTTCATTCCACACTGGAATTGGTGCAATCACAGCCTCCTTGACAACCAACAAATTGGGTCAGTCTCTGTAAACCTCAAGTCTAGAGTAAGTGATTCCCAAACATTCCCAAGAACAATCTGAAAGAAAGAAATGGAATAAATAGATTCAGTCTGAGACTGATCAACTAGTCTTCGTAAAAAGGGAATCATTCCTCTGTCTGTATTGTTATTTATCCATAGTGACCTACAGAGGTTACACTCTTTATTTTTGAACTATCTAATTTGATAGCCACTTACACAGTCAGGTTTGCAAGGGCAGGAAGGTGCAAATCAGTTTGTTCTGGGACACAGCTGCAGGATTCCCATCTGGGAGTTGACCACGTGACCTGCAAGTTAGGAGTCCTTGGCCCTAACCAAAAGCCATTTTAGTGAGTCCACAGATGCTGCAATGGGCATGTCAGAATGCATCAGTACAGATAGCACTCCTTCTTGCGCCAGAGGACACCCCTGGTAGCTCAGGAGGCTACATTGAGAGAATTCATTTTTGAGACTGACAGTGTGGCTTATTGAACATGCTTTGGAGCATAGAACTATCATACAGAGACATAATATATCTTGAATTGTAGTTTGGTGTACTTTATGTTTGATTTTAGTTTTGCACCATATGTCTCCTTAGATTGTGTTGATTTTCAGGAGGAAGTGGATGAAATGAGCCCTTCTGGAGAGCAGTAAGGCATAAGATCCTCAGTGTCCATCCTCTATCAAACAGCTAAGCACAAACATCTCTAAAAATAAGGCTTAGATACCAGTTTACTTCCCATGCAGAGGCGGATCATTCCCAAGACTGCTGGCAAAGATGCATTAGATGTATAAAATATCTAAAGCATTAAGTCTCCCTGGCACAGCGATGAAAGAAAGCCCCTCAAAGGAAACTTTGGCCCAGCTGTTGGCTTTTGAGTCGCAAAGCTGGGATTTTTCCCATTCTGGAACGTGTAGAACATCTTTAGCAGTGTACATGTGACACAGCGGCTATCCACAGCTCCATGTGTCAGAGCTTACTGAGTCTGGGGAATTCACAAGCACTTGCGGAAAAGGGACTGCAAGATCTTGAAGCAGTTGCTCTCTGCAGAGACCCATGGGGGTTACTCTGTGGGTCTCAGAAGAGATGCTTTGCAGTTTGGGGAGGAGAAGAGACGCGGGCAACAATTGTTGGGAACGTTCATCTGCGAATAAACTGAAAACCTCAGACAGAATGAGCGTGAAAAAGAGGCACTGTGAAAGCAGCACCAATTAATGATTCTTAAAGGAGTGCTATGCAGTTCTGTGAAATACCCTCATTTCCTTTCCCAAAATTAGGCTGTTTTCCAAAGTCAGAAAGAAAGAGTGTGAAAATGAATGGCAATCAGGAAAAGAAACATAAAGACTTCCTATCCCAAAATGTCATATTCTTCCAAACAAACCACTGCAAAATTCTTGAGACATATTTGGTATAAGGCTCCCATCAGTTCTTTTCGCTGATGACGTCAAGGAAATAAAAACTGACTAGCCTAATTATAAACTATCCATTTTTTCCCGGCTCCTTCCTCACAAAACAAGCTCAGAGAGGAAAAATAGTTTGCTTTCCAGATGCCAGAGGTCAAAGGTTGTGATCTCTTGAACCATCTGCAGCTCAAATTGTTAATTCCTTCAGAAATGGGGTCAGATCAGATATAGGCCAGGTCTTCTCATTACTTTATACAGTAGCCTTAGGGAGTTTAATGATCATTGAAAATATCCTTCAGTGCAAAAATAATCAGTCCTGTATGTTCGGTTTGTTACCCTCAAGCAATTTATTCTTTTAAAAATCGATTTTTTGATTGTATTTTCTATTAGTGTTCTTCCACACTTTTACAGTACTATACCTTATATGGAATTCCCTATAAAAGGGCTCAACAATAACAACAACAACAATAATAATAATAATAATAATAATAATAATAATAATAATAATAATAATAATAATAATAATAAAAGAGACCATGTTATATTTGGTGGGTATTAAATGATGGGTAAATAAATGGGTGAGGATCTTAAGTAAAGATTCTTTGGCTCTTTGTAAATGGTTTAAAATGTAAGAATCTATTAAATGTATAGGGACAGCAAAAGCATAAATGAGAGATTTGTAGACTGTTTAAACTCTTGGATCCATCCTCTTCCATCCTTCATTAGGTGCCATATGTACATACTGTATGTAGTCAGGTAAAATGTACATCTTGTATATACTATGGCATCAAAATAATTGGGGGATTTGATCTTTGATTTTGGAACAAATTGCATGCACTGCTCATAATTGCTTGCTTCATCTTTCCTGCCTTCTGGGTTAGGGCTCTCTCTCCACGTAAAAGAAAAAAAAGGTAACTCATCTTATTTTCAGGGTCATACAAAAATTTTAAAAAACGTTGCCATTGTATCAAGTCCCCCTGTATTCTGACCCGGTGCTATTTGTTTTTTTTTATGAAGAGTGCTCAATATACTGTAAATGGGTGCCTTTTAATCAATCAGTAACAGATCAACTACTTTTCCATTTAGGTGTTCATTCCAAAACGGGACAGTGCAGTATGTCTGGAGTGGTGTGGACGAGGACAGGAAGGAGCTGAATGGCGCAATGCATGCCCCGCCATATTATTGAAGCTGAGACCCCAGTGCTACAAACTGGGCTAGATGGGCCGAACAGCCACCTCTCGTTTCTAAATACTGGGAACATGCAGCTGGAGGACAGAGGCAAGAGCACTGCCGCCACAGCTCTCCCCTTCAGGCATGTCTCCGGCTGCCACTATTTCTGGAGTCAAAGTCATAACTGAGAGCAGGCAGAAGGAAAAGAACAAAATGACAGGAATGAGAAAGAGACGAAAAGAGAGAAAAGGGGGGGGGGTGGAAGGTAGGGAGGAGTGGAAAGACAGAGAGGAGAGTGAGGAAGAGCAGTGGGCTGGAAAAGGGGGCTCTGAAGTCAGTGGTGCAGCAAAACAATCAGACACAGATAATGGGCCTCAGCAGTCTCATTGTGAAGACACACAGCAGCCCCCACCAAGAGCTCATACACCCTCTCCCATGCTCAGATCTGGGCTGCCGTTTCCAGCTCTCCCGAGCTAAAGGGCTCCCAACCCACACACACAAAAGCATGCACCTTCAATGCGCTGGCAGCTCAGGCAAACACAGACCTCCTGAGAAACAACAAACGCACACAACTCTGGAGACACACTAGCGTACAGACAGACTTAACTCATCTTAGTGTTTCCCCTACCTAAACACACGGGCCAATGTTTGACTTCTCAGTGACTCTTATTCTATTCTTATTTACGATTCTATACTCAAGTAGACTAAATAGACTCCTATATAGTCTAAACAAATAGTTTTGGCATTTGTACATTTAAAAGAACAGCTGGCTTACAAAATAAGTCATTTCCATTATGGGGAGGTTTAGTCTGTTTTGCAGGGGGCTGGTTGATATAGTAGTAATACATTAAATACACACATTTGTGCCACGGTTTTAAAAGGCAGCATATAAAACCAATCTCCCTTCTGATGTCAAAAGTATTTAAAATTCTCAAAATGAGAGTGTCAATGCACATTCTTGGTGGAGTTTTTTTTTGCTTTTTCAATTAGATATTCTGATTCCCGGTGATAGGGGCCCAAAAATGAAAGCCCGGATATTGATTTTTTATTGATATGTTGCTGTGTTCATGAGCCACTTCCCCTTTTGGCAAGGCTAACTGGAACTCAGACATCCAAGAGAAACTAACATTCTGGAAAATGTAGCTCTAATATTGCCTTATGGTTACACATCAATAACAGTTTTTTTAATTAATTTTCACAGTACGTGTGCATTATATAACTCTGATCTGCACACAGCAGTATTTCAATGTACTTCAAAAATCAACATTAAATCTATTTATTTTTCTTTCTTTGGATTTAATTCACTGCTCAGCAAAGCGGGCTCCCTTCTTTATAAAGCACCCTGTGGTAAACCAGTTCCAAGACACAACTACTGGAGGAATTAACGAACATCAAAACGGGAAACATTATGAGCTTCTCAGACCACACTGGCCTGGAAACTGTGGCACCCTCTTTAGTGAGGAGAGTGGCACCTCTGGCAACTGCTGTGATCTCGGCACCCTTTACAGCCTGCGAGGTTAAAATCTGTGCCTCAACTGCCAGCACTAACTGTGTCACCAGTGTTGGCACCAGAGCACCACGTTGTCAGTCGGGGTGGCATCTGGTCGCTGCAGGCTTGCCTCACACACGGGCACAGGAGGGGCGGGGGGGGTAGGCTGACGATGCAACAGCTGCTACCATACATGTTCATCTGCCCGGGCAAGGCAGCATGCCAATCACAGACACGCACCAACACACCCACTGGCGAAACCCAGCAGCTGGAGGTGATCTCCTGCAAGGGTGGAGAGAGGGGCAGCAAAGAGCTCAATCTGTACCGATTGGTGCCCAGTGGGATAACAGAATCACACAGTTAGGGTCAATCTGTCAGCACACTTGCACTCAGAGTTGGCCTCCAGGATCTTCTTTGCAAGCTTGTTTGGGTCTTGAGTGTTTTTTGTTTCTGTTGGGTTTTGCCAAGACAGATACAAACTACAGCTGTCTTTTTTCCCTTTCGCCTCTGTCTTCCATCAATCACTTTCAATATCAAACCAAACAGGACTTCTCAGGACACGACCTCACTAGTTTCCCAAAGACTCCCACTTCTGAAAGATCTTTTCTTAAATTGTACTTCAGGACATTTGTATTCTCCATGAACCCACACTGGCCTAATTAACAGAGATATATTATGCTAACAGATAAGAGATTATTTTGATTAAGCTATTCCTTAATTGTGCTCATTATTAACCCAATTTAATTGGCCACATTATTTAATTAACCCAACAATTAAGGTATACAGTGAAACAATGAGCACAGAGGCCGTCAGATACACGATTCCACAATCCTCACGCTAGAGCCTTCAGTGCAGTTTGGATCAGACAGAATACAGCTGAGAAATGGCCCTCCTGTCCCCAGACAAAAGAGCCGCAGAGTCATTTTGCTTTTGAATATTTAATACAATGAGGGGGAGGGAACTTTGGAATTCATTTATCTGAGGTAAGGGAAATTTAGACAGCCCTGAATCTTAGTTCGAGTCTGGAATTTAGCCAAGATATCATAGTGCAATCTGTCTTTGAAACTGTGTTATTAATAGAGAGCAGGACAGTCCTTAATACTACAAACGCTCCTTGCATGCGTGCACACACGCACACACACAAACATGCAAACTGTCACACCTTTAAGGCCAGTGCTTTATAACGGATGAAATGGAAAGCGAAACACTGGGTTCCTCGCGAGATGTGGAGAATGGAAATTTCACAGAATAAGTTGCAGAGGCTGCTGCAGGTTGGCGGCAGATAGGAGTCATGTGTCTGATGCCAGTAACACTTCTGCTTTGTCAGTAAATAGGCGACCGTCCTTGTCAGTAAAATGTTTATGTGGCTGGCAAGTCTCGAGGATGCAGGGTGCAGCTGACGAAGCCGATAAAGAACTTTGACGAAGTTGGTGGACTATAAAAGAGGAAAAAAAAAAACATCTTAGGTTTCACCTACAATATTGCGCAGTCCTGTTTTTTGTTGGATCTGTTCAAGAAGTGTTCCCTGCAAGATTTGTACACACCATTCGCCAAAGGATGTTGTAAAGTATAATACACAGAAAACAAAAGCACAGGAAGTGCTTTACTTATGGATAACGGGGTTTGCTACCTGTGTCATTTCGACTGCTCTCCAGTCCTTTGATTTTATTAGCCCTCCTCCTAGAAAGGGATGCTAACGGCACTTACTTTGTGATAATATGGTGAATGAAGCAGAAGGCTTCCCATTTCAAAACTGTCAACACATGCCGTTTTATTTAGCTTGACATCACAATTCACACTCTGAAATACCCCTCAGCTAGCTCGACGAGTTTGCGATGTATTACAGCACAGCTCTGCGTGCCATTCATAGTGTCATGGTGCCTGTTATTCTGTGCCACCATATCACTCATCCTTCAACAAAAAGGATGCCAGATCCATCCGAATTACCAATGCTGGGTAAAGATTTAAGAAGGGCCAATGTTATTAACAGGGATATCTCATCAACCTGTCGACTGGGTCTCAATTTGGCAAGAAAACCTCCTCCAACACTGTTTTGCAATAATAGCTGGAAATTTTCCTGCCCCTACAGTAGTCCATTGGTAACCAAAACTGCACACTTTGAACACAATTGTCTTCAAAGATTACTACACGGTATTACATGGGCCCAAACTCGTTTAGCTGCTGGGATCTAAATGAAGCTGATAAAAGGATGAAGAAGGATATCGTGTATTCCTCACACAAATCTTGTGTAATCCTTGCATTGTTGTTATTTTTTTCACCTCACTAATCTCTGAGTCGCTTCTTTCTCCCATTCTTAATATCCTTGTCTCGTGTATAGGCAAAAACACCTCTTCCCCTGTCTTCACAAAAGGCAGTGCTGCAGGTTGGTGGGTGTTGCAAATCCATTACATCAGATAAAGAAGAACAAATCCCAAGCAGGCTCCCATTAGTGCAGAACAGATGAGAAAGGGATTAGTCCCCCTGTTATTAAGACACAACAGAATGGGACCCATTGCAACCATATGTGCACTGCCCATTGTAATCTGATTTCATTAGAGTAAAGTACAAAAAGAGAAAATCCATTAAAAGAAACAGGGGAAAAACAAAATAAGCGATGATCATGCTGAACAGCTTAACATCTGCCGGGCTGATGATGCCCACAGCCCATTGGCACACGCATTTACCAGTTCTGTTGCTGGGATGATTTGTTTAGGGTGTCTGTTTTCCATCCCTTCACAGTGCTGATTCCTGTTTTATTACCAGCACTATTCTGACTCCAAGGGGCCAATCTGGTTTCCTCAATGCTCGGGGAATGTGAAGTGACTGCTGTCGTACATCATTCTGCTCTCTTCGAGACAAACTCTGTAGCTGGAGTCATTAGAGCTGAGGCTAAGATCAAACGATGCAAATAGTCAGGCTACATTAGCTTTGATATTTTCATTTCGCAAAGATCACGAAACCTGCATGTTCTCGCTGAGATCGGAAGAACGCGTCTCCAAAGCCGCCTGCTGCACTGCCAATGAGAAACGAAACAAAGCAAGAAAAATTCCCCCTTCCTTATGGAGGATGGGAGAAAATGCAGGAATATCAAGGGAAAAGAGGTTTTATTATGTGTGTGGAGAATTGTCAATGGTTTAAATGCAAGTACAATCCACACAGGTGTCTACAAATCATACCCCTAAAGATTCTGAAAACCTCCTTCAAAACTTGGCATTGTTTTGTGGGCCCACCTGATTGTCTTTCTCATGGGCATTATAGCTGGGTTTACAGAGTGAGCTGTAAGCCTGGGTCACTATTCATGCTAACGCTAAACCATGTATCTGGGTCAGCAGCCACCAACCTCAGGACGTGGATCAGTTTGCTTCTGCTTCCACAAGATGCTAAACACAGATTGCTGAAAAAACACACACAAGGGCCCAGACGATCAATGAACAGCACCCGTGCCACCTTGCAGCCTGATCTTATCAGAGTGCTGATGCTGAGCAAGTCTGGGCCTGCTAAGTACTGGGACTTAAATCAGGTTGCTGCTGTAAGTGATGTAGCTTTTTCCCCGCACCAGAATTTCTAATCCTGTACAGGAACACTCAGAGACGCAGAGGTGCCACCCTTCAGAGAAAACATTAGCCTGGGGCCCTGTCTATGTGGCTATCGTGGATCCCATGGCACAGTCCAGAAAGGCAAAGGAATAATGGACAAATGAACGAAACCATGGATATATTCTGCTTTCCAGGGTTACCCATGAGCTTGAGTTAAGAGACGGCAGTGACTAGGACTCTGGACACCTGGAGGGACATGAGGTCGAATCCCAGGTGATTCCCACTGTGCTGTGCCCTCGCGCAAGGTCATTCACCCAGACCGCCAAAGCAAAACCAGCTGGACAAATTTCCATCAAACCGTTAATGTAAAAAATAAGGCAACGGGAGTCTGATTGAGGTAATTGTTAATAAAAATGTCAATGTCGCTGGACCAGTAAAGAATGTGACTAGAGTGGGCCTCCCAGCAGTACAGGAAGACAAAAAAAATAGATTAATAACACTGCTAGAGATATACGTGAAGGTTTAAAACAACACATTTCAATATGGGAACACCACAGAAGTCTGCTGGTCCCCTATTAAATCATAAAAAACTATATTAAAACACTTTATGATGCTGACAAAGCAGAATTTAATTTTTATGGCAGCACAAGATTATTTATTCAACCCAGACGGCTTTTATATATATATAATTTGAAAATGAAGATGAAGCCTTTTCTTCAGAGGGCCATGAAAGGCTGTAATTTGTGGAGCACTTTGGTGGGGTGACAGCAGGCCCAGGGCCTGTGTTTTTGGGGGGCTGTGATGTGCAATGAGAGAAAGCTGCTGTAGCCATGGCAATTGGTAGCTTTTTGCAAAACTATCATTAAGCCATGGGGTGTAATCGTTAAAACTCAGATTGCTGCTCATTAATATTCCAATTCCTCGCACATGCTCCCTTTCAACCCTCTTCGACAGACAGGAGGCAGGTGTATTTGTATTTTAATGCCGTAAAATGGATGTTTAATAGGCTTTGTTGAAGGCTTTGTTACGAAACTCAAAAGACCTTTTGAACATAGTGCTGCACTGGCACTTTTAATTGTAGTACACTCTGGCAGTCAGGCAGAAAAAGACAGAGTAGCTGAGAAAGAGAGAAAGAAATAAAATGCATACAGTAGTTCATTTTGTTTGGTGGGTTTGGGTGGGTGTTACATGTGTAAAAGCCATGCTCTCTGTTTGGGGTAGATGCAACATAAGTTAAAATCATGCTGTGTTTTAATGGAGGATTTCTTGCAAGGAGTCTTAGTACTGTAGGTTGTAAAATGCACCACTGTTGTGGTTAGTGCTGCTGCCTCAAAATTCCTGACTAAGGAGTGCTTTCAGTGTGGATTTTGCATATTCTATCTCATGGAATTTGTCCAGATAATTAGAATTTGCTCCCAATTTTAAAAGACATGCCAGTGAGGTTAACTGGTATCTCTTAATTGTAACTGTGTGCATGTGTGCCTATATACTCTGCAATTGACAGGTGTCCAGTCCAGTCTTCTCACCTTGTGCTCAATGCCAGGTGACCCTTACCTTACCAGGAATAGGCATCAATCTGATATTGGATGTACGGAAATGAGCTCATGTAGAATTCATCTTTTTAAAGTTCTGAGAAGTTTCCTTTCTGTTTTTGCAAAAGTAATTTTTAAAAAACATAAAAATTGGACTGATATTTTTTAAACAATAATTTGTTTCAAGTGTGCTGGATAAAGTCGCACAGACTGATTTCTAAGTGTGCCCCTTTCTATTCGTAATGCAGGAGGACTTTTGAGCTACAGTCTGCTCTGCTGCTCCTGGATAGATCATCAGTGCCAAACAGGAACTCAAACAGCAAGAGTATCTGTGCCGTGGATGATCAGCATATACTGTAGCTGAGAGCATGGATCAGATCCAATAACTGCCAGCCTCTCCAAATTAGTACTTGAACAGGAAAACAGGAAGTGTGAGTTAGCACAGACTGCGACCCCCGAAAGTGCTTGCCACAAAACAGATTTCTACACTCAGTGCAAAATAACGTGCAACAGTGAAAATTGAGCTCCGGCTCAATTTAGAACACTTATTGTTTTTTCAGCGCTTGTTTTTGCTACAGTAGCTTTGGCTTTGTTCTTGCTTGTTTAGTGTTTGCTTGTGTTATTGGCGCTCGAATTACCTCGCTCATCGCTCCTTGCTTGTCCTCATTGTTCCTCATTCCCTGCTTGTGTATCGTACAGTATATTCACGTATTACCTGTTTTCCACCATTGTGCAATTTGCTCACTCGTGTTGATTGTGTTTAACTGTGAACTTGTTGCACACTTGGGGAAGAGCTAATAGGCAATATCGTCGGGTTGTTTTCTGTCTAGACACACTAGGTTAGGGGCGTGTGCCACTTGTGTATTTGGCAATTCTGACATCACGCCCATCCTTTGAGAATGCAGGGAGGAGGAGTGTGAGACTGAGCACATGGCGAGGGAGGGGAAAGACCATTGCTAAGGCATTTGGGGGAGTTCGAAGCTGGTCAGCAGGCCCACCTTGACAAGACTACGGAAAGGGAGGGGTGCTAAGTAATTAAGTCCATTAACAATGCAACTTTAGAAAGAAAGCATGTCCAACGAGAAATAATAGGTCCTCATTATTGTTAGTAATATTATAATTATCCGAGCACAGAAGGGAGCAGGTCTTATAGATTTCTGCTGCTGCTATCACCGACTCCAGAGGTGAGCAATTTCTGCTCTGTGTGCGAGAAATAGAAGCCTGACTTTGTCATTCGTTTATGTAACATATAATAAAATTCATACGAAGCAGGCTGCGATGGGGCTCTTCGAGAACTAAAATAAGCACGGAAAACGGCGTTCAATGCCCTGTTCACCAAATTATGTAGGTGTAAAAATTGATTACTGAGTAGTGACTTGTCTGGGGCATACCTATTTGCTTGCACCGAACAAGCCACAGGGGACATTAATGATGCAATCAAATATGGTCTCTGTGGTCCTTGGCATCACTGTTACCCATTAACCTGTGACCCACTGGGGTCCTTCACATAGCAGAATTAGCCTACATGCTGTTCAGAGACCAAGCATGACATCAAGAAAAGGAAAGTATGGCATCATCAGAAGCAATGTGCGTGTCAGCAGTTCTGATTGTGAAAGTAATTACAGGGTGGGACACACTACTGTTCTTGACAGAACACCATGGGTGGCTGTGGGCCGTCAGATCATCTCTCTCAGAAAGCCGTTCATTAATAAGGAAGCACAAGGTGAGCAAAGCCTCTTAATTGAGTAAATATTGGAAGGTGTTGAGAGGCTGACAACACAGACAAATACGTTGCGAAGGAATCGGCAAAGGTTTCTGAATGATGAAGGACATAGAATGCACCTGATGTTCTGATGAACCTTAATGAGAAGTGGCGTAGACTGCAAATGAAAATCGCTGCTGCTGTTGGAACTCGGCCTCAGTCCCCCCTCCTGCCAGCCTATGGGTAGACTGCAGCTGTTGAAGGCATTGTTTTCTGTTGACAGCAGTGCTGCACAATGCGTCACAGCGATATCCAGGCAGACAATTGAAACTTCTGTTTTAGGTGCTTCATTGTCTGCATCATTATAGTAGCCCGTTCCTGAAATATAATGGAAAGTGTTTCTGACATTTGTATTGGCCCAATACGCAATCATCAAGTCAGGTTGGCAGCAAAGGAATTTTAGAAAAAGTACGTTTTGGTTCATTTTGTACAGTTACCCCAACATGTGCTCCTGTGTGCCTGGTGCCAAATTAGATTTATGACACCATTCGGGAAAGGTTATACGACTTGTGAAGGTTCTAATATAACAATCTGTTCCCACGAGCGAGACAAATCTACAACTGTATTTCCATACTGAGTGGGTATCAAAAAATGCTTCAGAGCAACAGAGCATCAACTAGGCAGTCAACATGTTGTGTTGGCGGCTCTATTTAAATCAACATCAACAAAGCTCTGCAAACACACCGAGCTGGGGGAGCAGAAAACCATTTGGTTTCTGAAGAAGAAGGCGTCAAAGAAGAAAATGACTGGAAATCATAAGACAAAAAACACACAGCCTAAAATGTTTCTTTTACCTTGCAACCTTCAAGGATGCAGACCACTGGCTGTTGATTTCTGAGTTCCTTTTCCATTACATTATTATTTGTGAGGCCCCCCAAAAATTGATATGGAGTGTTTTGAGACTGGCAAACGTAATGATGATGGTGATTATGTGACAGGACCCATTGTGCTCTCTGCTCTTTGTTTTCCTGACTCACTCTAAGCAGAAATCGTGAGGAAAAAATGTTGAGGTTCGCTGGCTGGAAGTGCAAATAGAAAATGTGGCTTTGATGGAAAAAAACAAAATGAGAAAAATAAAGGCGACCACTGAATAAGCAACCATTGTCTCTGTCCGCAGCCACACAACAGAAGAGAAAGGAGCAAGTGGGGGGAATTGCGAAATAGTAATGAAATATCAGTCAAAATGGGAAGAGTAAACAAACTTTTGTCAGTGGGTCATTACTGACAGCTGGTCTAGCAGTATGGGGTGAAAACAGCAATGCAGGCCTAACAACACGTAGCAGTACTAGAATGTGCAAAAGCACAGTGCATTAAGGTGTTTATAAAACAAAGTAAAAAATATCTGTATCTAACAGGCTGTCTCCAATGTGGCTATTTGAACTTCTATGATGTAAACACTGGACAAGTACACAATATCATACAGGTTCTCTCTCTAAATCTGTCCTGTTACCCAATAATCCCATTCAATTCTGTGCCAGAAAACACTGGGAGGATGTTGTTCAGAACTGTAAGACACTAAAAGCCATGTATTTTCTCATCTCCTACCCTCACACCTGGCACTGTGAAACCCCTTCAGCCAGTGCGAGCATTTTCAGTCTCGGAAGGAAAGAAAAACTAAGAACCTTGCAGAATTCATACAAAATGATGTATCAAATAAGATACAGAAGACGATGCAATGGCACACTCTTGGGCCTCTGCACTGAAATAGTTTTACTTCTACTGTATATCAATATTAACAAATACTTGGATGGCAAGCTCCTGGACACATGTCTCTGTTGCTACTGTATGCAACTAGCTACAAGAGTCTCAAAGTCTGATTAGAAACCCAGAGCAGGATGATTAAATCCCTTTGACACCTGATGGAGACTCCCAGCTCCCCTTGAAAGGTATTCAGCCTTAAGGCAATTCTAATTTGGGTGGGTGGGTTGGAGATTTCATTGACATTTGAGCTGTCTGGAACTTAAGAAACAAATCTTGTCCTAAAACCTCCTTTGGAAGAGTGTTAAATAGAAGGGCTGGGATTAAGGAGAACCGTTGCCAAGAGAGCGAGAGAGAGAACAAAGCTATTGTAAAAGTAATTTATGAGAGTACTTTAGGGGTGAAGCGCGTTTTACTCCAAGTGACAGTCTCTATTCTATGGTTTAAACGTTTGACATTTTGAGGAGGGGTGCACTTTAACACACTGCACTGTGAGAGATCATTAAAGCAAAAGACGTAATTTACAGTTCTGTTGCATAGTATACTCCAGTTAAGGAAAAATAAAAATAACAACAGACGAGAAAACCTGTTCTTTGTGGTAAAACAGGGATTTGAAGTTACCGGTCTCACCCAGTCCCCCTGGTGCCTGTGAGTTCTGTGAGTTCTGTGTGGCAGTCATTACCAGCTTAACTGAGGCAGGAACAGTCCCTCTTCACAGAGTCAGATTTAAAAAAAAACGACGGCACGGATTAAATCACAACTTCAAACTGCCCACCACACGTGAACTACAGCATGAAAGGGAATATGTAAAGTAAAGATTACTATCATTACATGTCGGTGACTTTTGTTTCCAAGAGGCTTATTATTTCTATATAACGGGACACAGTTTTTCAAAGAATGGGTTTTAAATTTGGCACCGGTAGGTGGGGTTCAAATTCATCCGGACCCTGGTTCTCAAAATCACCTTTTTTTTGCCGGACGAAGACGGAATACATATGGGGTGACCTTTCCTTAAAAAAAAAATTCTCTACCAAGGTCCATGTAATAGTGTCTAGGTAGTGACATGAGTCACAGCACAACCAGTTAAATGTCAGACTGTAAAAAAAAGATGCATATCCTTGTAATTCTAAAATGTACAGAGGCCAGAGTGGTTGGCGCTCTGGACTGTAACTGGAAGAACGTCTGTTCACATCCCAATCAGGACATTGCTCTCGTACCCTTGAGCAAGGTACTTTATGCAGGTTGCTACAGTAAAGTGCTCAGCTGTATGAATGTCACTTGTTTTGAATAAAAGTTTCAGCCCAAATTACTAGTCAACTGCAAATGCTAAATTGTTTATTTCTTGCAGAGTTATTGCAAAATTCCATGCAAATGGAGAAAAGAATACTTATGCTGCTTCTAGGCTACAATCATTAATGTAAGTAAAATCATAAAATAATATTATATTACTTATATTTGTATAATAAACCAACTACAGTAATAGTAAATCATAACCATTTGTACCTTTGAAAAAACAGTTATAACACAATTCCACGTACGAAGTGGCACACGAAACTATTTTGTTGCAATTGTCACATTACAAGGATATTTTAAAAAATAAATATATAACCCTGACAGCTTATTTGGGAAATTTTCACTTTCAATTTATCACGTACCATCAGAGTGATTTTAAATATTTCTTCCTGAACTCAATTATATTTTACAAGGGATGAAATCCCCTGTTAATTACAGCCTTTCCACATGAGGGGAATATTTGCAGTTCTCAACTCTCAGCCCATGTGTACTCTGTTCTGCCTGCACAGACTTCATCTAATATTTGAAGTTATTACAAATTAATTTCACATACTTTGGTGCACAGAAAACGCTGCATTCAGATCAGCAGCTGGACAGACGTGGAATTTGCAAAACAGATTTTCCAGTAGTTGCCACTTTCTCACAATGCCAAGCTAGTCCTTTAGGGTTATATTGTAGGTCGCGCCAAATAGCTCATGATGACTAAGGCAGCAACACATTCTTTTTTGGCCTGCGGTTACTTGTCTTCTAAAGGCAAGTAGGGGTGACAGGTACCAAAGTCACTCTGGTCATGAGTGAGTAATGAGGTGAGGAGATCAGCCACTGTCCTCGTGAGAGACAGACTCCAGTGAGACAGTCAGAGTAGCAGAAGTGTGTGTCTCAGAGGGGGAACCAGAGTTCCCACCAAAAAAACAACAACACACTTGAACACAGGGAGAGCATGCAAACTCCACACGCACCTGTCAAGAATGGAACCACCCCCTAATTAAAATGCCAATTATTTCTATTTCTCTTTTTGTTGGGTTTTCAGATCCTACTATATGTTTAGCTTCTTACACTCTGGATGTCATGGCGGAGTAATTCGTAAATACACAAACAAAACTTTCTTTGCCCCTGACATTCCTGCGCTTATTGCACTTTGCTGCTCACTTGTTTAACAGCATGACATACTGTCTCCACAAATACACGTAACAGGGCAGGGCCTATATAATTCACATTAAAGAGGGGCGTTTCAAAAAGACACTCATTGGCACCGGCAGTAAAATACCTGAATCATGAACCAGAACACGGAATGATGGAAAACAATTTAGAACAGCACCTGATCAGAAAATAAATGGAGAAACTGAGATAAAACTGAGTAAGTGCAATGTATACAGCTTTTATATTTCCGGTTGGGTGGGGGCGAGGCCCTGGAATTGTTTTTAATCAGTGCTGTATCTTTTCCCAGCTGTCCCTATGAGTGCCGGAATTGGCAGTGCCTGTATTACCTGACCTGATCCCTAACGAGGCCAAGCACACACTGTTCCTTGAGTCTCCAGCTGTCCCGGTTTTTGCACAGGTTTAAGGATCTGATCGTAGTGACGGGGTGCTGGAGTGGAGAGGTTCAGATTAGTGCAAATAATCTGGAGACAAGGTCTGGATGTGCTCCCTGGGATTTAAGTAGGTCACCTGTCACAGATTACTGCTTCTAATCGGCTGTTGATGGGTGTGGGTGAGGAATGGTGAGTCGGAGAGACGGAGATTAGATCTGGTTTATGCCACTGGAAATTGCTACAATCCCATAGCTACAGAATTTACACGTTTGAGACTTTAAGAGGACCTTGTGACTGACATGATGCTACAGACTGTTGTCATGTCCATGAGGTGTCTAAACCCTGGGATTAGATCTATCCCTGAAGATAACAATAGGGCACCAATTTAAAGTGGCTGTTTTCCAAAGGATTCAGAATGTGTAGCTATTTAAGATCTCTCAAATAACCCTCCCATCTCTATACACTGCCTTTTGCCACACCTAGCACAGCTATCCTCTTCTAAAACAAGGCATGTTTTTACATTTTATTTGGATCAATAAAATCACAGCAGGCTAACTTTATTGGAAGAACACATAATAGGAATTTCTGAATTACAGTTGGGTGAATACTGACAAATCCATAGGGCTTTTCTTGGATCAATTCATAAGATATGAAATTATGATTATGGCTTAAGACCTTCCTTTGGTGTTACAATTTGTTAGAAATATGAGGCCCATTATTTTCTTATTTCAAAGGCAGACAAAAATATTAACCCTTTTTAACAAGTTTGTTTGTGGAGAAGACAAAGCTGTGTCTGGCTGTATACCCAATAATAATTACCCATTATCACAACAAGAAGCACGAGTATGTAATGCCGGTGTCTGTGTGTCCATTCCCTCACCAATCAAAGCAGCCTTGAAGGCCTTGACAAGCCAGGGCATTTCCCTTTCAGACCTCCCAGTCCTGCCTGCTCCATCCTGGGACCCTACTCCCCTGTGCTTCCCTGGCTTCTCCTCCTGCTGCCAGCCTACAGCCCTAGAGGGCACTGGCGGGATTAATAAGCATTTATTCGCGACTTCTCCCTGACAGTGACAACTGATCGGCAGAAGCAGAGTGGAGAGAGGTAATTATCGCACAAAGTCAACGGAGACATGAAAGTAAACATCCAGCTACATTTCCCTTGTCCCCCCCCCTATTCCACACCGCTAATTAAGTGCAATAGACGATCTCAATCAAGAAGCAGGCCGCATCGATTTTCCAATGATAAGGTTTTTTGGGACTGGGGGAAGGGGGTTACAGACTAATTTAACTCTTAACCTGCCCTGCCCTTTACCATCTCCACATGCATTCCAGTGCCTACTAATTTCCATTTCACTGACCATTATGAACCTGGGCTCAGCGCCACTCTGTACAAGATCTCTCTCCAAGCTGACCGGGGGGACTCCGAAGTGCAGGGGAGATGAGATTCTCATCACTGCCGAATTTTGATGAGCTCTAATCAATTTTCCTCAAGCTCCCGGGCCTGTCGCCTTCTGCCTTTGCCTGGTGAGAATGAATTAGCAGGAGGAACGCAGACTGTCTGCAACAGCCTGAAGTGACATTTCTCTTATTCTAACCTGCTTTGTATAATAAGCACGGCATATGAATTTGAGACAGAGCTCTCAAAAGACCTCACTTAAGTTCCACCAAAAAGGTTTTTTCAGGATACTAGAACAAGTATTATTACTTACACTGTGACTACTACAGTGGCTCAGTTGTCATGAAAGGAAACATATGTAGGCCTTTTGCCTTTCAAGGAGAATTCTCAGCTGTAAGCCATCCAGCATTGTAATACTAGATTTCTAACAATCCTGCAATGTCACTGCTATCATTTATCATTAAATCTTATGTATTAGATGCGAGACCCACCACACACCCCTATATTAAGTCAGGTTCTCAAACAAAGTCTGACTCTGCAGAAACGATTAAGGCAGGGGTTAACTGTGTCAGTGCTGGAAGCTGCCTCTCCTGCAGTTCAGCCATCGACTATGTGGAGTCCTTAATTACATGGTACGGGGTAACAGAAATAGAAAATTACTACCCATGATTGAAAACAGATGACGGAATTCTAGAACTTCCTGGTGAAGGGAAAATGGCTTCAATATGGACTCCATTTTCAACCCTGCGTTTCATGTGGCTGGTGAGTGGGAAGAAAATGTCAGCACAAAAAATGTGCCGGGACACACCCGGTGATGAAATAGGGGGCAAGTAGAGGTTTAGTGGGTAGCCTGGTATTTAAGCTGAGTGGCAAACGTGATACAGTATAGGTTAATGGAACAGATGTACAACCTGGACAGACAACTGTTGCCATGAATTTGCATTTGCATTGCATGTTGGCTGTTCACCCATGTGTTTGCCTTAACTATATCTTGAGTAAAATTCCCAAAGTTTCCGTTCACATCACATCTTTACATCTCTCTATGATTTTACTATGCTCGCAGTGTGTTTTACTACACTTTAATCTGACTTTACCACGGCAAGCCAGACAAAACTACTTTATTTCCAAAAGATTCAACCGAAATGTTTCTGGAGGGGGAAGGTGAAGAACCACTGAGGAGCAGCAGACATTATTTAACAATATTGAACAAGCAAGAGCTCAGGACTTCAGGAAAGTCAAATCAGGACTTCAGGAATGTCACATTAGGTATGAGCTTTGAAATCTTTTGCAGTGGTATGTTTCTGTCTTATAGCTTATTATTAAAATAGCTTAATTTCGTTTGCCCTTGCAAGGAAAAGTTAGTTTTGGAGAGTTTATTGTCTCTCTAGTGCCGTAAGCCATTTTTCATAATCATAAATTTCACAGCACTAAGTAATGTGGTTTGTACGTACAAATCTACTTTTCAAAACGGTAGCTTCTTTTAAGAGTACACCCTTCCCCTCTCTGCTATTTCTCCCAGGTGCAGAAAAATGCTGAAAAAGAAATCATATGAAAGTATTGTAGACCCATGAACAGTATGCCTGGAGGGTATTGTGTGGCTCGGAACGGTAGTCTCTCGGCTGCAGCATGTGGGTATTAGAACTGGGAACACAATATAAATCAATCTAAAAAAAATGATGTTCCCCGAGTACAGAGACAAAAAAGGCCAAAGAGATAGAATAAGAAAAAAAAACCCATCCGTATGTTTAATCTGAAATACCAGATTGGAAGCCAGCAATTTGACAGGAGGAAGAACACAGAAAGGACTCCTCTTGCAACAGGAACGAGATTAAATTTTCGAAAAAAAGAGGTGTTGTAGGAATCTGAAGAGACGTTTGCAAAGTAACTGGCTGTTGAAAGAAAACCAATGTAAATGGCAACTTTGAATTTCTTTTTTAGAGAGGAAAAAAGGGGCTACAAAATTTCTAAAGAAGGTTGAAATAGTGAAGCAGACGCAAATCACCAATATTTATTCCGAACTAGGTCCTTTCAGCTACCTGCTCTCTACTGTGCTGACAGCTCTCAGGCTATATCTGTCAGTTCACCAGCCACAGAAAAGAAAGCACCCAGCTGAGTCCTTTCGCTCAGTGTCAGTGTCTTAAGGATTCCCAGACTGAACTTCCTTCTTCTCGCTTCTCGCCTGCTCTCAGTTGCTGGGGAGAGGCTGCTCATGCAGAGAGTGGAATTATGGGAGGCTGGTACTTGCTACACGGTGGCAGTCCTGCAGGATCTCTCCTGGGAAAGGGACAGTCCTGCAGGATCTCTCCTGGGAAAGGGACAGTCCTGCAGGATCTCTCCTGGGAAAGGGACAGTCCTGTGAGGATCTCTCCTGGGGAAGGGAAAGTTCTGGGAGAATCTCCTCCAGAGAAAGGGACAGTCCCGCAGGATCTCTCCTGGGAAAGGGACAGTCCTGCAGGATCTCTCCTGGGAAAGGGACAGTCCTGCAGGATCTCTCCTGGGAAAGGGACAGTTCTGGGAGGATCTCCCTTGCAGAAAGGGACAGTCCTGCAGGATGTCTCCTGGGAAAGAGACAGTTCTGGGAGGATCTCCCTTGCAGAAAGGGACAGTCCTGCAGGATCTCTCCTGGGAAAGGGACAGTCCTGTAGGATCTCTCCTGGGAAAGGGACAGTCCTGCAGGATCTCTCCTGGGGAAGGGACAGTTCTGGGAGGATCTCCTCCAGAGAAAGGGACAGTCCCGCAGGATCTCTCCTGGGAAAGGGACAGTCCTGCAGGATCTCTCCTGGGAAAGGGACAGTCCTGCAGGATCTCTCCTGGGAAAGGGACAGTCCTGTGAGGATCTCTCCTGGGGAAGGGAAAGTTCTGGGAGAATCTCCTCCAGAGAAATGGACAGTCCCGCAGGATCTCTCCTGGGAAAGGGACAGTCCTGCAGGATCTCTCCTGGGAAAGGGACAGTTCTGGGAGGATCTCCCTTGCAGAAAGGGACAGTCCTGCAGGATCTCTCCTGGGAACGGGACAGTCCTGTGAGGATCTCTCCTGGGAAAGGTCCTGCGAGGATCTGCCTTGCAGAAAGAGATAGTACTGCAGGATCTCATCTGGGACCGAAGGAACAGTTGTGTTATTCTTTCACCCACAGAAGGGTCAGCATCAGAGATCCCACTAAGGTGTCTTTCCAAACATCAGCTGAGACATCCCACTGCTTGGAAAGACACCTGATTGCAGCTTACATTATACAAAAATGTAAGGATGCTTGAGCCTCAGTTGTTCACCTTGTGCTTGTGTGCTTGAGTAATGACTTTCTCCAGGGGAGACAATATACAGTAGTTTGACTTTACACTGTTTTGAGTAAATTTGAAAAGGAGAAACAGCAAGTTTCCCCTCTGCTGTCTTTACAAATTTCTCTTGAGTTTCTAAATAACAGCTGCATTCCACTCATATACTTTTATTATTTACTACTACACACATTTGTGCAGAGCATAAATAAAGTTCATTACTTAATATAAACATTAATTGCAATGAGTCTTAAATTTGTGATTTTATTAATTCTTTAAACCCTCTTTTTACAGCCAGGAGCAGGGATTGCGCTTTGCAAAACAGTGTCTGATGTTTGATGGTGTACAAGAGGAATTTGCTGTTGTGGATTCCTGCTAGTTAAGTCAAAACAAGGAAAAACAATAACTCTTCGAAGTAGAGGCCGTCAAAAAAGAAGACAAACTCAATTATTATAGGCATGATCTACATGTCTGGCAGCTTGTCTGCCTCAGCTTATATGTCAAAGCTTATCTGTCAACACAAGAGTGAATACACTCATACAGAAAACAACACACCTGAAGTGTTCTGTGAAGTGTATTAACAGATCCTGGATTTCAGAGTGAGGGAAGGCTGCTTGTCCCAGGGAAATGACATCAAGAGGTGATTATTGACGAATATGAAGGTATCAAAATATCTCCTTCAGGGTCCCCTGGAGGGGCAAAGTGCTCTTGTTTCACCTCACCTAAGCATTCTGGCTGCTTTCACAAGATTTTCATTTTGCAAAAGAGAGCCCTCCAATTCCTGGTCCCAAAAATAGGCTCTATAGAAACAAGAGAATAGAGGCAGGACAGCCTCAGCAGAGTGGAAATCTTATCCTACAGTAGGTAAAGACCTGCAGGACAAGAAAATTGGATTTCTCTCTTGTGGCTCTGTGCTGGCCCTTTACCATCTTCAGTGCCAGGGTAGAACTCGCAGTGATCCATGCTAGTCACACTGGGGCTCCTGATAGAGAAACGGCACATTTGCATTTGGATCCAAAACCCCATCTGCGTCTTCTTTCGGCTGGTGACAGGTGATGACAGTGTGCTTATTTCATTGGTCACAAGCTGAAGAGTTACTGGAAAAGAACCAAACTGAGAACTGAAATGGCAGTCACATTAAATGCTAGGCCACGTGGCTTCCTTCGCTGCTGTCCTCACTTCTTGGACAGTGCTGGTCCAGTCCTCAGTCTCAGCTCTAACCAATGAGCCTCACCATCTCCCAGTCCCTCAGTCTTAATTCAGTCTGTTAGGACTAAGCCAACAGCAGGCTGCCTGCCTTGCACTCAGGCTTCATCGCTGAGACTTCTGCAAGGCTCTTGGGAAAACAGCTGTTTCAGATTTATCGCACACATCTAGCTGATCGCCTTGGGTGTGGTAGTGGATGCAGAGAGGCATGCTTTTTGGTTCCGAAAAGGAAATTAAAACAGCCCGGCAAAACAGAGAAGAACACTGGCGCTGTAAGTAACCATAAAACAATAAAACAAAAACCTCAATACGACTTGATTTCCATCCTAGTCTTTGTACTGTTTCCTTGAACATGTTAACTGTCATGGTTAACAAAACAAACAGATTTTTGTAATGGGGAAATTTGTTGTTTTACAGTTCTTTTGTCCAGATGGGTCAAACATTCCAACATTAGATACTGAGGAGACCCAGAGGAAGAAAAAGAACACATGCTCTTTCAAAGAGAGACAGGCAGAGGTTTAATTGCTTTGAAGCGGTAGTTTCCGACAGCAGAAAGGCATCTCTGACTGTAAATTATTTCGCTGGATCTGCTTCAGCACTTTTGACTCACCAGTTAATTGATAAATATGCACTGGTCTATACGTTACATATAATATATGGTATATCTAACACACACTTGCTGCCACACAGAGCTGGGGCCTAGTTCAGTTCCTGGGGTGCTATTTGCGTGGAGATACTCTCTGTGCTTACATGGTTTTTTTTCCAGTGCTCCGATTTCCTTCCGCAGTCCAAAGACATAATGGCAGGTAAACTGGCTTCAAAAATGGCCCTGGTGTGAGTGTGTGAATGTCTGTGTCTGTGCCCGCCCTGTGATGGACTGGTATTCCATCCAGGGTGGATCCTGCCTTGTGCCCATTGCTTGCCGGGATAGACTCCAGTTGCCCGACAACCCTTATTGAATGATGGTTAGAAAATGGATGGATGTGTAACTGATTTCTAAATCAGTTTAACTGCATGACCCATTTAGTATGCAAACCTGTGCTTCAGCCAAGTTATAGCACAATGGGTCTAACAAAAATACTAATCTGTACTGCCAATATTTCTTCTATTGTGCATAGAATATTCCTCTGAAGTATAGTAAATTAATGATGAAATGGGAAATGTAGCCTCCTGGCTTAGTTTTTTGAATCAGTTACCTCACTAAAGCATTACCATAGCTTAAGGTACCGAAAATGAGAGAAAGAACTTTGTAATAACCTCGAATGCGGGAATTTCTTTTAATGGAAAGTGGATTAAACAAGGCATAGAATGCAGGTTTGATATCCCTTGATTTAAATAACAGCTGCAGAGAATTTGCATTCAGTGTACTGAAGCAAAACTGGTCTATTTGTTCTTACATAGAACACCCCGGTCTGCAAGGGGCTCTGAGATTCCTCTGAGAAATGTGGAACCTGTCTTTTTCACATTTCCACCTTCAGTGCGTACTGTGTTTGAAGAATGGAGACACAGTCGAGTCACACAAAATGCATCCAGTGAGCACACGCTGCCGAGATTTTGAACAAAGCAAGACAATATGTTTTTATCCGGAAAGCAATCAGTGTTCCTCAAATTGCTCTGAGGATCCAGTTAATGTTCTTTGGTCCTGCAGGAAGACCTATGCCTTGCTTTCAGAACCCTCAATCATGATATCATATCTGGTAACATATCATGGCTAAAGACTTCTGGCTTTAAAACTCCTTCAACATATTTGCTGGATGAATTGTTGGGCAGACAGGATAACTGATCGATTTACTTTGTAGAACAGACCCCAAAACAGGCTGCACTAGAAGACATTTTGTAGTTGGGCATATGGCAGATGTCCAGTCATTTGCTTGTCAGGAGAAACATTAAGAATTGCTCACAAAAAAAGTACTCCAAGGTTTTTGTACATGATTGTGCACTTACAGTCCGCAGGTTGACACACAGCATCGTCAGCAAAATTCCCGTTCTCTGACCTTTACCATCAACACAGAAAATCCTGGAGGTATTTGTGTTTCCGATAGTAAAGGTGTAGCTAACAGCTGATAAGGTGTCCTGATGGCTGTGTTAGCCCATGTCTTCTGAAGCAGTAGAAACATTTTTTTAAATAAAAAGGCTATGCATTTTGCAAGTTACATTTTCTGCTTGTTAAATGTCAGAGTGCGGTTAGAATGCATTAATTTTTCATTGTCTGTTGGTAAGATAATCGCGATGATTAAATGCCGGGCATGTAGCAGGAGATGGCTGAGGAGGAACACACTGCTGGGTGTGGGGGTTTCAACAGCACGGGAGAGAGGGGGCGAGTACAGGGTGAGACAGAGAGGAGGAGGGAAGTGAACAAGGGGAAGAATGGAAGAACAGAGGGAGAGAGAGGCAGATTACATTTTGGCATGTAACGAAATGGAGCTGTGTGCAATGAGGTCTCAGCAGTACTAAAGAGGTCAGGGTTAAGAGAATCCCAGAGGCACAGAGGCACTGCGGTTTGACAGCTACTCACGCTGATAGTAAAACACTGCAGATACATTGATAAAGGCAGCAGGCCAGAGGAAAGAGCTCAACAGATGGATGGATAAATAAACACAGCAAGCAGGCACACAGACAGACCAACAGAAATGGCCTCACAAGACAGATCATAGATACATGCGGATCACATAGCTGTGAAATGCCAGATGGATATTGTCTTCTAATAAAAAAAGAATAAAGTGGAAACGAATCACTACCGCACATCTTGAATCCATGGAGCTGTAAGGTTGCGTGTGATTGCAGATAAACCCTACTTAAAGGATAGCAGTGAAGGACTTAAAAGTTTACATAACTTCCAAGCATCCTGAGCTTTTGTCAAAAAGCACTGTGTCCTTCAACAAACATGCATGGGAAAATACTTCTCACTATCATAACCATCAATATACTGTAAAAGAGTCAATCACGCCACCAGAATTTAATATTTCAAGACAAAATCTTAAACAGAACTCATCACAGTTAGGCTCAATACAAACAGCACCACTGAGCAATGTTGTTGAGCACCAGAAAGAAGCTCCTGTAGTAACGCTAAGATATATATTGAAAGTGTTCAGCGGCCCCTGGAGTCAAGCCAAGCAGGTAGAATAACCATACCAGACTTTAGCCAAAGCAGAAGCAGCTCCCGCTCCCAGTTCAAGGCAGTACGGAGGTCTGCAAAACCAGTCCAGTCCATGTCAGGCACTCTCTTTCTCTGGGTTTGCACATGTTGGCCTTGACTTCCATGTTGAAAGCAGTGGCTTGAAAAGAAAGGGGGTGATGTCACGCGGCGGAGAAAGATAGAGAAAGACGGGAGACCTGCGCAGGCTTGTATTACAGCAAGCGTCGCCACGCATGTGGCAGCCCGTACCACGGAAAGACTCCTCTGTAACAAGAACTGCACTAAAACACCCAGGTGACCCTCAGTGCCTACAGATCTGAGCATGCCATCGGTACTATTGTTTGAATCAAACCCGTGATTAACTGGATTAGAACTCTTGTTACCATTATTATATAGTAGAAATCGATGCCTCACTGATCTTGTGAAAAGGGAGTGGAGACTGGGATACTAACCCTGTAGTAATTTGCAAAAAAAAAGTAGCTGTTTTTTTTAGCTTTCTAGTTAAGGCTTTGATTTCTTCCAGATTGTCGGTTTAAGTTTCCTTCCCAGCAGCCACAGCATTCAGCACATATTCGCCTCATTATAGCGGCATCAGCGCCTATTATTTTATAGTCTTTAAGAGGGCATGGCGCTTTCAGACTGTTTGAAGTGACAACCAGCACCGCTGTGCATTTCATCCTTGCAGAAAACACAGGATAATATCATGCACTTTTTTATTTCCAGGTTGTCTGGGGTGTTCAAATTGGACTGTACAGCCCGAGAGACAGGGGCACCCTGAAGGGGTTAAGCCAGCGTCCCAGGCAGGCCCTGAGAGGGGAAGATGGTGTCTGTGGGGATGCTGCACTTGGTGCATGCTCTGGCGACAGGTGCAAGGAATTAGCGCCTCTGGCTGAGCTGCCCAGCTGTCATTTCCTGCACAAACAGTTTCGAGGGGGCTCGTCTCTCTCCACTCCGCTAAGCCACCTGCCCAGCCCAGCAGTACCCCTATTCCTCCTTCCTCTCCCCCTCTGTGTACCAGGGAAATGTGGAGAATGAATAAGAAATCTGGAGCTTTGTCTGTTACAGTGGAAATGGGGATAGTTCCTACTGTACATTTAATGAAGTTCCTTTTCTTCAACAGGAATACGTGCTGCGTGGGTAACAAAATACCATCGACTTGACTTCAGTGTAGTGCAAAAAAAAAACCCTACTTTTAGTTCCTTAAGGGTATTCTGACTTACTCGTGTTCAGCCATACCAGCACAGAAACTAAATATCTGAACTTCATAAAAAGTGACCACAATGGACATGCAAACAAATGAAACATACGGGCAGCATGCCAGCTCAGCGTCTGTAGTTTTTGTTTTATTCCTAATCAAATAAACATTACACTGCAAACGCCTGGAAATCCATACTGAGACAGAACAAAATTATTTGAAGTCGAACATGAACACTTCCAAACAAGGATTTGGGGTGAAGAACACTGCTAAATTTAATCTTGCTATGATAAAAAAAAAATCAAATTCAGCTCCAACTTCCAAGCTTTTCAAACGCTAAAGTGATTATGTCTGTCATTGGATAAATGTTAATATGGCATGCGTACGCATTACCAGACCTTAAATTAAGCTGGGATTCAAAGATCTGACACTGTATTTTACCCTATAAACAAAGCTGCAGGTGAACAATCTCAATTGTTATACAGAGCTTAAGCTATGAGAATGTCAGCTAACAAAAGATGATGCACCTATGAAATTCTCGTGCTTACGATAAGCAACACCATGAAAGACATCTTTTTGCCAGTCTCAGCCAATAATAGACCTATTACCTTTGGTGAATTTCAGTAAGTAATAAAAGATTACCATAATCATTGTCAGGATAGCGCCTAGATGTAATTTGAGTCATTCTTGTTTAGTGTGAGTAAAGCATAATTACAAAGGTTTGTGTAGGACACCACTGTGAAAAATGTGAATTCATTTCTGTTCTCAATAGGCAGGGATGTACATTCACAGTTAGACAGCCCCTAGATTCTCGTTAAAGCAGCTCGAATACATTTCTCCTTCTCTAGTTTTCCCCACCAATCCCTGTAGCTCTTTCTCTATTGTGTCGAGAGCGAGAGTCTCCCTGTTTTTGGGCCACTGCAGCTCAAAGAAATACTTTGATTGCGTCAGATTTCTGGGGTTTTGAAATGCAGATTTCAGACGGATTTCAAAGAGCCGGAGCGGCTCGCTGAAGGCCTGGAGATGCGCAGTACGCTCACGTCCTGCACCAGTCTCACAGGAACAGTTACAGCGGTTTTCAGGGAGCTCTCATACAGAATCAGTTCTCAGTAACCTATGGTCAAGTGCTGGCAACTGCCATTGGTGGACATAACCAGCTGACTAGTAATACCATCAAACTGACTGGAATGCAATGGCCTTTTCATTTATGATCAAATTTATATTTTACCCCAAAGAGTAAGAATTAAGAGTCTAACAAAATACTCCTCCTATCCTTCCCAGCAGCCTCCCCAACCCTCTCCGGCATCCGGACAGTCAGACAAGAGACAGCAGCTTGGTTATCTCCCCTGTCTTATTTAATGGCATGTGATGTAATGGCATGACTGGATTTAATGGTAAACTGTTCACAATCTTTCTAGGCTCTGCCTGGTCCCCAGAAGACTTGACCTCTGGCTTACATTCCAAAATCAACATTTACATAGAAGGTTGCGAGGAAATCCCACAAGGAATCTCTTTTAAGACATCCAGCAGGTTCTATGACATACTTTGAGATGAATCGGTTGATAGCAAAAGTTTATAGATACGTTACCTATATTCTCCCTTCCGATCAATTAGTCCATCTTCTGGGTTGAGATAGTTTCCCCACAGTCTAAAAAGTGCCAGTGGTTTGAACGAAGCTTTACGAAGGAGTGAATATACAGTTGAAATCGGCTCCTAAGAAAACCCACTCAAGGCCCGATCATCTGTGTGATGTATTATTAGCTCCTATCCCCAGGGATCTCCATAGGCACATAAGGCAGAATGTAATGTGAGATTTAAGAAAATGGATGATCCTGGTGCATTAAAATGTGAAATAAACTCCTGGAAATGAATGAGCCTGTCTTTGTTGTACATATCTTTAAGTATGTTAATACCATTGTTAGACCAGAAGCTGAAAACAAAGACCACAGAGCACTGTTACACTGTTTGTGCCATTTAATATCACTTCCCATCAGTTTTTCCATTTCTCTCAGGACAGTTCTAGAATTTCAAATGGGAAGGCCATAATAAGGAACACAGAATGTTTTTGTGATTCCTGCACATTAAATGTTTTGCTGTCCTATGGGATTCACTAATTCTTCTTCAATATCTCTGCAGGGCACAACAGACACTGGATTTAACCACATTTTTACGGATGCCGATTGCAAATCCCGATGATACAGCTGAAAATTGGGACAGCAAAGCTGTTGTATTAAATTTAATTTGGAATTCGTGTTCCACAAGAACTTTCTAATTAAAGTATCTCTTTTAGCCCCATATCTAATGGGGGTGTTTGGTATAAAATCAAGCCACTCATTAAGCAATCTAAAGAAAGAATATTCATTTTAACTTTATTGATTTGAGTTGGTAGGGTGCCCAGTAAAACTGACTCTCTTTTTAATGTCTACCCTCTGTATGCACAGAGAGGTATTGTTGACTGTGGATTAGAGGGGGTCCATATAGGAATGTCAAGCAGTGGTAACTGCTTGTGGATCAGAATGACAGAGGGTAAAGGACTCAACCACCAGATGCATTCAGAAGCAACAGTGCTGACTTTGTCCAGCTAATTTAATGTCCTGAGAAGTCACATACGGCTGTGAATCTGTACAAAGCAGAATCCTAAAGGTTTGCAGTATATAGATGGCAATTGAATGCCATCTGCATAAAAAGCCACATGACGTGAAGATTCAAACTTCATTTTAAATTGACCCAGAACCAGTTACTTACTGTCACAATTCACTCCTGTTTTCAGCGGTCATTTAAATAAGGTGTTTCGTAGTTTTTTAAACTACTGAGACATGACTTAACTGATTTGGCATTAACAGTGACGTTTTATGCCTGAGAACAGTTTGCCAAAAAGCCCATTTTATTGCATCACAGAATAATTCTGTTGCTTCCTTATACAGTATGTGTTCCATATTGTTCCAATGCATACTGTACCTGGCTGAAGTGCCAATGTGATTAGCTTCCTTTGAATACACGTGTGCCTTGCTCTTCCTGTGCCAGTTTCAGAAGCCTGGCATGCTGTGCACCTGGGGACTTTCAGAAAGTGAGATCTGAGCCCTTCAGAAAAGCACAGCTCTACGCCAGATCGGGCGCTTGCACAGATGCAAAACGGAACATCATCACTCATCATTGTTTCTTCCCCAAAAGCCTCTTATATTTCTCTAACCGTTCAGCTGGAGAAAAGGGGAGAAAAGGTTAAATAATGAAAAGCGTGGAAATGGAGCAATACATGTGGTTTCTGTCAGCCAGCGACCGAATGAAGATCCTTCCTTATCCACTAACCTGCCCTGCTCTCACTAAGACAGGGAGAGGCACTGGGAAAACAGAATTCCCAGCACAGAATGCCAGGGTCGGTGCTGACATTTACGCTTGGTATTATTTGTAATATGGGAACGTGGATTTTCATTAACTCTGGTCATCACAAAATGCTAGAAATCAGAGCCAACAAAAGAAATTTCTAATTCCACTCTTTTGCACTTAATTGGACTTATGAGTGTGACATGTAAGCTGTGTTATGCTAATGAGCCCTACTAAAGGGCGAAAGAGCTGTCCATGGCTGCTTACTTTGACAATATATATGCAAAGCAATAATAGAAATCTCTTTAGCACTGTTCTGCTTTCTAGTGCTGTGAAACAGCCAGGGCTAATTAATATTCATATTCCCATAATTCAGAGCAAATTACTCGCTCTTAAAAAAAAATAACCATGAAAGGTGTTTCTTGTGAGATAAATGCATGCTTTTGATTTGTGGTCCCTGGAACGGGAACCAGAAAGGTACTTACAACAGTTGTGTCAGAGCCTGTATTTCGCAATGCCAACCTTTAACACACTATGACGTACCGTGGAATTTCCATATCTGGTTGGCAAAATGATATTTTTGACATCCTCCCTCTTTACAATTGACAATAGATGATTTGATGTGTCCAGATTGTGTAAGTATTGTAGGTTCAGACACTGGGTGTCTGGGCTTGACTGAGGAGCCAGTGGCACAATGTGATTATGACTGAATGTCGCACAAACCCTCGTAAAGGGTGAGCTTCTCCTTTCAACCCTTTGGCCATGACCTGGAAATGTTCTCCAGTCTCCATCCCTACCACCCCCTCCCAGCATCAAAGCATCTCCCTTCGGGTCACCAATCTGTGGGGTCAAATTAAGCAATTTAAGAAAACCTAAGATCAGCAATTTCATTATATTGCCAAGTCAAAATCGGAAATGAATCAGAACTGAAAAGCCTAGAAAAGGCCCTAGTAGTCTCCGCAAAAGCTTGTATCTCCAATTAAACAATCAGGTTACTCTGCAGGGCAAGTTACCTTATAAGCACACACACAGGGGAAAGCAGAGATGGTGTGTGTTAGGAATACAGATGAAGCGAAGTCTGCATCCATGATCAAGACCAGCATTTGTTGTGAAACAGCCAAATGGTGACATGACCACTCCAACCTTAGACCTCTGCTCAGAACGCACCACAAGGAGATTTTTGTATAATATGGAGGAGGCAGCCGGTGGAATTTCACTTGAAATCATCTTCATTTCCATGGAGGCCCACAGCAATAAAAGCTGCAGAACAGCACCAGTTGTGTGCTAGACAAAGCTTCCCAGAGTCTGCCTGTACAGCAAATAATTACACCTGTAATTAAGCACTGATGACTTTGTTAAAAGACGGCAGCTTCTTCAGAGCGGATTGTTTAGTGCAGAGATGAAGTTGTATTCGAAAAGAACCCCAGGGACAATCTATCGCTTTCTTGCTCAGGCCACATAATTTGCAGACGGTGCCTCACTCAACTTCAGGAAGAAGATAATTGAGGTCTGGCTGCAGATAATGGAATTGGGATTACTTTATTAATAATTAATTCCTAGAAGTATGAGGAGATGTGGGTGGATACATTAAGTTGGTGCTTAAAGTGTGGCTAGGTGACGATGCAGCTCCAGATTAACAATGGAGATCAGCGCTTGCATCAGGACAGCTGCACTTTTACACCTGTAGCCCCTCTCGCCACTTCTCTCATTTCACTTGATTAAGCCCCACGCCAGCACACTATTCCTGTCTCTTTCTGTCCAGAAAACCAACTCAATTACAACTTGGTGGTTGTACAGTACATTTGATGTGGGAGTCATATCATGAGAATAATTTGTGGAAAAACGGACAGGAACAAGGACTCCGGCTGTAACACAATATGTGGTTTTCTGCTTTCTGCAAGTTAATGCTAGCAAAAAAACAAAGATCATGCTGTGCATTCCTTTCCGTAAGCAAAAATAAGTTTGGAATTGTGTTTTTTTTGGGTGCATACAGATGTGTAAACTTGTTTTGCACTGCACCCAGGTACAAATCTACAGGTGAGTAGTAAGTGCTGTTCCCAGTTTAAATGAATGTATTATAAGCTACAATGTGACACACCACTCTCTAACTCCTCTCCCTACCTTTCTCCTGCACCGTGTGTGAGCTTTCATTCCTATTTGTCCCAAAACAGGGAATCACAACAGCTAAAACATCACAAAACTGAAATGAGATCTCAAGCACCAAGCAGACATCAACAAGCCAGGTTCAGATCCCCTCTCCGGTGCCTGTGTGTGACAAGAAGAGCTCCTAAATCATCCCCAACTGCCTAACTATGAGCAACGGGCCACCCTAACCTTTCTCAGGCTTGAAACAAAAGACACAAAAGTGGAATGAAAATGAGCCAGTTGCTGCATGACAGTGGTATTAGGGTGAAGCCCTGCACCTTCACCCAAAGTTGGACTGTGTTAAGATCAATGGACTGGAATTGATTGAAACTGCATTGATCTTTGCTACTTGCAGACTCTGGTGCCACTACTGCTGTGTTGGGAAGCAGCAGGGCTTTAAATGGACCCCATTCAGGACCGGTCACCTCCCCCCACACACCACACACACACACCACCTCCCTCTGAGTCTCTTTCACTACCAACTCAGCACATTCCGGCATCGCTATCCTCCCACGGCAACCACACATGGAAACCCTATTTCCCCGAGGCTGTTCTCTTAAAGGGGCACTGCAGGCAAAGTGAAGAAAACACACACTGGGTTAGCTAGGTCTGGGGATGTTTACCAAGCAGCAGGATTTATGGCTGCTGCTGCTGCACCTTTAAGGCTCTGACTTAAAACAACTTCATGAGCCACACTAACCATGTAATGAGAACTGACACAAGAAGGAGTTTTCTGAAGGTTAATCTTGTTTTTAGCACAAAAGAGTATGAAAGAACTATTGTAAACTGGGGTTTTCATTTCCAGGGAAGAATATGCAGAAATAAATTAAACAAATTAAATTGAATTTCTCGCTAGCATCTCAATTCCTTTGTGCAATCATTTACAGAGAACATGACAAAAGTGAAAATCTTAAACAGTAGGATTTATATGCTATTCTGAGGGATGCCACGCTGAATTTATATATCTGTTTTTTGTAATCCAGAAGGTTAAAAGTAATTTTAAACTGAGAAAGCTTACAGGGACCTGGATTTGGGTAACAAACTGGAGAAAAATCAATGAATAAACATTCGACAGGCAGAAGAGACTGAAGGTGAGCTGGCGAGCCTGATTCGGAGGTCATGCCTGTGGTATAACAGTGACAGCTCAGTCCTGCTGTGCTGCGAGAGGAGCCTGGCGCAGTGCCTATCGCTCACCCACGAGCGGGAACCAGATCGTCCTGACTCAGCAGATTCCAGACCCCACCCCGGGATGACCTTTACCCCTCCCCTCCACACAACACAAAGAGGGGATCAGCAGCCTGATCTTGGCATTCACTGGCTGAATGTGTTCTGTCACCCGGCAACAGCATTGGGCCACACTGCTGGGAAAACTGCTCGGCTGTGCTCGTCCGGCCTAGCTCAACGAGCGCAGGGCCTGGGCGCCCAGCTACTGTTACCAGACCTTGCCCTGCTGGCACTGCTGAAACATGTGGGTTTAGTGTCAGTTCCAATGTTGCAGGAGAACGAACGGAGACGAGTTCTCATCAATCCTGTGCCGCAAGCGAGAAAGTGTTTGATGTTGGTTTGAGCTGAGAGGAAGGATGCAGTGCAGGCCCATCTGAAACCGCTGGGGCTGCCATCAGTCCTTCAGGGCTGACAATGAAGGTTAGTTGTTTCATCAGATCTACCTTTAATCCCTCTTGAGCCTATCCGGGACACAGCAGCAAAGAGCAATGGTATCCTTCATTCTGAAAATCCATCGAACAAAATCCACATGGCAGGCAGGTCTGTGTGTGTGTTGGAGGTGGGGGGTAGGGGGGGTGGGGCCACTCCATCTTCTCTCGCCTAAGCCAAAGTTTGCAGTCTGCCATGCCAGGCCCTCTCCTGATATTTCACCTCCCTCCCACCCGTGCCCACCATGCCCAGCAGCGTGATAGCGCTCCTCCGCGCTGTACGCAAGCTGCCGCCACCAAACCTTCTGAAAGACTTCAAAACCAACAGCCTTGAGATGCCTCTTTCTTTCCTTAATAAGCTACAGAAGTCGGCTTATTTGCGCAGTTTTGCCATTTTACGTGACATCTCTGATCTCCTCTCTCCGAGCTCTGTTTAATTGGAAAGGGCTGGAAGGCAACCCGCAGCCCTCTCGCACTACATTACCTGTCTAATTATACAAGGGATTAAACTAAGCTTCCCGAGTAAACAAGGCAACAGCTGGAATAATAATAATATAATCAGAGCAGGCCTACTGATACCATAGGTGGGAGCTGGAGATCCCGAAAAGCCAAGGCCAGGGAGAGACACGGGAAGAGGAGAACACACAAGCTTAAATCCTCAGAGACAAGCCTCTGCAGCCTTTGAAACCAATATCAGACCTTAGCGAAACTGCAGCACAAATTTAGATTCGGCTCCAATGCAAGTAAATTAACAATAAAAGGCTAATACTGTATATTAGCACAGCTAGTTCACCCAAGCCTCCGTATTTTGAAAAACCCGATCTTTTTACTCAGGGCATATCTTTATACCTTGGAGATCATGAAAGCGCTCGGAGTGTGCTGGTAGTTGTAGTCCTACGTGACATACTATTCTGACAAAACAGAAGTACACATCCTACTGCACAAAGGATGGGGCAGAAACCTTTGAAAAACCCACCAAGGCGAATCCACAGCACACATGGTACAGGCAAACACATACCGACAAGTTATCAAGAACACTGATCTGCACTGGTCTGAGAGTGCCAAGAGAGAGCAAGACGCTAGGGGCTTGCACGTATTATTCTGTTTCTTGAGTTGAAGTCAAACGCACAAAGTTGGATGCATTTCTTGTTTGGATCAATGAAAAATAAAAAATAGTTTGACAGTGAAAAATAAGTTGAAAGCATCAAATGTGCTGTTTTTATTGGCCTGCAGTAGAAAAGGCAGAAGGAATGACAGAATGGAAGAAAGAACAGGGGTGACCTATGTAGCCCTGGCCTTGTTAGAGACACTCCTTCTTTCCTTACAACTGCTAACACCTCACACGCGGGCGGCCTACTTAACGCTGACAGCTGAGCAGCATTAAACATTAGCCAGGAATAGCTTCGCGGTATTGATCTGCTATTTATAATTTCTTGTTGCATAAATTACATTAGCCAAAGAAAAGGAAAACTAAGTAGCAGCAACCCAGTTTGGGTTGCCTTCCATCATTTTATTGGATCACTGTTCTCTGTTCTCATTAAGGCTCTGTCTAGGTGTTCGCCCAGGAGAGTGGATAATGAAGACAAAAGTACTGGAAAGCTGAGAATTAAGGGCCTAGAATGTTCACCGTTAAGGTGACAAATCAGGAAAGCTGAGAAAAGGTTCTTTAAACTCTTATTAAATAGGCAGAGACAGGTGGCTTAAAATGGCGTGTTTTAGTACCTATTACTATGGCGACAGTACCCGAAACCTGAGAATGACGTGCCCGAGAGATCATTATGGAACACTTGTCTTTCGCCCCTCTCTCCTCTTTGTTGTTTGTCAAAAAGACACGAATGCAGTTTTTTGGCCCCCTGTTTATTCCACGAACGGAATTGTCAAATCTTCTCCAGTTCCTGCTGTCTAACCTCAGGATCCAGTACGTGGGATCTGTGCTGAGCTTCGGCTCGGCCCTTGCCACTTTCTGTGTCTGCTTCCTGTTTAGCCTCGGCCGCCAGGGAGCCAAGCTGATGCCTGACACGGACCTCATCCCTGGATGGTTAATGCCCTATCTGTACCTTAATGACCATCTGAGGCATTACAGGTCACTTAGTGTAAACTCCACTGGCAGGATAGTATTACCACCTCACTGCATGCTGCCCGGTAGAGCTATCTGTTTACTGGAAATGACAAAGAACCCCCTCCCCCCAGCCCACATAGGCTGTCCATCTCATGGACATTGGGAGCGCCCGTGGGCACAATGTCACGATTGCTCCCTGCCTCTCCCTCCCTGGGCACAATACGTAGCTCTGCTTTAGCTGTTTTTTAGCTGTTTTAGCTGTTGGTTTGATGCCCATAAACCTCTGTGAAGCAAGCAATTTTCAATTTGAATTTCAGGTTTCATTTTTTTAAATGAACTGAAACTTAGTTTTGAAACCAAAAGAAAAAAAAAAACATTTGTTTGGATTTTCCTTATACTCTTGTGCATGCCTGTATAGGGGTATTGTGGGTACAACAGGCATCAAATGCTGTATTAATGGAAGTCAGGTCATTAATACATCATGGGAATCTTACAAGTGCTACCTCAGGGGTGGTTTTTAAACTGCAAACAGAGTGCAAATAGCCAGGCAACTGGAGCTGGAGGACACATACATTTTGCAAAACCTTTCAAGAGCTGCCTTGATCAGGTTCAAAGAGGAAATCATGAATAACAATAGAATCCCAGTGTTACTCAGCTGCTTGTGCTCCTCCTATCGCTACCCTCCAAAGATGGTACAGTAAAACTACACAGTGGCAGCTGTGGTGCTTATGATAGCTTGTCCTGAATCCTCATCCCCTCTGCATCCCGGTCCCATCGTCTCCTTCTCTCTCCTGCTCTGCTGATATCGAACAGATGCCGCTGCTGCTCACTAATCATGTCAGTGCTGTGAGCACCTCTGTCACTCTCCTGACACAAGGCCATCAACAAGACGATGAATTACTTCCATAAATCCACCCCACCCAACCACCCCACTGCCCAATCAATACGCTGCCTGGACAGCACTTCATTCTTCATAACAATGGGTGCATTGTCACTCTCCTGCGTCCCCTGTCAGGTCACTCCAGGAATAGCTTGCAGTGTTCTGCAACTCCACCTGCACCAAAGAATTCCTAGTTTCCAAATTTCCACTATTCCTAAACTTCCACTAGCACTTGCACTGCAAGGTCTAAAAGAGCTACGGCTCGAGCTCCACGTTTTTTCTGTAACCTCTCAGCTGCAATCAGCTTGGACATAGAGAAGGGCATAGCAACGTTTTGCCTGCTACTGCACACAGAGTTGTATTATATATCACTGAGAAGTAGAGCTAAGTAGGTTCCTGTTTAAACACCACAATTTCAGCAAATGCTCATGCAATGGTGCATTAATTTCTAGTACAGTCAGTCATTTATATCCCACGCCTTGGTTAAAGAGTGGCACTGCATTTGAATGTCACGAAAATGGTAATATATACATAGTTTTTATACTGTATCAGCCAAAGAGTAACAAAGACAACACAAAGCCCAGCCTCTAGCAGACTGCCTATCCTATAAGCACAGGGTGCGAGTTGGGGCTGGGACTGTGCTCACCCTGCACAGCATGCCAGCCCTTAGGAGTAATGATACAAAGTCAAATATCAATTAGAACGATAGGAAACAATGATGGTAATTACAGAAAATGCAATTAAAGGATCGGCTCGGTGACCTCACCAAATTAGCAGCACCTTTTCATTTCTCTGTGGTGGGAAAAGAAGGCACTTTATTGCTGGGCGGAGGAAGCAACTTCCATTAATTGCTTTCAATTTCTGAGAGTTACTTAAACTGTGCACACATTATTTTAGCTTAATCTGTTAATTCTCCTTAATAATTGATATTCTTCGACCGAGGGCTTTCTTCAGTAATGAATGTTAGCGGCGGTTTTCCATGGTAACGCTTGGACAAGAAGGGATGTCAGGGAAGCATTATGGTAAAGCCCACTAAAGCTACAGTACAGGCCCAGGAACATGTGAACAGCTCACGCTAAAGGCAAGGAGCTGAACCAGGTGCCAGCTTGTTTCTATGAGAATCAATATTATTATCTTAAGACGTGGTTCTGAATGTCAGATTCAGACAATAACCTAGCCTAAAGTGCTCTTTCAAAACTCACACCTGTGCAATCGGTTTTCCTTGGCAAAACCATAGCTTTGCAGAAACATAACCTGCTTCCTACACAAGCGTATCCTAAAAACCCTTTACTCTCTTTGCTTATACCGGTTTATTAAAGGCACTGCTCTCTCAAGGCTTATTCCATCGTCAAGCTGGTGTATTTTGTATTTCCTATAATAACTCGAAAAATGATACGAGAGAGAAAAATTACAAAGTAAATGTGTAACAAAATATGAGAAGTGTCTTGGGAAATGAGAGCGACACTTGCCCTCTGGTTCTCTAACAAAGAAACAGACCTACCTTAACAAAATATTACCAGTCCCTCTCTTTGTGTCTGAGGGAAGTAATTCAGACTCGTTTATTAAATTGTCTGTTGCTTCAGCTGTCCTTAAAAAACGGCAGCAGCTTAGTGAGGAGCAAAAAAGAATCCCTCCAGGTCTTCGACACAAAATGGCAAGGAGCCCTTAAATGTGATTATTTAATAAAAAAATATCCTTTTGTGCACAGAAAAAGACATGGGCTGCCTGTGTGCTTTTAAACTTCTTTCTGCGATTCAGAATTACGTGAACGAAACAGAACTGAAATGAACAGAGGAGCAGATCTCTAGCAGGCGTGCACTCCTTGAGGGTCTAGTGTCTTCTAGTTTGTGTTGCAAATTGAGGAGTCAATTAAACAATGAACCTAATTAATTTCTCAGTTAGACATAAATAGGATGCTTCTTAAGGTCCTTTACAGTTGATTGCTCAAAACATTCATTTCATCAAAGGTTCAGTTACCTTTAAAACACCAAGGAACCTGGTTAGAAATGTTACAATTATGCAATTAAATAACTAGACCCACTATATTGCTGAGAGCTCAGGTGGAACAAAACCCAGCAGACTCTGGACTCCCTAGAAGCTGAGTCTGTTAGCTCTGATCTACTGCATACAGTATGTAGCCACAGGTGCAAATACTTGTGAAAGACAAGACAGAATACCCTGCATCACATGGGAAAGCCTCAATATGCAACCAAAAGCTCTCTATCACATCCTCACAGCTTATAGTCTCCCATTTCAATCTTTCGAATGTTGCAGTGTTCATGAACAATCATCTTCTTCAGTTCCGTACTTCCTCAGCCACTGGTCCTGTCATTTTGAAACAAGGTTTATGTGTTGGGGGAGGAATCCATTAACAGGACAAGAAAAAACATAGTGATAAATTATTCATGTTAGCTTGCATTGAAACACTGATGTGCCTATGAAACAGAGTAGGTTTTCCTAGCTAAAAGGAAACATAAATTCCTTATCTATTGTTTTTATTACATAAAGATTACTCTTTTGACTGTAATTGCAGTTTAGCAAAATTTGTGCACGTTTCAAGGAGTCTTCTGAAGTGCAGCTCACCAGCACACAGAGCACCTGGCTACAGGTATTCCCAAAGTGGTTTGGCTCCATCTGATTGTCGCACATTGGTCTAATTCATTCAGAATCTACGGCCATTCTAGGGACCCTCACTATCCACAGGATGGGTGCTTAAATCTTAGAGAACTAAAGATCTGCGGAAATCCTGCAGCTGCTGGTGTCTGCATTGCACAAGGACACAGACTTCTACTGTAAAACCACACTAGAATAATCTCTGACTTCATTCCAACTGTAACATTCTATAACATTCTATTCCAAACTTCACTTACTGTGCATACAGCATGGAACATGGAATTGCAACATCAGACCAGTCCATTTAATCACCAAGTGAATGACGACAACACTCTTATCCTGTAGGTCTTACATCAATAACATCAACTGCTGAGTGTTAAAGGCATTTTGAGTTTAGTGTGCTAGATAACAGCACAAATGTTACAGATTGAACAACTACTAAAAGACACGACCAAGGACTCATTGAAGGCTCAGGCAGCTGCCCTGTTGCCCCCTCAGGATCAAGCACACAATAAACACACACACAATAGCTAAGCATAAGCCTTGTAAGATGCTTAGGATGAAAGTGCTACTAATATAAATAATGAGCATTTTTATCATCAATATAGGTGGCACAGTGGTTATCATTGCTGCTTCATGTGCTGGGGGCCACGGGTTCAATTCCTGGGGTGTTATCTGTGTGGAGCTTGTATGTTCTCCCTGTGTTCACAAGGGGTTTCTCCAAATTGGCCCTGGTGTGAGTGTGTGCATGTCTGAGTGTGCCCTACAATGGACTGGCACCCTGTCCAGAGTGTCTCCTGCCTTTGTTTGTTGGCAGGAGAGCTTAAGAAGATGCATGGATTGTCATCATTAATAAGAATAGTAACAACAATGCTGTGAGCCTGAGATGCCACCACTCTGCCCAAGATTGTATGCACATGGCTTTAGGCACATGCTCGTGATAAGATATGAGATATTTTGCCACTGTTCTAAATGAAAAGAGATTGCTGATTCTTTAACAAGTTAGTGTTATTGGAAAATTAATACTGTACTACAGAACAATCTATAAGAGCTCACTCATTATTTTGTCAAATACTGACATGATGCAGAGAAGGGCTGTGAGGTGCCAGAATCAGACTCAGCTGTGCCAAACAGCACCGCACTGCCCTGGAGTCTGTCCAGCCCGCTGATACTGGGAGGGTCTCGGCACTCTTACACAACCACCATGAAAAGACAGAACAATACTTTTTATTTATTCAATTGGAAGTCCCCTTACTTGATTTACTCCATGTTGCATGCCTTTTTTACATGATCCTAACGCATCCCCGGTAATTGCAATTGAGACTTTCTTTCGCATTCAGCCGTCCCTGGTGCAAAAACTGCCCTCCAACACCAAAATCCACCTGAACACTATTCACACAAGGCAGGGACCAGGTCAGCAGGTGTGCAGGCGCATAAACAGTTTAGCTGGAGCTTCCAGATGAGCAAACGCAGAATGACTTTGGACAGAGCCTCACGGATGTCTGCTTTTAAAGTAAACAAACAAATAAATAAATAAATCCTCCCCCCCACCCCAGGAGCTACAAAATTCATCTTTTTCCCCTGTGCTCGGTTGCCATTGATTTTCATTTTCTGGCCTGCATAAATACGAGTGACATTTTTAAATATTCTCTGTAATCAATATGATTTAATTCATTAGTGGTGAGAGCTGTCAACAGGCAGGCGAGGCCTAGGGGGGCGACCCACTGCAGTCAATCCTCTTGCCTACCTGGGCATCAGATTTACTGCAAAGAGAAGGGGGGGGAGGGTAACAAAAACTTATAAAACTCTTGCAATAACCCAGAGCGAATGTTGCTTCTTGGTCAGCTTAAGTGCATTTACGTTACAGCTAAATTCATTGAGACAGGTAGTGACAAAGTACGGCTTTTCTTATTGTTGTTGGAGAGGGGGAAGGTTTTTCTAAGGAATATTTATTCATCTAAAGATATTGCATCCCCTGCTGGGCGCTGTCAAGATGTGTCCCTGAAGAACGTGAGTGTATTTGCTTTCCTATATTTTACCTGAGGCCAATTATACGTTTTTCTTTGTTAAAAAATATATAACAACAATGCATTTCATTGGCATCATGGCTATTTATAACTTCAAGGACTGTTATGACCCATGACAATATGATTTAAAAGACATACAAGGAGTAAAATATCCAGCTCCATACTGGTAAGACTGAACTTCTATTTAATCATTTTTCATCATTGTATCACCGGAGTTTGCATTAACTGCAAGTACCATATCTGTCTATCTTACAGGAATTTCAAACCGCAATGCCACAGTGATTCGGTTTTTAATCTACTCCTAGCTGCTCCAACACAAACTCTGCAGCCCAGACCATCGGCTGCAAAAACTAGCTACAGGGCTCCACTGGTTTCCAGTTCTCTGTGGTACACATGGGGGACACCCCCGTCCCAGACTCTACAGATCTACTTCCATCGCCACCTCGATCCTGCAGACAGTGGTGAGGGAGGGTAACGCCTAACACCTGGTTGAAGCAGACGCACGGTGTGAGGCGTGACTACACCCCGGACAGGACATGAGTCTGCTGTAGGGCAGGGCACACTATTTAAAACCAGCAGGTGACCTAGTCTGCGTGTCCTGATGGGAGGAATCCACAGACAAACAAAGGGAGAATATGCAGACTCCACAAGGAAGGTAATACTCTTCTCAAGGCTCCTCGTTGAAATCACCAAGACACACACTCTCCACTTTGCAGGCTTGATCCATTAAGCCTTACTCTTCTGCTTCGTTACCCCCTGCTCCTTAGCAGGAGACTGATGCTTCTTAAGCAATAACACACTTCAACAGGGAATAACTGGCAATGAAATGCGGCTGCATAAAATAAAATAACCGCCTCAGAAATCATTATTCCCTATCTCATCATCTGTTTTTCCGTCGTTTCTTTATTAAAATACATTTTCAATAAAAGGAATAAACATCCAGACGGTACAAGGAGCTGTTTAACGGGTGACTAGGGACAGCGAAATCCCAGTCGCCGGTCTCGCTATCCTCCACCTCCACCTCCTCCTGAAGCGAACTGCTGTTCTGAGGTGCAGGGTGGGGGGGGGGCAGAACCGGCTTTGTAAAAATAAATAAATAAATAAATAAAAAATAGAGGGAGAGAGACTGAGAAGTGGAACAAAAATGTGTTTCATCTTGGTCTCTCAGGACCCGCTGCATCTAGAAAGTAACACTACCTTTTTCAAACTCCATCAGTCGACATACGCACACTTCCTGAGAGCTCCAAGTGCTGCAGCTGAGCCGCAAAGAAGGACAAGCCAGGCTCCGAAAGCTGGGGCTGTACCTGTGATGAATTTCTGACTGGAACATAGTCAACACAACTGAGCAACACGGTGCTGCATCAAAGGCAAGTTCAGACACAGATTCTGATCTCTGCACAGGTGGACTTGAAGCACAGAATGATCAAAGCACCAATCACCAGCCACCTCCAAACGCAGAGGGAATTTCACCCAAACCAGCAGGTTCTTCATTTATTATTTCCTTGACTAGGTTCATAGAATGCTTTTTCTAGGTCTCAGGGCCCAGTACTGTAGCACTCCACTCTAATTGTTGAAATCCAAGCCTTTTAGAATTTGTATAGGAAATCATTAGATGTATGACATATTTATGAAGAAACAAGGCCAAGAAAAACATGTACGTTTATGAAATTAATAATTAAATGTTTGGGGTATGTAAAAACAGATATTACTTTATGTTAGACTAAACGAACAATGTAATACAGATAAAAGTGACAAAACTTGCACAGATTTCAAGCATTCACAAGTCCTCTAACGGTGCTTCCAAAGTCACAAACTAGAGGACACAAGTGGATGCCAAAGGCAGTATATATATAAATTTGGAGCAGGAGCTCTGTCTTTACACAAAGAAATGCAGGAGTCTCAGCATACCCTGAGATCTCCAGGGAAAGGGCAGGATCACATTCTCGAATCAATTAGGCACCAGTAACCTAAACAAGCTTAATGGCCTCAATGCTCCCTGCTTCTCATTTACCATGTTCTCAAAATGTTTGGAAACTGTCACCTGTATTTACAGTACATGTCTGTGCTGGACATGGCAGGAATGGGATCATCTGTTTTGATATTTGTAATATTTTCCACTGTTGTACATGTACCCTAGGAGAAGTAAGGCATTAAACAGTTAAGAGAATGAACAAGATGTGGAGTCTGGAAGTGTAAGAGCTTCGAAGGAGGTTTTGGTGTGAAGAAGGGTGACGGTGTCTAATGAACATCACCCTCGTCATCTCGGTAAAGCTCTCCACAGATTACCATTTAACACCTTGATGACTGATGCTGGAGTGGGGAACCAAGCACTAGGTGCGGGGAAGAGAAAGCCTGAGTATGTTTTAGGGCAGATGCATAATTTATAGATCTTTCCTCTAAAATTCAGCGTTGGAGAAAGTGCCGAAGCTATATGCGGGATGCTAATGTGAGGATGACGTTGAGTATGAATGTATTAAATCAGCTGCTCTCACCTTTGCAGTGTCGTCTGAGAAACACTGCGCCGGCGTTTTAACTACTTGACCAGATTCACAGATCCTTGAAGCAGGAATTCCTGTAAATGGATATATCCCTTTCATGGATATTTTCATATGTGTTGTATCCCCATTTAACACTTTCTGGTAGGCGTGTTCCAGTGCAAAACAGATACATTTCTTAAATCTTAATAATTGAATCAGATCTGTTGGTTATGCTTATTTACTTGTAAGAAATGAGCTCCAAGGTTCCTGGGACTCAGTAAATGTCTGTAACAGGTGCATTTGAGCTTTGAAGTGTTTCGTGGTTTGCTCTTATTATACAGAAAACAATAAGAGGAATTTTGGAACACTTCCCATGAAAATCGGGACTGATAATCTAGAACGGTAATCTCCCCCACGCTGACAATTTCATTTTATTGATTTTCATCATCCTTTCCTTTATTAAACCAGTTAATTTTTTCAGAGCTGCAAACTTTCTTTATAGACACAATCCCCAGATACATAGGTTAGCTAGTTTTTTAATTTAGAATCACTCTTCAACATTTCAATTGCATTGATTTGTCTAAAGAAATATTAACTCATGCACTCTGCAATCATTCACACTAACCAATACAGATTTGCACTGATACGTGTTTCAGATCCTCGCACACACATCTGAAATCTCCATATAATATACAGTATATGTACATTATGCTGATCGGTAAAACTATATCAACTATATTTGTGCACATAATGCACTGTGGAAGAACCACAATCAAAACAGAGTGGCTGAATTATTAAAATGTCACTTATTATTTGTGGCAGTATTATTGTACAGGGAAATTACTGCAGATACATACATTATTTTCAAATTGTGCTTTCATCATTCAGAAATACAGCCTTGAGTGTGCTGCAAAGGAGAAGTTTCAGCTCCTGCGTCACGCCCTGTTAGTTTTCACAGAAACCCTGCCTGTTTCACGGAGGGTATTTGCATACTCAGATACAAGGAAAATGAAGCATATCGAGCCTCTGTAGACACCTGGTTTCAAACGATCTGATTATTATTACCAGCAGCCATATCACCCTGCAACTCACAACTGGCAACCTACTGAAGCTAAGCAGGTGTGAGCCTGGTCAGTACCTGGAGGGGAGACCTCCTGGGAAAAACCAAGGTTGCTGCTGGAAGAGGTGTTAGTGGGGCCAGCAGGGGGTGCTCACCCTGCAGCTCATGTGGGTCCTAATGCCCCAGTGTAGTGATGGGGACACTATACTGTAAACAGGCCCTTGGATGAGACGTAAAACTGAGGTCCTGACTCTCTGTGGTCATTAAAAATCCCAGGGCGAAAAATCTCGAAAAGAGTAGGGGTGTTACCCTGGCATCCTGGCCAAATTTCCCATCGGCCTATATCAATCATAGCCTCCTAACAATCCCCCTTTATGAATTGGCTTCATTACTCTGCTCTCTTCCCCAGCTGATGTGTGGGGAGTGTTCTGGCACACTATGGCTGCCGTCGCATCATCTCTAGATGATGCCGTCGCATCATCCAGAGGGGAGTCCCCATTACCTGTAAAGCGCTTTGAGTGGGGTGTCCAGAAAAAGTGCTATATAAGTGTAAGCATATAATTATTATTATTTCAGCTATTTCAGCTGTTTGTCTCAGGTATTAGAGTAGAGGTACTGTATGGCCACTGGTCTGAGCAGGTGTGTGTTTATGTGTGTTAGCACGTAGTGAAAGGATGAGTCCAGGAGCCAGGCAGCAGAACAGAGATGTGCTGTCAGAGAGCCATGCCAAGATGCCAAGACCTAAGGGGGCAGCAACTCCAACACACCCCTGTCTTCCACTGCATCTCAATCTGTGCTGCCCTGCGGTGCCATCGCACAGACTGGCTCTGTCCTGACGTGCTCCAGTGAGCAAGAGGCATTGAGCTCCTCCCAGATACCATGTCTCTCACCTGAGGGGTTTGCTCCCCCTTACTCATGCTGAGCCCCTCTCCGGACACACAACAGCGGAGACCGCATCACATTCCAGCATCGCCCTTCAAACCAAGCCAGACATCATCAGCTGTTTTACAGGAACAAAATACCAAGGCCCCTAAGGCTACAGTGGGCATTGAACAGCCTTCACTTTTTCTGCAAAGCATCTTCACAATTAGACTGGGGAGATGTGTCAGTGTGAAAAGCTGCAGAGGAGCAAGCAGAGGTTAATTCCACACAGAAAAGTGGAAAAAAAGATGACGACTGCAGAGCTTTCTTCACAATTATCGCGTTTCTCGCCATTTACTGGAGTTCAATGGTCCTCAATTATAATTTTATTCAAGGGCAATTTAGCAGCCCATAAAGAGACAGAGGGGAAAAAGGCAACAATTGGGAGGGATCCTTGCGTTCTCTGAAGCACCGTGGCACAGGGTTTTACAGCTGCCTTCATGAACAAGTGAAAAATGGTATGATAAAAAACATTAACCAGAGTAAATGTTTTCTCCAGATCTGCTGCCTTTGACAAAGGAGGTTTAACGGTGGGGAAAAGGGGGGGTTTTGAAATGACTTGACGGGAATACTGTCACTGGAAGCACAGCCCATTCATTCTAATGGAGTAGATGGCAAATGTGCGAGGGATACTGTGATCAGAGAAGAGATGGCAGGAGGGAGGGGCAAGGACATATGAGCCCTTGGAAAAGGAAATAATAACTTCTTCTGACTCCTGGCCCTGTTTCAGAAAAGCTTTCTGCACGCATGCTAGGATACTGTATGTAACACAAAAAGAGAAGAGAACACCTGTCAGCTTAATGAGCAGTGCCTACCCTTATAAAAGCTGTGGAGAATTCAGCAAGATGCATTAAACTCTGAAAGCTTCTTTAGCTTCTCCACGGGTATTAAGATTGGGTTTGAAAATATGTAATACATAAGTGTTGCATCTAAGGCAGATTTTTAAAAGTGGTCAGGGGCTGCGAAAATCCCCAAACTGAAAGATCCTTTAAAACAGTGTAACACACTGCAAAGTTCTTAGCTATTGAAAACTGGAGGGCGGTGCTTGAGGAATCGATGTGGTACAAGAATGGTGGCTCATGGTTTTATCCCAAACACTGCTGTCCTGTAATGTCTAGCTTCATAATCAAAAGAACCCACAGCTTCTGTATTAAAAATGATATCTTCAGGCAAAAGACCTATTGAACCATGAACAGATACAACATCAAATTACTGCCACATGAAAAAAAAAAACTAAAACTGTTTATACAGTTGGAACATGTTCAAAAGCCAGCTTCAGTCTTTCTTGTGGAGGGTTTGGGAGGCCAACAAGTTCTAGATGTGGCCTTTTTGTGGCCAGATCAGCGGATTTTCTGTTCTTTTCTGGGAGCACGATTCTCTGGGAGCAAACAGCATTTTCCAAAACCTTGTCTGATTCTTGTACATTCTGCCTGAGCTTCCCCTGTCATCAAAATACAGGGGTAATGACTCTTGAGTGAGGCAGAAAGAAAACAGATTTGAGAGAAGGATCAAGCAACTGCACGTAATCTCTTATTAAAGAGGTAATAAAATCTACAAATCCTACAATGCAGTCTTACATAAGGTTGGGTAGTATTTCTGGGTGCATGATTGTTATGCTAATACAGTGAATCCTCGACAGAAAATTACACAAGATAACAAAGACCAGTGTAGCTTCAAATGATATGCATCATACCTTCAGAGTAAATGTTTGCTTTATCCATTATGAAAGCAACAGATTTTCTCATTTTTTCTGATTAACATATACTTGTTGCATATTCTGTTAGGCTTCTGTTTAATGCTAGATGCTTTTTAATGAGGTTATTAGTCGTCCTCACTAATTGCTTCAGGCAAAATATTATCTGAAAGAGCTTGTCACAGAGTCAGGTAAGCGGGGAAGCAAATTAACATTGACCAAGCTACCAAAATCCATCCACAAGGCTTTGTATATTCAGGCTTATACTACTGGGATACACTTCCCAGTCACATTTCCTGTAGTTCTTCCTTCTACAAGTACTCCATCATTATTATTTATTCATAAAGACAAATAACAGAGCAAAATTAACAAGGAATGAAATGTAGCGTGCAATTGGCTTTGGAAATTAATGAGATACAATTTAAGACCAAGCTAGAGACATAATGTTCAGACAATAATGCAGTTTTTAAACCCTAGACAAACAGATTGTTAGATGGTTAGAAATGCAGGTGATTCAGATTTAATTTCCACTGTTACCCATCAATGACGGCCCTGTCCTCTTATGAGGAACAGCCTTGTGCTGCATTCCTGTTTTGCAGATGTCTAGCCTGCAGCCATGCCCACTCATAGCCTTGTCACATTTCACAGGCTATGTAAAGCTGCAATGAGATGGGTGACTTCCAACACAAGAACAGGTGCAGTGGGAAGTTGCCTTCAAAGTGCTATCAGCTAAACCAACATGGAGTGCTGCCATTTGGAAACCTTTCCTTTCCTAGACAGCACATCCCCTAGTGAATACAGGCACTGACAAACACATGTGATTGATCAAACCATTTCATTCCGGTTCTGTTCCCTTCACACTGTCCCACTTGCGAAAAAAAAAACATAGAGAAAGCAAGAAGCACCTGGATGAGTCAATTAACATGATGCTATGCGCGGCATGTCAGGGACTAAGTAATTCTGTTTCTGTAGTTTTCGTAAAGAAATAACATCAGCTCATCCCAGCAATCAACTTCGGGGAGATCCGTGTGAAACTTCTGCTTTACAAGACAAGAAAAAGGTCAACTTCTAACTGCTTGGGGTATGGGTGGTGAGGGGTTGGGTTAGTCTGTCTGCAGTGATCATGCTGTCGTGGAGTTGAAAAGCTAGACCTGAGGTTCCCCAAGTGGCTCAACAGGTAAGTGTGCCTTGTCCCAGACATTGTTTCCAGCCTGGATCGCGCAAACAGCTGACTGGGATCAGGATTCCCAAAGTCCACTACTGGCAGAGTACCCCTGCTGGGGTAGAGTGGGCGTCAAGTCGACAAGCCTCTCTCAGCTCTCGGTGAGACAGCGAATCCTGAAACCTATTGGGCAGCTGCAGTCTTGCAGTGGCAGCGATGAGAAATGTGCTGCAGCACTAACCCTGCTGTGTGTCAGAAGATGAATGGCACTGACAGGTGAGCATGTCTGCAGGTTCTCACTCTCTTTGTGTGTCACACCTGAAGAAGGCTCCACAGCGGTAGCGGTATCTTTTTTCTTCTGTCCGCCTGCCTCTCCTTGTTCCTTATAAGTAATGCCACTTTTTTGATAGTAGTAATCTTTTAACCTTCCATTTCTCATTGGCCAGTGAGCTGGTAAGAAGCAGTGAGGGAACCGATAGCATATTTCTGGGGAATACAGGGGGAACGCTCAAGACTCAGCAGCGTGGACAAAGGCTTTAATTTAAAGGGGGCAGGGTGCAGATAGAGAACACTGGAGTGGGGGGGTAATGTGAGATTTCGCAACTGTCTAACAGAGTGAACACATGGCAAGATGGGACAGAGGGGTTAGAGGAATGCGGGGCTCATTTCAGTCAACAAATAAGCCCAACACAAATGACAGCATCCTTGCAGACACCAAAGGCTGCAACTGTGAAGCCCAAGCTTTGTGAAACAGAAACATTTCATTGAAGCCGCTCACAGCTTGCTCCATCTGTATATTTACAAAAATATCACAATGGGTGTAATGTACGCCATTGGTAATAGGAATAGGTCCTGCATTCTGAGCAGGAGGAAGGCTGGGGTTTTAGTGTCCTGGGTTTGACACAAGACATGACACAAGGGAGTGTTGAAGAGCAAGAGAGCAAGAGCCAGACCCATCAAATGAAGTTTGAACGGTGATCATTTTTTTTATAAAGTGCTTTTCCAAACCCAAGGATGCTGAAAGCTCAAGTAACAACCAGTGAGTGAATTGCACAAATTAAAACAAAGACTCCAAAAGCCAAACAACAAATAAGGTGGGCTAAGCCAACAAAGTTCCTCAAGACTAACTTTTCATGCCATTCGCCTGGAAACTAGCTTGGTACACTTAAACAACAAAACCACCACAGCGGAATGAGGCAGCTACAGCTGAAGTCTCAAGTGGAGGATGGCATTCACAGGCTCAGAATCCAAACAATCCTCCTGGTCAATTAAAGAGCTGGGCACTCCAGGACAGGGCTGTTTGGCAAATGAAGGTAGATCTCACTGTGACTCACTACACGGTACCTGCTCCATGGATGGAGAGAAAATGTGATTTTCCACTGTTCCGTCCAATCCCTTTCACAGGCATGGAGAAATATCCACACCAGACCTGCACACACAGACATAAAGCCTTTACCATGCTTGAGGAAAAAAAAGAGCCACCAATCACCCTGCAGTCTCTCGAGCTGCCTGCATTTAAAAGTGATTTCACAGTACGTGAGCACAGCTAAACAAAACCACCACCGCATCTCTGGGAGACAATAAGCGCTCTTATAATATTTGTTGTTTTTTTTTTTGCACAAAGATACAAAACGAATAAAAGTACATTAACTGAAGGGGGGGGGGAGTGTGTGTTGAGGGTGGGGTAGGGGGGATCAGAAAAAAAAGAAAGATCTGTGAAATGTAGCGAGGCGTGTTTAATTAAATTTCACGCGCTGCCGAGTATCAGATACAAACTGCACAATGTGCTCGCAGCCGGGAGAGGCAGATGAGATTTGATTTCGGGGGCTGCTATTAATTTATGGCAAAGTGCTCTCCTGATAAGTGAAAGGCCTGTGTTTAATTAATAGTCTGAAGGATTTAGAAAGCAAGAGAACTCCTCTCAGTGGCAAAGGGAAAGAAAGGGAAGACGAGGATGAAAATCAGAAATGGGGCGCCGGACTTCGGCGGTGTCTATGAGAGCAGTGATTTACTGACAGCGGCTGGTGTATGGCTTCTTATAGCATCTCCACTGCTGCTGAGACAGATACCAGGTGGTTGCACTGATAATGCTAATCAAAGTGAACAAGCATGCAAGACAACCTAATTTACCAGCAAGGAATGTATATACAGTACTGCAACCTACCTGGGAACTTAAACACTGTGCTACACCTCAACATTCCTGCAACAGGTCGGACATCCACATATCCATGTAACACAGGACCTGCATCCAAGCCTACTGTCTCTTTTTCTCTTCGTATTTTCTAAAATTTGATATTGTTTTGAGAATTTTACATCAACAGACACAGAACCGACAGAGTCGATGACACAGAAAAACAGGCAGAGAGATGCAGAGACAGACAAATAATAGGACTGTCATGTTGCACATAAAGGCATACTGGAGATGGCATTTACAAAGATGTGATCATACACTGGTGGAGATGGTCAGTGGCCTGAACTGGCCTGGACCTGTAAGTGGGCAAGATACTTCAAGTTATCATCACGTTCGAGTGATGAGTATCTTCCACTAGAGGTTGGTCCTGAAACTTCGCTTGGTTGTGAAGTGTTAGTCTTCAGCTATGATTCTGCTCAACAGGAGGACAGAGACAAGTTTCCACAAGTCTCTGCTCACACATGGCTATAATAGCTTATTATATTTAGTGCATCTTAACACTGGCACTTTCCTTCAGTTACCAATGATACATCTGGTTCCTTAAACTGTGATCAGTGCATACAGAAATTAAATATAAATGTCCAGACAGGCAAGGGTTTCATTTTGTTTGTAATTCTGAATATTTGATGAGTGAAGGCTGTTCACTAAGTGTGTTGCCATATGTTAACAATCACATTATGCTGTGATATTAGCGACAGGCGGGTGTTCAGCACAGCCAGCAATACAGGAGTTCAGTCAGTTTATACATTCCAACACAACAGGTTTGTTTTCCGCTTTTGAGAAAAAACCTGTTGGAGAAAAAAAAAGGAGTGCACCACACTGCTCTAATGTGCAACATGCCTATAATCTTGTTACCTTAATGAAATTGTCATGCTCCTGAAAGATCGAAAAGATCAACCCCAGCTGTGATACTAAAAAATAAAGCTTCACTTTCCTAGAGAATGTGAAATGTCACCAGATAGCAATGTTTCGATTTTGTCTTCTAGAGTAAAGATTGCCAGATTTCAAGAGTCACCTAGGCTTAGCAAAATAAGAACAAAAAATAAGCAATTCAGCCTTTTCCATTCCATCTGAGAACAATTTAACAACAGCCTATTGAAAGCTGTGTACTTTAGTCAACAACACTGCTTGTTAGGTCAAATAGCAGCTCTGCCTAATCACAAGAAGCATTGGCTTGTGGTCACTGAAGCTGAAATGGGAATTTATCTCCATAAAAGCACACTTATTTGCTCATATATATCACATCTATGCTAACCAACTTGCTCTTGTGCACACAGATTTTGACATCAATGGTATTATATAAAGTTTACATGGGTGACAGTAGAACAATAAAAAAAAGATAAAAGACCCATAATCCTCTCCAACTACCCTGAATATATTCATTAAAACATCTTAAATATTCCTGCTTACCTATGCATCATACAACCCCTTTCCACGTGGGGCTTAACTGGTGTTCTTCACTTGAAGGTGCCCACATCCTTTCTTCAAAAATGTATGAGACATCAGCCTTGAAGTAAATTTCACCCACTCCCAGGGAACCAATTTTATTTCGATATTCATCTTTCTGAAAGCATGAAACATATTTTACTGGAGCCTCGAAAGGTTTCATGCTAACACAAGCGTCCACTTTCAGCAAAGCCCTTATTGACGAGCCTGTAAAAATGGTCAAAGGTGATTTCTGAATTGTATTGAGCTCATCTAATCTAAAGGACAGTGTGGACTGCTACCTATCATCTAAAATATGTATAAATGGGTACCAGCATTCACTGGGGATGCATCTGTGAAGGACCTGCTTCCCATCCAGGGGGACTGCTGTTCTCTCAGTCTGCTTCATGCTATTGAATATGGGATAAGTACTGATGCTGTGTGCAACTTAGATTTGAAAATGGCTCTGAACGTTTGAATTTATTCTAATACACAGCATGACTCTCAAATGTGTATCAAGCTGCCTATCCGTAATAGTCTTAATCTGATCTCCAGCCAATTTTCCAATTCAATACTTGATTGAATGAAGCACCACCTTTCATGAAACCTCATTATTACTAGGTGAGGAGCAGCACTTCGGACGCCCAGCAGGTGGCGATCATGTATGTATTCAAATCTGAATGAGTATTAGTCATTCAAAACCGCTACTAGCAATGCATTTAAATTACATCTACGAGCAAGCAGAATGTAATGGCAAATGCAAATCCAGTGTCAGGAAGGGCATTCCGGATTATTCCCAGCCAAGATGCATAATGTGATATAGGCATTTGTAAAGTGTTTAAAACAAAACCCTGGAATGCCTTCCACTGTGTCTACTGTGTAGAAACAAACAGATTCTCTATGCATCAGACTGTGAAAGTCAGCCAAAGGTACTGCTGCCTATTAAGTTGCTCTGTGATTTTGTTTTCCTCCTCCATTTTTTGTTTGCATTCAAAAGGAAAACATGAAAGTACAGAAACAGGTCATACCCAATTTCTTTTTTTTAACTAGCAAAATAGAGTGTGTGTGCAGCCCACACAGTCTGCCCTGCACCCACAGCGGCGTGGGACTGAGAGGAGCTCGGTAATCAGTCACACTGCTCCACGCCGGCCTGTCTGCTGCCTACGAGCCTGCCTACCCGAGCTGCTGCCCTCGAGGGGCAGCGAGAGGGCGGCTTGCTGGCGAGGCATCAGACGCCCTGGCACTCCCGGCTGGTGTTCCACATGCCGACAGCACCGTGGGACTCCCTCTCCATGCCCTCAAACGCTTGGCTTTAAAAACAAACACCTGCAGCATGCCCAGACTCCTGGGACACTGCAGATAAACTGTGACTGGCTCAGTCCTAAAGAATCCCAACCACACACACACACACACACCCCTCGCTCCATGCTCCAGTTTCTGCCGCAGCTCTGTGGGATGGAAAAGAGGGATACAGGCGAAGAGAAAGAGTAGGTCTGAGCAAGAGGCCTCCAAGGCCTGTACAAGGCTGACTCATTTGTTAAGGGACTTCAGCTTTCTGTTGTCTGCTCCTCAACATGTTCCATTTCACACCTACTGTATTGTGTACCAGTGCCACGAGAGCAAATGTACTACCATAGATGCACTACATGTCAGGAGGAAGTTTGACAGGATCAGGGCCGTGGTGAACAGTGGGAAACACACCCTGTGGAGAGTGAGGAACATGGGGGTGTTCAAAGGCACCGAGGTCCCAGTCAAGACAGCAGGTAGCCTGGCCCTGTCCATCACCTGAGAGAACTATTACCTCAGAGATCTGTGGAGAGGAGGGAGGAAGGAAGCAGAAACTCTGTGGGAAATAGAGGGCACAGGACAGTATCTCAAGAAGCTGTGAAAAACTACATCATGTTAAAGTAAAGAATGGGAACGATAAATTGTTGCTATGTAACTGTTACCGTGTCAAAACGTCATGAAATGTGATCATACTGTTTTAAGTATGTATATTAATGTAAAGCTTTCTATTTTGTGATTACCTGTATTTAATTGTGAAAAGAAAATACAGTTATTAAAAATCGAAATCGCAGCGCTGTAAGTTAACCCCTGTCTCTGTGTGGTTAATAAATGTGTTGTTCAACCCCATTCCGGGTCCCATGCCTGCTCCGTTCCGTACCGAAACCCGCGGCCGTTACAATATATAAACAGTATTGAGGAAAGTTGCTTTAGCAAGAGTACAGCTTAACTATTCTATACTGTGTCTGAATGGTTACTACGAGATGTCATGTCATTTGGCCAAACCGCTTTATACCATACGGTGTCGCGGGAAGCCGGACCCTACCCGGCCAGCAACGAGCACAAGGCAGGGTACACCCTGGACAGGGCGCCAGTCCATCGCAGGGCAAGTGCAACCCGATGTTACTACGGAATGTTACAGTATATATTCCCACAAGGCATGATTGTTTTAATTAAAACGTAATCACATGCATAAGTAACTTGTAACTGTTTATTATTAAAGCCAATTTCCCCACCGCTGTACACCTGTAAACACACACAGTGATCAGAACCATCAGGAATAATTAAGAAACCCGTGACAGCTGGGAAACCGATAAGGCCATGAGCCCTAGCTGCTCTCTCAGACAGCCTCACCCAGCTGAGTTCTGCCGGTCTCCACAGGGAGAGAAAAAAAGACGAGCTTTCAGAAGCAGACTCCTTTTGACACCGTGTGCAATGAACATTTCAAACAGTTCCCGATCGCTTCTAAAGAAGAAATGCGGCAGCATCAGGGACCAGATTTCCACAGATAGGGACGTTACAACAGCTGCCTGTTAAAAACTAAGTGTGCTGTCAAAACCTCAAGGAATTGCCCGTGTGAAGTGTAAGAAAAAAAAAGCCTACAAAAAAACTAGCAGAACAGCGAAAGGAGTCTTCTGATATGAAATCAAAACAATCCCTTGTGTCGCTCGTAATCTGCAGCTCCAAATGTCTATAATATTTTACAATTGCCACAGAAGAAGAAAATCATTAAGTACGCAAAGACAATCAACGGACTCTTCTGAACATTTTTATTATTAAAATAAAACTCTTCTCTTTGGTGGGATTACACATCTAACATTTTTTGTGTGTGCTTCCCAGGGTTTTACAATGAAACACTTCCATAACGTAGCTACTGTATGTACAGACTTGCTCCTCCGTGCCAAAGGAGTTAAAAAAGAACTCTTCTCCCAAAGAGCCCCCCCCCCGCTCTCAGTCAACATGGTGCAGTCCCGGGTCATGTGACACAGAGACAACCACGTTCCAGGGTGTTTATTTTTTTCCCCCCACTTACATCTAGTAATCTGATTGTGGGTTTAACTGGATTACACAGGAGGTTTCTGGAGATGGTGAAGGAAAGTGCCTATTACAAAGAGCCAACAGGAATAAGCAAGTTATTTAAGGAAGGATTTTCCAATTCAGTGGCAATATGCTAGGAGAATTTAAAAAGGATTTTCTCTGTGTGTCTTTCCAGTTGCAGCTCTCTCTGCCTGAGGAGGTCTTGATGGAGCATGGAGCTACGGTCGTAGTGGACACCCAGGAAGGGAGATGGGGGGAGGCCCACCGATAGAATGGAGGTCCAATTACCTTAGTTACCCATCCCTGTGTAAAGGGAACAGACAAGATTTTTGTCCCTCTGCCAGGAAATGTCAAGAATCCCACCATTTCCAGCACCTGTTCTCCTAATCAGCAGTGAGACAGAGGCAGACACTGGGGGTCACGAGTGAGGCTGAAAAGGTCACACGACACTCACGACTGAAGCCAGTCTTCTGTGACTCCAGACCCCAGAAGCTCTGTAGGAAGCGTAGATCTCACTCTGATCGTCATTAAAACCAGAGGGGACATGGGCTGTCCAGACCTGCAGAGAACTGGAATGATTACCAGCATATAAAGGCCAGCTGCAATGGTTCTTAATCATTTCTAGTATAAGGTAATTCTTTGAGCTTAGGTTTGACTCATTATTAAGACTGACAGCCTTTAGAGGTTATTAACCCATTTGGAACAGTGGGGGTGGAGGTGGGCAGCCATAAATCACAGCACTTGTATGTCTTCCAGCTGTTTCTGAGAAATCGAGGGTGGTATCTTTTTTTCCAAAATTAATTTCTGTGGGGCTGCTGGTCTCTCCGGACACAACCGATCACTCGGCTCAGGGGTTTTGATCCGCGTACATGTGCTACAGGTCTTCAGTTCAAAGTGTTTTGTGGCACAGTTCCTGTGCCTCTGTGTACATTATTCATCTCCTCCGTATAGGATAGAGCCTGTGACTTCCTGTTACTTCTTTCCACCTTGCCTTAGAGCCCTTTGATTAAGAAAACAGGACAAGGCACAGGGACAGCATCAGGCTGGGAAGAAGGAATTGCAGAAGTTCTTTTTCCTACCTTTCCTCCTTCTGTCAAATACAGAGCTGCTAGGCAAGCAGATCCCTGTTATTTAAACTACAGATTTCATGAATGGGAGTCTCAACGGAAATGGAAGTTTCCTGTTCCATTCTATATCTGCATGGTGAAATGACAGGGTCTGAAACATACCATCCCATCAGTTAAAAATAGGTTTTACAGATTCGAAATGCATAAGAAGCTCTGCAATCAGACATAAAAAACGCAACCTTCCAGCTGACATGGAAAATCAAATGTAATACCCATCCACAGGCAATACTATGAACAGTAACAGGAACACATCTTAGACCTCAGGCACAGTTGGAGTGGTGCTGATGTTCAGCAAAATAATGTCAACCATTCTGAACTCTCTAGCAGCTGGGAGCCCTAGACTATCCATTTCATTCTCTGCAGCACCAGCAATGTGATTCTGAATCACACTCGGAGAGAAGAAAACAATATTCACCTCTCCTGGCCTGTCCAAAGGAATTTTGTATGATCAATACAACCATGCAATGTTTGTGTTACCCTGGGCTGTTAACGGCATGAAAGGCAGGTGGTTTGGGGTGGGGTGGGTTTTTTTTTCAAAGGGAAGGAGCTGCCGAGCAAAGGTGCAAAATGAACAATTTTATTCTCAACCGAAAGTGCCAGAAACAAAGGGCTCCTTCTTAGTGGCTCGGGAAAACAAATCACAGAGAATCAATTGCCGGAAACTCTGTCCCCGGTATAAGGGAAGGAAGCTTCTGTTTCATTAACACGGTCATTAATAAAAGATGACATTCTCATTAGTAATTAGAATGTGTTTGTGGTGTCTGAGTATTGTAGAAGTCTGAACCCCACGCTGCAGTGTAGTGATTCGCTGTTCACAAATGACGGCGCACAGCTCCACTCTTTCTAGTTAAAACACTTCGCTCCCTGATTTCAATGGCTTTGCTTGTCTATTAACCAGCCTGCTCCTCTTCTGCGCTGTGGGGCTGAAGACTGAGAGAACTGCAGCAGAAAAAACAAATCCACCTTTCAGAGATAAACGCCTGACCTTGGGTCCTCATTAAAATCCATTTAATTACCCAACTAGCCTCACCATGTTTAATTTATTATTTGCTATAAGACAACGGAAATTTAGCACAGCCCTAATTACCACAGTGGGTTAGGAAACACAAATACACCTACTGTATGCAGACTAATCAATAAGAAAATTCAGAAGCCCGTTAGTTAACTAAATGCTAAAACATATAACACACACTGCATTCTGTGTACTAGTGAGACTTAAACACAGCTAAAGTCGTAGAATTCACACCACACTCCACCATACCACACAAGTCTTTGTTCATATTTCTTTCTTGGGTCCTTGCTGCTCCAAACTGAATGGGGTGTCAGTATATCTGGCTCATGTTGTGCCAAGTCTGGTGCCCAACAGGACCGGCATGTTGATTTGATAAGGGACATGTTAAACATTAAGCACCATGTGTTAATACACGCAGCACTTCAGTTTCTAGAGAAAAAGATGCATAGGTTGGAGAGAGTGATATCTCTCAGTAGCTAAATAGTGGAGCTTAGACAGTGTAGTCTTAAAGACTTACAGAATTTTATGACATACTGTATAAAAAGGACAATGATATTGTCCTTGCTCCTACTCACCCCCTGTGTCAGTGGGCTATTTTACCATCTGGATCTAGGATACACTCTCTGTCTATGAAGACTAAGCAGAGTCTTTCCAGCTTCATGCCTGCATGCATTAGGCTGCTGAATTCTAAGGTTTCCTGTGTTCCATTCTTCACCATCAAAAGGAGATTCTTAGACAAATATCTTCACCTCCTTCTCCTTTTTCAGCAGCTTCCTTATAATTAATTCTCCTGTTTTATAATATTGTTGAGTAACATCAAAATATATATAACACTGGACTGCAGACTTTGTTTCATAATAGTGTGTGATCTGTTATAATGTCAGATGTATGAAGGATGTGTTTGTAATGTACCCAGCAACACACGTTGTGGAACAATAGTTCTTCTACGTCTAAGAGAGAACAATTTCCATTTAAAAGTGGAGAGAGGTGTTCTGTGATCACAGGCAAATATGCTGCTCAAGAAATAAGCTTGGCTGTCATCACAGACGCATGTTTTTGTTTTCTCACTGGAATTTAATGGGAAAAAATGATTAGAAGACAATCACGGAGCGCCGTATTTTTCGTATTGACTGTCTCCTCGTTGCTATGGATGCTACCTGCGTGACGCCCTGTCAGATCAAAGCCCCGTCATCATCTGAAATCAATGCCCAAGCTGATTGAATGACAATGGATGTCCGGGCCTATGGGGAAAGTCATTTCTGAATCGTCCTGGTGACATCTGAATGAGCGATCCTCCTTTCTCCCAGATTTACCACTTGCTGGAGGAGCGACCCAAACTGTCAAGTTGTAGTACTTCACAGGAATCCACTGCCCACTGTCCACCCACATCCACTGCCACTCTATTTCATAATCAGGCTCCGTTTTATTTTTTATACTTCCTTGGCGCCCATTAACTATAGTCATCCATATCCTTCTGTGCAGTCTATCTGCAAAAAGCACTTGTTGACCTTGCTTCTGTGACTAACAGCGTGTCTATGCCGACTGTATACTAAATAACCACGGAGAGAGCTGCTTCCTTCTGGAAAACAGATTAGTTCGAATGCCCACCCCTGCTGTCACGTGTGTGGATAGCACTTCTGTGTACCCAGTTATGCTACTGTGTGTCCAATTGCTTACAATTTTGCCTGCCAATATCGAAAAAAGGGTCTCTTCTACAGCTGGAAGGGCCCAGAGGAAAGAACTTATTAATCACTGTGTTTAGATGGCTTTTACACTCTCATTGAGTTGTTTGTACAGAGCTGCTGGAAATAAACGAGTTCAACAGTTTTGCCGTGTAGCGCTGTTGTTTATCGATGCTTTAAAATTGCAATAAAACAGCAATGTATCAGTGACGCCTGAATGGATCTGCAGGTTATTTATACTTACAGTTTAGCATAAAAGGCCACAGACAATAACTCTATGGCTGCAGTAGGCAGCTTTTGCTGAAAAAAAAAAGAATTCAACTAAGGAGCAAAGGTAAGGAGCAAAGCAGGATTACTCTAGTTTATTGCCTATGTTGTGCATAGGCTAGTACTGTTTCTGTCCGTTCCTTAACGGGGTTAATACGTTTTTTCACTGGATAAATATTTGAGTACTCACATCAATGTAAATACCAAAATACCACTGTTTCTTGGCCCTGCACCTAATTCAAAACATAAACTGTTTTGTGCACACTCACGCTTTGTCCTCTGAAGCCAGATTGCAACAGATGCTTAATCTAAAGAATTCAAGCAACATGCCGTTTTTGAAATTTCAGTGCTCGACTACACATGCATTGAGCATGCATCTGGAGCCTTTCATAAATTCCTAAATTCATAAATGCACTCTGCATTCTCAGTCACAGATAGTGCTGAGATGACTTTGCAGGTTCTGGACCCAGGAGCCACATTATCAACAAGAAGAAATAATCCTTGTTTGTATTATTTCATTGTGGGTATATCGTCTTGCCTTTTGGAAGTCAAAATACATTCCGAATAAGACACTAATTTCTGTCTATTGATGGGGGCTTAGAAGGCAGCCTTTCCTTCCAGACATCAGTTCTGCCTGACTTGTGAAAGCAAAACTAATTTTCTGACACTTACAGCCACCTTCTGCTCTCCAATCAGAACAGAAAACTGCGATTCTTCATCTTCCCACTGCAGAATGTCTACTGCTGGAGGATGGAGATGCTTTAATAAATTACAGTGAAAGTCATTTCTCAGTTCTCTTTCTAATATCCAGTGGAATAATTGCCATCATACCAAGCACACAGTCTGAAAAACCAAACTGCGCTTTTCTTGCCCAAAGTATTTCAAAAGCTGGATATAGAAAGTCTTCCAGAGATTAATTCATAGAAACTGCTGTTGTGTTTTTAATTCCAAGTCCCCTTTTTTTTGTCTTGCTATGTGATCATTGCTATGTGATCATTTGTCTTGCACCAGTATACACTGGATTCCAGTTGCAAGTTGAATTTAATTAATTAGACAATTCTGGCCAATTGGAAACCTGTAATAAATCTATGCTGGACCAGAAAAAAACAACACATCTTTCATCTTAAAGTAAATAGATTACAAGGCAGCAAAGTCTGTAGACTTTAGGATTTCATCAATATCACAAATATAGTCTCTTAATGTCTCGTATGTCTAGTCTTTATTATAAGTGTACACAGTCTCCCTGTTATGCACTAATGAGATAGACACACATATACAGTTTCCTGCTGGCATTAGTATCCTCAGTGAGTCACACACAGCCCCCTCCATCACTGTTACAATGTGTCCTCAAAAACACACACAGCATCGCTCTGACACAAACACTGGGAGCCACCATGCTGTAGGAAAGGCTCTTTAATCACATCCCCATGGTCCCTGGCAAATTACTGCCTTCTGATTACAATCGATAATCCAATAGCAGAGGTACCAAACTGCTCTTAGGGGTCAGGGACAAGTGCCTGTTGAAGTTGAAAAGCAGGATGATGCTTATGGAGCAAACTGCTTTAAAGCCAGCATGGCTGGGATAGGTAGCCATGGGAGAAAAAGACTGCTGAGAAGATCATAGAGAAAATGATGAGAGAAAGAGAGCGTTAGAGGAAGGGGATGTGACAGAACCAGCTGAACGTGTGCAACATGCAGAATGCAAACTTCACATGTAAAGAAGATCTTTCAATCTTTCACACGCTGATAAACTTGAAAAAAATTGTATGCTTCTCAGGTGCCGTGGGAGAGAGAGAAAGAAAGTTTAAAAGCAAATCAACAGATCAATCAATCAATAAATACGTGGCCACCTCTTTGACTATGGAGCAACTAAGTTGAGAGACAACATGCAGATCACCCAATGACACAAGGCTCTTTTGCTATGTTGCGTTGGGATCCTTCTTGCCAAAACCATCCCATCATGGTAGGGTCCTCCTCTTGTAAAAGGCTTTAAGACGATGTAGCTTTAGAGGAACCTCAGATTAATCCGTTCCCGAACAAGGCATGCTATGTGAGATGCACAACTTAGGTTTCCCATAGGATGAAAGACAAAGATAAAAGAAGTGTGCTTATTAATGTGGGAGAAAGAGCCAGAGAGAGAGAAACTGGGGAGAGGATTGATCCAATACAGACACACAGATTCATACTGCCCTGCTGTGTACTCCCGTCCTGGAATAATGCTGGTATTGTCAACCAGAAAGCATAGCGTGATACACTGTCTGATAGTAGGCCTTTGCTGAGTTTTTAAATCTTATTCTGCTCTCTAGAGCTGTATTCAGTTTCCTAAGTGTTTGCACAGCTGTTACTGTAGCTCTGCCTTGCCAAGCCCATCGATATTTCCTCTTCCACCTGTCCGTGCACATCACAAATGCACACTGCCCTTTACTCCAAAGATAGAGAAAGCTCTTTTTTTTAAAGATGTGATAATTTAATTTTTATGAAAGGCTCCCAAAATTCTCCATGCTTCTCGGCTTTGAGTTCCTGCCTGAGGCTCTCCTGGGGCTTGACTATAGTAGCTCTGGACACCACTCATCTGTTTATTTCACCTACTTGGAAAGTACTAGCATTGCAGCTGCTTAATCCGAGCTAATCAACTAAAGGAATGATCTGGGCTAAAGTAGTAGTTTTAAAAACACAAGGCTCTGAAATCCATGATGTGGAGATAACAAAACCCTTGGATTGACTAAACAAAGGCTGAGCTGTTTAACGTACCATGTTTCCAAAGGCAGTATGAGAAAGCACCAGTCTTGTTTCTGGAATGTAAGTTCAGACGATCTGCAGTCAGATAAGCGACATAATGGCAGTTTGCACATTGGCAAAGCTACAGTTCTCAGAATTGACAAAACACAGAGAAACCCAGGACAAATGGGAATGGATGCGACCTTTGTGTGATGTTTTTTTTCATACAAATTACAATAAATTACCATATTGATTTGTCCAGTTGACTGGCTCATTTATTTTGAGCCTGTTTTAAGTGTTTTGCTAATAGTACTACTGCAGGAGATTAATTCTTTTTTTTTTGCATTACATTAACTAAAACAAACGGTCACGGCAACCAGGTCTCCCCAGGCCATGCTTAACATAAACCAGGCTGACAACCCTAATGGGGTCATTTAGAAAGCTGAAATATGTGTTGAGCAGGAGCTGAACTTCCATGAGCGCCGTCCAGGCATTCAAACAACCCACACACCGCCTGATCTGGGCACCCTGTGCCACCTACCAGCACCAGCAAGCTGCCCCTGATTGGATATAGTACGATATGGAAAGCACCAACATGCAGCCAATATTATCCTGGGTAAAGCAGACATCTGATTATATGACCCCTCAGGCCAAACCATGCAGAAACCCTACTACATTCTCATCTCAGAATGCCACTAATTAGCCAGTCTTCCAGTCCCTCGCCTCTGTCACACTGTCCTTCAGAGCCTCAGGTCTTGTCGTAATCCCCTCATATCCTCTCTAACAATGCTAACCCTAAGCCTCGATGCTTTCACTGTAAGTCCCTTCCTCAGCTGATGACTTTGGACCTCTGAGGACACGGTGTTTCTCAGTTCCTCAGACCAATGTCTCCCAGTCCCTGTTGTTGGGCCTAATCTCCAGACCATCCAGTTCACTCTCTCTACATTCCTATTTTACACTGCTAGCGCAGCTGTGTGACAGTTATACCATGCAACTGCGTGCTGCCAGTCAGCTTTAACACTCCTCCCCACCCCGCCCTGTCCCCCACTGAAGGAGGAGGAGGAGGGCTTTTGTATGGCTGGAATGGGGAGAGGGCACGGACCCTGTCATCTCAGCTATTGAAACATCGCTCTTCTCATCTCGGCAGCTCGTAGCCGTGCACAGCTGTTGGTTTTCGAGGGAGAAAGAGAAGAAGGGGGAAAAAAAGCTTCTAGTCACTTCACAGCCAAATCAGACCTGCCGTCCTTGAAATACAGCAGTCTGGAGATGTGCGAGGAAAAATTCCCAGTGATTTGCTCTTCAAGGGGAACTATTCAAATGCTCACTTACATTTTTTTCCAACAGAAAAGCGTAGAGAATTCAAATGAGCTTCTACAGTATACAAATAAGGTTTCAAATTGGATTTCTGAACCCGTCAATGAAACAAGGAGCTGGGCGTGTGCAGTGGGGCTCATTGGCACCAGGTCTGGTACACATGGTGACGTCACTCCCTTGGAACCTGGAGAGCACTGAATTCCCCTGTTGCAGGGGGTCTGGCCTTGTGGCTTTTGGCTAAGGCTGGTGCTGTATGGCTTTGAAGCCAGAGATGTCAGTTGTCAAATCACTCTGCGATTACCACATCTGCACTCCAGTTCTCAGCTCGGTACAAGGAGACCCCAGGAGGAGCCAAAGAAAGATCAAACAGAGGCATTAATGGAGGCACGGTTGGTCTCTCTATTGTGGTTGTGATTGGTCTAAGGACAATTAATATTTATTTCCTAACCCACGCAACTGCATGCTCTTAACACATACCCTAACTTATTGTAGATTTTGGTTTTGAACCATCTATCTCTATACTACAGATAAAGCAGCAACTAGAGAATGTTTCAGTTTGCAGAGGAATAATCAATCTGATCCAGGCAGGAAAGAGAAATATACAGTATGTCTTTGTAGGCTGTCACGCATGGTTTACGCAGCTGAACAAAACTTTGGTCACACAAAAAAAAGCTCAAAAACAGTAGAAACAGGATTTCCATGCTGACAAACAGCTCTCTGCCTTGTCATCAACTGTTCTATTGACTGTTCTATCGTTAAGTGACACGACAAGCTGCTCAGAGGCAAAGATAAAGGATCATGTTGATTGATGAATTGATTAATAACTGCAATGAATGGGAGGGGCTTTCCCATGCCTTCTCCCTGTAAATGGTTTGAAAAACAGCTGCAATTCTTACCCTAGAAAACAGCAATAACAAGGATCAAATTTATACCGTGCGTTTTATGGTGAGGATCGCAGGGAAAGAAATAAGACTGTAATTTATTCTGTATGAAGGATGCTGAAACTGAATTCGTGCTAAATAAAATGAAATGTACCATCCAACCATTACCTGTAGCAATAAAACACAGACACAACTGTGCAAGGAGGCACTGGATAAATCTGCCTTTATAAAAAAGGAAAAGAAATTGCTTTTCCTATAGAGGAAAGGAAGCTACTGTAGCGTTCTGGGTTTTGCATTTTAACAGCTTGTTCTTTTACTAGCAATTGTTTAGAAAAGAAAAGGATAAAATCCATAATAAAATCACTCTGCAATGTGCTGTAAAGCAAATGAAGGTTCCCTAATGGAGGCATTTTTTACAATTATGAGGGGAATTGATGGTGCAAAGCAGGATTTACATTAAGAGCTGTGAAGGCAGTCTTACTGCCCAGCAATACCTGAATTTCCCTTTTCTGAATGACACCTTTGCACGTGGTCAAATTGTCAGGACACGGAGATGAATAATGTGATTCAAAGACAATCTCATTGTTGGCTGATTCAGCACTAAACACATCACATACACATGACTTATAAACACCACGTGCTACCTAATAATTGAGAGTCTGGGCTCACAAACAGGCTCTCGCTCTCCCACTACAGTATGAGCTATGTTAAACTGTCCACAGACACTTCATTAGTTTAGGTCAGACAACACAGTCTTCCAAGAAGCATTTTAGTGAATATGAGAGTGCTGATTTATGGGTTGGAAAGGAATCACTCTGGCAATCCCAGACCCTACTGTTCAGTCTGCTGCAGGCTGTAACCAGTCTTCAGGAGAACAATAACACATAACAGGCAAGATTTGTAGTGAGTCTGATATATTACACAATTATGGAATACCCCAGCAAAGTAAAATTACAAAGAGACCTGCATTAATCTGTAGGTCTTAGCTTAGCAAGTAGCTCTAAATTATGCAGATCTGGATGTATAATTTATAAACATGCATTAAAAGCCGCTTTCAGTTCTTTGGTAACAAATCTCACAAAGCTCAACAAAATGAAGTCAGACCTTTTGAAGACAGGCTTGTTTGTCTGAGTCTTTGCTCAACAAAAGTACAAACACTACTGCCCCAGCACTCGCTGTAGCAGTGTGAGTGAAAGCACAAATTGGTGGATGAGGTGTGCTTTACTAATTCTGAAAGGCTTTTGGTTAAGTGTTTGATTTGATGGATAACAAGGGAAAGTGTTTTTGAAAGAAATGTATGTGCTCAACAGTGACTCCAAAGGGTGCTTAACAGACAGCATGTAATTTATGGGTTATTAACCATCCATCATCTTTTACTTCAAGAAGTCAGTCATACAGTTTGTGGCATTCTTAACACTAAGCATCTGTGCCTTCTCTGTCCATGACAGTACCGGGTGCGTGTTTTTCTTGTGGTGCTGCCGTTTCGTCGGCTTTGTGCTGTCTCTGCCTCTATGTTTTTCAAAGCTTGCCCGCTATTCCAAGGGACTGTCTTGTCATGAAACATATTGTATCCAACCAGCACGGACATATTCCCTTCGTTTTCTGTAAGATTCAGCTACCGCCATCTACACACTTAGGGTGTGAGAAATACAATTAAGGGTACTATGATATTTGTCCTGCTATTAATTTCACTGGCAGTCCATCGCTTCATTTTCACACACAGAGGAAAACGCAGCGAGTGCTTTGGAAACTCTCAGATAATGGGGGTTGCAGCAGTCCATTCGAGAGTTAACCTCCTCTAATACGGGAAGACTGACGATCAGCAGCCTGAAATGGGAAGCCTGATTGAGGGATTAGAAAGGCTCAATTCAATTCAAAATACTGTTGTTGCAGGTTTTATGCACATCACTCAGTGTGCCCCTTGAGCCGAGGTGAAAGATTTACATAGCATCACTCGCGCAAGGGACGCGACGACGGTTTTAATTATAGGTACACAGGTGCAAAGTATCTCCTGTCTGCCTTAAGTGTCCTATATTGTTAGAGGCAGTGTTTTACATATAAATTGAATTACTGGGAATATGCTCTGCCCCTTATTAATGTCCTCTATGCAAATACACCAGCTGAATACAATGGTTGCAGGACTGCAAAGCTTTCCAAGCAAGGCCTGAAACACCATCCCTATTACATGCGGAAGGGAAAAATATACTTAATGAAATATGAAAACATGTACAGCAATATTGTTTTCTTTCTGGTGGGGGTGGAGTGGGTGCAATTGTAATGATTTACACAGGTGTGTGTGTGTGCCATACTTCCACAAAGACTTTGTGAAATGGAAAAAAAAAAGATTTTCTGATTTGCTGTAATGTCCCCAGAGCTGGCCGGGATTGTTGAAGACAGTTATGGCTGCAGGCAGGGGCTTTGTCACTTCATTCAAAAGAAAATTTAACCGGGGATCAGTTAAGGAAACCGTGATGTTGACCAGATGCAGTGCTGCTGGTTGACCTGTAAGGGGCACTGTCAGACTTCGTCCCAGGCTGTCTTTATGGTTGATTGCATCAAAAGCCTCTCAGCTCCACCATGACGAAGATCACAGCAGACAGTCTTTTCTAGATGTCTCAAATTTCCAAACAAGTCACAATATTGGGCCTGGCTGCATTCCTCTGTCGCGACTAATTTCAGGCACATCTGTTTCTCTCACTCCGTATCTTACAACAATCACAGTTGTTTGTTTCTTGCCCTCTCTTAAGCCTGCTTTCCTCGTCTTCCATCTCTGAATTGCTCCACCCTTGCTCATTCTCTAACTCTCCCTAAATCCCACCCCTTCTCAAATTCCATGAGGTTTTTTTTCATCTCTTGCCAAGAGGATCTAAGTTTGTGCCAAGAATCTTCAATCAGCATAAAGACATGCGACGCATGCAGATGCTAATATTTGCTACCATTAGCAAATAAGAAAGCAATAACATCACCATGAGTTTAAACTTGATAGCTCAGGTAGAGGAAAGAAGGGTATAAATTTACTTTAATGAGCCTAAAAGAAAATGTCATAATGCACTGCACAACACGGATAATTCTGTGCAACTATTTGTGCAAAAGACATATTTAATTCCTCATAACAGTTCATAACGAGACAGTTTCAGCTGAAAGGTAAGAGTAGGTATCTCCAGGTAGACAGAACGTTAAAAAGATGGGAGACATCATTAAAGAGCTAAGAGCTGACAGGGCTTCCTGCAGATGCAGCTCAGTCACACTGGGTCTGGTATGTTTATGTGAAATTATATTTGGCTAGATAATTTATCTTGCATGTTGTTTTATTTGCGTGTTGCTTATTGGGCTTTTTTATGTTAGCCAAGCAAAGCACTACCAGAAGAACTTCCATGCTAAAGAGATCAATTACTGTCCCTCAATCAAATCCATTCACAATCTGTCTCAGTGTCCCTTATTCTCCATTAGCCTTTCCTTCGTCTCATTTACCCACAACCTGTTTGCTTCTTGTGGTCTCTTAAGTGTAACACAACCCCCCCCCCCCCCCCCAAAAAAAAAAAAAACTTAACACTGTTCTCATCATGCTGGGCCCTATCCTGATTAAAATTCCAGTGTTTTTCTCGGAGGCTGATAATTAAGACAGTTTGTGCCTAATTACTCCAGCTCCGAGGCCTTATTATTAGTCTTCGTGCTCCGTGTCTGGGAGTAACGGGCGGCTGTGTCCTAGGAACACTAAATACTTTCTGTTTGTTGTTGCTGTTGTTTCTGTACTCGCTGGAGATTTAGAAACGGTAAACGAATAACAAAATTGACAAGACAGAATCGACGCAGAGCTCTGTGGCTGACACAGCAAGAAGCCTCATGACAGCAGGGGGCTTAAGCGCCAGTCAGTTGCTTTCCCTACACCAAAACCACCAGCTTACTGACAGGAACAGGGGACAGAACGCAACATCGGGGGCAGAATAAATGGGCAAGTTAACAGGAGGTGTTTTTTTTCCACTACTTACACCCAGTGGTGACACCCAGGGAAATCATTTAACGCTAATGTGAACCCCAGTGATGAATTAACTCTCATTAATTGCATTCAGATGGCGCTTTTCATCAAAGCCCAGAGGGAATGCTCAAACGGTGTCCCTTAGTACGGAATACTGTGTTCCCACACCTCCCAAAAGAAGTCGGTGCCTACTCCCAGGCTGAAAATTCTGTTCTTTAAGAAGCGGTCGATTGCTCGTCTCGGGCGGAAGGGACGCGCACGGTGTTCTCCGAGCCCGCAAAGGGACAGACGCGAACCGCCCAGCCTGCTTTTCGCCACTCACAACAGAAACCCGAACCAAATTAAAACTAGAGGAGAGTAGGGGCAAGCCAGGAGAGAGCTGTGAGCTGGTGTCAGTTCTTTTCGGCAGAGAACAGAAGACGACCGAGAGAAACAGTTCTATGGCTGAAATTGATTTGCGGGGATTTCTGTTAGAGACAGCCTGATGAGGTATATTAATCTAGTAGCATGCACTTGACTTGTTATCTTTCCTCTAGATGTCCTAAGTAAATTTGCTTTAACTTTACCATGTTTGAAGAAACTATTTCATACTGACTCTTATAATTTCTGCTCTTTCATAAAGCACACCCTTTGATGGGTGTTTAACATTCTCAAACATTTCTTGAAAGCAGGGAAAGAAACCAAAATCAGCTTTTGATTGATTTTTGTGTCTCAATCCTCCCTAGATTCTTCCAGCTGGTGCTTGTCTATTTTTCATCTTTTTGTTTTCAATGAATACATTTGAAAAAAAAAGGAGTTCTGTGATACAAAAAATGGGGCTGTAAAAATATAATTTGTTGTTCACATTGAAATGTTTTAATTATACCTGTTAATTAGGGAAATGTCAAGATGATAAATGATTCTGGCTTACACAAGGCCTAGTAATTTACATGGCGTTATTACAGGGGCCTAGTTTTCACTTACAAATGTTCAGAACCTGAAAAAAGTGGAATAAAAAGACATTTTCACAAACTTTACCATTTGCAAAGATGCAATTAAATTATTTATCATTGTTTTGTCACCAAAACCTCACGAGCAAATGATATGTGCATTAAAAAAATTATATGATTGCAAAAATTAAACTATTTATTAAGACATTTATGTACATAAACTAAAACTCTTTCTTAATGTCACGAAGAAGTAAAATGTGCCGCCTTTTTGGTTTTCGGAGTGCTTTCATGTAGTTTCCCCCTTGTGTTCTCTGATTCACGTTTCACGGTTTAATCTGAAGAAGGTCACTGGTTTACCTTCGTCTATACCTTTGAGGATTGTGAATACTTGTACAAGGTCCCCCTGTAAGCTTCTTAATTCAGGACTAGAAAGGTCCTATTCCTTTCGCCTGAGAGAACAGGACACTCCCTTAAGCCCTGGAATGTAATGCAATATAGATTCTATAACATGGTGACCAACATTCTACACAGTGTTCTTAAGGAGACCCTACTAGTGCATTATACAATTTTAACATAACATACCTTGATTTAAATTCAACAGTTTTTAATTTACAGTATATCCTAAGGTTGTGTTGCCTTTGTTGCACATTGCCTAATTAACGTAAATGAGCTGGAGACATAAACAACCCACTTTTTTCATACCATATTTTCTATAATGGATCCACAAAGATGACACTTGGAAAGAGATGAGTAAAAAAAAAAACGTTTATTTGTATGCAGGCATCTTACCTGTGTCTGAACATGAAAGAACATTGGCATCAGATTGCATTTAGAGGCGCCCAAGTCTCCCCTTCACATCAGGACTGTTGCTAATTATATACTGAGCTTTAAACAATCGCAGCTCATCAAGCCGGTTTCATTTTGGATAAAACAAAAGACGGCAGAGGGAGAGGGTTGCTGTAACAACCTACAATGCTGAAGGCTTCTGAGCAATTGGTTTAAAAACACAATAGATGCACATGTCAGCTCCCAGGTTTGAAAGAAAGATGTAATGTACAAGCTGTGCAGGAAACACAATTAATCTGACTTAAAGCATCTTCTTAATGTTTTACATAAGACACAAGAGAGTACACAAAGCAGCAAATACACTACAAACACTCTGTTAGCATGATTCATTTCCTTTTCAATATCCTATCAGAATAACTTTAAAACATTGCCACTTCTGTCAGAATAAGATAATTTTCCCTTAAATATGCTTTGGCAACTTCCATGCGCTCTGAAATATTAAAGACATGTGACACCTGATGCTCAGTATAGGGTAAGAGACGTGAACCTAGCTCGATTTCTCCAGGAAACCCTATTTATAATGGAGAGACAGCAGGGTTTTATCCTTTACAACCCAGTTCAAATTGAACTTGCTGGAATGTTGTTTAAAATACAGCACATTGACCTTGGCTCAGGCCTCACTGGAGTTTTCACAGAACTCCTTCAGGGCATCAGGTGATGGAGCAGGAGAGGACAACTCAGTGAGTTCTGGTTGGCAAAAAAATGGGGGCTAAAGAATTGTTTTCGCGCTAAAGCAGCGTTAGGAAAAGAAAAACCTGCTTTTCATGAACGCCTACAGAACAACAAAGACGTGTCTGCCAGGATGACCAGAGTGAGCATCAGGGCAGCAGATGAATCTGTTTTATGCTCTTGTTGAAAAAACTACCCGCTCGTTTGGTGGGAGCATTGACATTACCCTCTGGCCAGCTTGTCACCTGAAAAGAAGCTGTTGAGGTGACAAGCTGCTACTCTTCTGGTCCTGGGTTCAACACACGCTGCTGGTGTCCCGTGGCCTTCCTCACCCTGCCAGCCAGAATCATCTCCGGGGGCCAGTCTAACACAACATAGCTCCGACTGGATACTGGTTTTTCACCTCATTCTTTTGGACATATCAGTGGCATTCCGTTAAAACACAGAGGCTTAGTGGAAGGTGTCTTTGTAGGGTTGCTCAAAGAGTCATTCCCTATCTTGCCCAATCCCTTTCTGGAGGTCACGTCGGCAGACCTCAGCTGGAAGAGGCTGCCCTCCAGAGTCTGACTGGTGGTTCACCAGGGCAGTACTGTGAACTGTAGGACCCCGGCTTGCAAATGGCTCCATTGGTTTTTAACAGAACTTCTCTGCTGCCCCAGCATGCACTTGGTGGTTTCACCCCCCGCCTCCTTGCCACCTGCCTGCTCCAGCTCCTTCTCTCAGCCAGGCTTCCTAGAACCTCTTCGCCTCTCATCATCTTCCTCTCACACACTGTTGTTCCCCCAGTAACCCCCTCCCTCACTCCCTTTGTCTTCTAACAGAGTTTTCCTACTTTAGCTGATCTTCATCGCACTCCTCTCCCTCCCTCTGTCTCTGGTCCCTTTCTGACTGAACAGCTGCTTCGGCTCTGGGAAAGAGGCTGAGGAAGTTATGGGGGGGCAGCAGGATGGCACGCTTGGGAGTGCCTTATTTTGCCAGGGACAGTCGGACTGATGCCCGTTCACGTTACAACGCCCGAGGCAAGTCCTGGCACACAGAGTCGCACCTCCAGCAAGCATGGCGGTCGCCACTTCCACGAGTTAAAAACAGTCTTTGACGCACTCCTCTGAAATGCAAGTTAAGTTACACAGATCTATACAGTATGAAAGCCAATTTAAAGCCTTTGAAAGTTGAAAGCGTTACTTTAGATGGAATTAATAAGCCCTTTTATCTTCCAAGCGCATTAAGTAATTCTGTTTTATAACCTCTCCATAGCAGAGTTAATTGGAGAGAATAACTGAAGGTGTGTCTGTTCTCTGTAATGATTAGCCTATAGGCTCTTGTAACAGGATACAACCTAATTTGCCTTAATGGATCTGATTAGCCTATAGGCAGTATCCGTAAGAAGAACCTTATATTGCTACACTATAGACACAATTCTCAAGCCGTTACAGATTTGTCATTTTCACCTATGATAAATACCACAAATAGTTTCAAATGCAGGGCTTTTTTTTTACAGTATACCTATACCAACCATTTTTTGATTATTATTGGCAGCAAATAAAGCTAATTATGGCAAATCCACCTGGATTCCAACCTACGTGTCATTTTCTGAACATATTAGAATTTCTACAAATAATTCCTTAAGGGCAGACTGTTGGCAGATTATTTTATGCTCCTGTTGGCTGGAGTCAGCTCATAAAAGGAGTTCTGTGCGGTTCGCTCCTGGCCTCATCGGCAGGCATGAAAGTGTTACTGCCTGGCTGGGGAGGTGAGTTGTGCCAAGTGACAGGTCTGACTGCTGTCAGCACAGGGAGCGAGAACTGAAGCCCCACGTCTTGCTGCTAGTAAACAAACAGCTGGCTGTCCGTCTGACAAGGCCCTGGCAGCGGGAGAACAGGAACCGAGGAAGGGGGAGACAGAGAGTGTGGAGTGCCAGCACAGCCTACTGTATCTAGCTTGCTTTCTGAGTTCTGTGCAAGCCTGAATCTCTCCCTTGGCCTCCCTTCCTCCACTGACCACCCCGCCTTGGCGGTGCTACAGTAGGTTAAGGACTGACCACACCCTGTCCAGCCTGAGGCCCAGGAGCTGGCCTACGCCTCTGCTGACACTGCCGACTAAATATGGAGCTACTGAAGGCTCATTGTGAGCTCTGACGAAAACTTTCCTCTCCCGACTTCCAAAACCAATTAAAGACCTACAAACCAAACATCTGAAACGGAAAGGTTGCGTCACGGACAGTCTCAAAAGCTGTGACTTCTTAGTGATTTTCTTCACAATTCTGCGAAATGAAGATTCAACCGGTTTGAACAGTTTGTTTTGTGTTGAGCAATGCACTGGCATTATGAAATGAGGGCACATATAAGCAGACCTAAAACCATGATCAGCTTTTCGTTTCTTCACATTTAAATGGCAAATCACCCAGTAAATATTATAATAAAATCGATGAATCATCACAGCTTGGGTTTAGGAATATAAAGTTAATCACCAAATATTCAGCATCAGCATTTTCGTTCAGCACCTTAAGTCAGTTTAAAATGATGAATGGATTCATTTATAGAAGCAGCTGTTAAGGCGCTGGTATTTTTTTTCCAAGTTAAAGTTGCTGTTTTGCCTGATGTGAGTCAAAGCGAGGTATACCTCCACTTGCATCTGGCTGGATCGCATTCCTGATATGCAGTTCATTCATTATTTTCACAGCAGAGGAATGAACACGGGAGGTCAAGACCTTTGCTGTTGAAACACAAAGCAAAGCGGATGATCAGTTGGCTCGTATAAAAAAAAGGTTATTGCATTCCGCAAGTTAACTTTAAGTCCTGAGCAAATAATTCGAAACAGGAATAAGAAAATGAATCCAGTTTTAATAGTGACTATTACAAGTCTTGACAGTGCTTTGTAACATTTAATCTATGGGGTTCTTTAACTCGCTCACAATTCCTCTCAGATCCCCAAGAAATTCTAGTTCTCATTCATCTATGGCAACTGGAGATTTACACTTGCTGCAAACATGAGCCAACTTGAAATTGGTTCCTGACTCTAACATTAATTGTCACATTTCTGCAGTGGATGCTCTAAGGTTTGAGAAATTAACTTTTGGTCTTTAAGGCTTTAAAGTCTGCCTTGTTTGTTTTTTTTTTCTCCCCACTTTAATCACACTGAAAAAAAGGAAGATGGTGGTCTGAATGTTGCTCAACCAGAAGATTATTAACGACCTGAAGTTCTCAAAGATGCATAACGCTAAACCGCAACGAACCCTGATATATTGACCAAACTTCTTCTATATTCAGAGCTTTTAAAAACCATCCTCCTTGGAGTGTTACATATTTTACAGGCAAAATGTACCAAACGTCTTTACACAGTGAAGTGGGCGTATTAAATAAATTGCTAAGTTGTCTTGTGGTTGTCCATTTACTAGGATAGTTCAATAACATACGCTGATGATATTCAAGGATCAATAAGCTACTAACAACAGAAGGAGCATGGAAGACTAGATGGCTTCCTCTTGTTCACACTGTCTCTTATATTTTATGTATGGGAAGCAAGAAAGAGTGCTGCTAGCAAACATTAAGTGATTTTTTCTTCACAAGAGAACGTTAGCTGCCCTCAAAGACTGTACATTCTAAGAATCTGAAGCTATTAATATTATCTGAAGCGAGGAACAGTGTGAAAGCTCCTACTGAGATTTATTGTAATTACAGTATTGATGGTCCTGTACTTTCAGAACCTCAACATTTAATAATCGAGTTAACTGCTAAAGTGCAAGAGCAAGGATTAAGATCCTTGTAACAGACAAGTAACAGACACCCCTTACTCGGTGCTGTACTCCTCTTTCCACTTTACCATCACTCTTTCAGTTCTGATGACCTCATCCTTAAGGTCAGGCTGTCATTCCCTGAGTCATGTGGTTTAAAGCCAAATCCGTCCTCAAATTGCTCCTCACGAAACCACTCAACACCAGAGTTAGGCCGTGAGCTGCTGAATGCCACCCTGTCTTTAAAATAAAATAACAGCCTTTAGCTAGAAGCTTGTGTTCACAGATGCAATATCGCTATTCAGATGGCTGGCCTCCTTGTAGAGTCAGTCAAAGAGGTGGAACTTGTAACGGAGTTCACAACCCAGCTGTCTGTTATCCTTCAGATCCCACCGTCTGGACTAAGGGAGACCAGTTAACCCCCATGAACAACAAGCTTTCTTTCCGGACAGCTGACAGGCTACGTTTCTCAAGGACAGGAGCTGAGAGGGGACCTCAGGAATGTGGGTCACCATGGAGACACAGCGCAGACGGCAGACCTCACCGACTGCCCGGCTCTAATCTCTCTCCGTTTGTTTGAAGTCGTCTTAATTAAGAGGAAATGGCTAGACCACTTAAAGCAGGGGGAAGAAACTGAAGAAGGGCCCTTTTCTTCAGCTGCTCTGATGTGCTGAAGAAAGATCTGGTCCCCATGGGGCAGGGCTGGCTGTCTTTTAGACTGTCGCCCACAGAATAAAAGACTCAACTGCACATCGTCCATCCCTCAGACTGCCTGCCATTTCTCATAAGAACACATGGTAGCCTAAAGAAGCAACAATTCTTCCATCTCCTTAAAGGAAGGCCTTCATCATGTTCTTTTTCTCTATCATACATCTCATTAAATACTGCAGTCTGTGTCCCTCTCCTGTCTTCTTTCTGCTTAGTCACTAGCAACACTCACTGTTCTTGTAAAAGTACATCCAGCAATCATGTCTCAAAGCCAGGAAAAGCACAAGGAAAGTAAAAGGACTACTTACCCTTTTGGTCCTGAACTTCATTACTATGCATTTTCTCTCTCTGCTCAAAAGCAGCCCTGCACTTCCAGAGTGTTTTGAAGGTACTTACTTTCTGTTCAAATCACCAGCTCCCTTCACAATTCTTTTCCATGCAGCACATGAGTCCAAAGCTACGCAGTTTCTTTTCTGCATTTTCATGATTCTTTTTTTGGGGGGCTAGGGGCATGATAAAAGTTTGGAAGTTGAAGTTAGAAAACTAGAATATAAAATATGGGTCTCCTTGAAGGTCATGATCAAGGTCTGCTTTTGTTCTTATCTAAATTATACAAACGGCAAATCTGAACATTGTAAAAGAAAATCCAGTAAAAACTCTTCAGTAGCTTATTGACATTCAGACTAATTTAATTCTAAAAAGGATTTCATGAATAGCTATGAATAGCCATAATGAAAATGGACAGTAGAGTCGGTTGAGTTTTTTTTCCACTTGCGTACTCTGTCGATTTTATGATTGAGTGCTGGAAGTCACGGTTCAGTCCCCCCGCAGTCTTGCTGTCTAAATCAACTTCAGGGCTGGGCAGAAGTTTCAGTGAAAGAGGCTCAGGCTGGCATCATCAGGGTTTGCAATGGGACTGCCATGGGACGAGACACTGGCCAGCAATCATTCCATCAGCCTCTTCCCCCCCTCGCACTCCAGTTATTCCGCCTAATCCCAACTCTTTGACACCAAGTCCATCCCCGTCGGCTCCAATTTAGCATGGGAGTGTTTCATTCAATGGGATTAAAACTTGGCTTTGTTGAAAATCCTCCAGATCTCTTTCACTCTAATCTCTTCTTGCATTTTAATTACAAATATTTCAACGCAACATCCGTTCTGCCTGCCATGTCCACCAGGAGGCACTATCAAACTCCATCCCTTCCACCACCACCCAATGGGGACTCCTTATGCAGTAATACAGTAGAAGTGTGTGACCTTCAACACACTCTTAATGCTCACTGGCTTTGCTTTGCTTTTACATCACACAGTTAATGTAAACCTAATGTTCTACACAGCCCTCACTTATTCTCTAAATAAGCTTGTAAGCTCCATTAATCAAAATAACAGAAAAGCAGAATCCATTGTCTTGTTGCCACTGTAATGTTGATTCACAATGCTAAACCTAAATTAAAAGCAGTAGGGTCCATAAATAATAAGCTGCATTTTTGGATAAATCTTGATTTCTACAACAATGCATATTTCCCAGTACATGAACACAGAGAGAATGTTTAGTGCAATGAAGTTACTAGATCCAAAAATATTGAAAGAATCTGCAATTTTACACTGCTCAATTCTGTATGGAAACTCAATGGTTAACCAACGTTCTAAAAGGACAACAGTGTGCCCCCATTTTGCTTGTGATAAACATATTAAAAAATGTGAGCTGTGTGAACCTGATAACTGTCAAACCACCTTAAAACGACATCTGTTGGCAAGACATGTTATTCATTAATTTAAATTAATCCTATTGACTTTCTAAATTCTTGCATGAATCTTGCCTTATGAGTTCTGTCACCCCTGAGGGCGAAAAGATGTTCTTGTACAGTCTGAGAGTTCTTCCCTTCCAATAAAACATCTGTACTTAAATGTAGAGCAGGCAAGGCATTCTTTAGAAGCCTTTAGTTTGGTACCATTATAAATGGACTGTCATTCCTCTTCGGAAAAACAATTTGTGAGTGAGCTGTTTGCAGGCAACTTTTTCCAGGGAGATAAACCTTATTTTTTTTTCAAAGACGAAAGAGCTGGAGTGAAAAAACAGCTCTTTGATTGGCAAAGAGGGACACTATTGTTTGCTGTTATCCATAAACAAACCTTGATTTTGGTTTACGCGATTACTTTGCTTGGTAGACCTCCGAAGGGTACTAGGTGTATCACATGAAAGAATGTTGTTCAGCTTAGTCTCAGGGGAGCAGTCTATTATTTCTGTTTCTTTCAGTCTCTCTCACGAACACACACACACACACTCTTCCAGTATCACGCCCGGCGGTTTTTAGCTGGCTCAAAATATGCTGCAATAAACAGTAAGGCCCCCACTAAACAAGAGTTACAGGTCAAATCCTGTCTAGACCTCTACAGATCTATAAAGAGTGTATTACAAAGGCTGCTAACAATTTGTCAATCAAGCAAATCTAGCTATCTGCAGCTGGCTTTAAATCACCCATTGCACCTCAATTTTCCTTACAGCTAATACAGAAATAAATATATTGGAGATTAAATATATAAGTCTGGTCTATAATGACTAATAGATCTTCTCTCCTTAATGTTTTAATCCTACAGCATGAAAGGTGCTGTTGAATGTTAGTATTCAAAGGGGCATACATTTTCTCAAGTGTGGTTTCTGAAATGCAGCGAAGCACAAATCTGGGACTGACTTCCTCATCATGCTGAGAGAGGTTCAGGGGGCCTGGAGCTCTTCGACTGTTTGAATTGGTATTCCCAGCTGAGGTTTTGTCAGTGTTTTCTCCTGTGCAGGATGAGACAGAAGAGTTCTGGTGAAATACTTCCTACCAAGGTGCTGTTGTTTTTTTTTAACTTGAAGAGGCATAGCTGCGCATAGACCAGCCCTGTGTTACACAAGCAAGGCTCTTCCTGGAGGGTGGCAGATTTCTTAAGTATTGTTTTCTCTCATTAGTGCAGAGAAGCACAGATGAGCAGAGAGCATTTAGTCCTTATTACCACCAATACCTCATCCTGATCTTCCTCCAAACCGCTAGGACTTCCATAGTAAGTAGACGAATTCTAGAATCATTTTCACCAATAACTCCCTGTTTAAAGCATTTGAAACACAGCCCTTAGGTTATCAGGCTAAATGAGAAGTTTGTGATGAGTGTCGGAGACTTGAAGAGGTTTGAAGATCTCCGAAGAGCTGCTATTGAGAACTGAAATACAGAAAATGCATCTCAAAGGTTAATCAGTCTTACTTAAAATGAATTTTAACCATCTTTTTTTTTTTGTTCTGCAAAGAGACTTTTGGACTGCGCGGTCATGCTAAATTATCAAAGAGCAACTTTGCATTTTTTGGAGGTTCCAAGAGAGGTTAGGACTGATTGGACTGAAAATAGACCAAATCCTTTTTATTTCCTAATTGGCCATGAACAAGAGTTAAAATATTAAGTACTCCAGCAAATACAGATGGGTAAGGGATTAGTCTAGTTGCCTACAGGAGGGTGTAAATACAAATGACACTTATAGAAGATCACGGGACAAACCAATTGATCCCTTTAATATGTAATCAGGAGAATTTACCGCCATATGGTGTTTTAGCAAAGCCATCAGCCAGCATGAAAATTAACCATGTTTGCTTATTCTGTTGATCTGGATGTTGAAAAGTTCACATTTGCCTTTTAATTTGTTTAACTGGAAGCAGATTTTTTTTCACGTTCCCAGGCATGCAATCAATACTGTAAGCAAAGATGACACCTACTGTGCAATGTTTCCTGGTGCAAAACAACAGACAACGTCTGTGGGGTTAACTGCCAAAAGGTGTTGAAATTTCTCTAAAATAATTATTTTGCTGTTAATACACTTAAATGTGTCTCCCCTGCCATGTTAAATAATGTTGGAACAAAAGCAAGTTGAGTCCTTAGGGAATATCACACAAAAAACAGAGAATTTCAACAAAACAAGCAGCCTTTTGTCAGGTTTAAATAAAGGTTTCTCTCTGCATTAAAATTACAGGTACAGGTTAATGCATTTGACTCCCATCCTGAGTAGAAATTTTATACAGGGTCTCCTTATTTAGCAAATCATTGATTATTTTTGTCATGTGAACGTGTTCCCTTCACTGCAATGCCTTTGTTCCGTCTTGATGGCTTCTTTGAGTCTCTGACCTTTTAAATACCAGGGACAAACAGGTTCTTATTCTTGTCTGTCAGAGTAAGTGAAAAAAAATGCTTGTATGCCTGTAATTTTTTAAGCGACTTAAGAATTGGTGTCTTTCAAAAAAGACAAATGTAAAACCACAGAAAAATCACAAAGGCTAATCTGCCCTTAGTAGTAAGTTTCTGTTAAAATATAATAGACCTAAGCAAAGTATGAATCCAGTTCCCGGATGAAATTTTCATCCTGACACCTAATGCTAAAAAAAGCCTCCCTGGATGTTTGGAAATCTAGTTATAGCGCTTAATATGTACGTCACCCAATCACATCTGCACATTCCATATGGGCACTGCAAATTCCTGCCATTTGGCATCTCCCAGGACATCTTTGGAAGTGGCACAGCAGCCTCTCCAGGGGTAGGGGAGGGGTAATTAAAAAATGAATACAGAAGGAAAGACAGCTGTTTCGTTCAAGTGGGCTCCCTGACCGTCGGTGGGGGAGGTGGTTATTTTCCACGGCGCTATGGTATAGTGTGTTGGTGGTGGGGGGGCAGAGCTGGGCTGCCTCGGCACTGTAGTCTGACTGACTCCATCCTCCTCACTAACAAGGCGGCCTAATCCCCATGATCCCCTTTTTTCACAGATGTCAGCTGTTTCCCAGCAGCCTTTATACCCCTGCCTCGACAGGCTTAGCCCTCAATCATAGACTCACGACACTCTTTCACTCTCCTGCTCTGGTCCTGTTTTTAATTTCTTCCCACTTTCACATTTTTATAGGACTGCTCTACACCTCTTCCTACTTTTCACATGCTTGGTGTTGATCATTATGGACAGAAAGCTGGCTTCTCAGCATCCCATCTTCAGTCACACTGTTTACCTTTGTCCTAATGCCTTGTCTCATTGGTCAGCCCCGCTGCCAGTCTTCCAGCTCTCCCAGTCTCTCACCAGTCCCCTAGCATCCATTCAAACACAGCCGGCCTCCTCTCACTCCAATACAGTGAGCCACCACATCCTCGCAGACACCCTTTTGTTGAGTTAAAATTAACCACTGGGACAAAATGGCTGTCGCCCAGTGTCTTAACTCTAACCCAGCTCCTCGGCCGCAGTCAAACAGCTTTACTCGCTTTAAATCACTGAAGTGATGAATTTCTCTACTGAGGAGGCTGAGGCTAAGGTGGGTATTGTCTTCACAGTGCCTGAAACTTTTTTAGAAACAAGAAAAAAAAAACATAAACAGTGTAACTGCTGGAGTAATTTTATTTAAAATGAACTATTTGCAAGGAAACTCTTTGTGCAGCTGTTGTATAAACCTGGCCTTCTGGATCCAGCACGAGCTTTCCTAATGGACATTCGAAATGCTAGGGGCTGGAGGTGGGGCCTTTCATTTCAAAGTAAAACACTGGCCCTGAACGTGGTTTCCATACCGCATTAACAACTTGAGTCCTGTAACACACGGGCGCCTGTTTTTCTGGACAGCCCCAGATGGAGAGGTGAGATGGGAACAGACAGCAGCGTGAGTGAGAGTTGAAGAGCAGAGAAACAGATGGAGGGACATAAAGAAAAGGGGAAAATGGAGGGGAAAAGAGAAAGGAAAGAGGGGAGCAGGGAAGAAAATATGAGAAAACAAAGGGATGAAAGGGCAAAGGGTGGACAGGAGAGAGAACAGGGAGAGGAAACAAAGAAAAGGAGAAAGAAGAGTGAAGGACAGGAGAAATAAGTGGATAGCGTGGGAGAGAGAGAGAGGACGCGAGAGGAAAGAGAAGAAGAGAGGAAGAAGACAGAGAGAAGGAGGAAGAGAGGAAGGGAATGAAAGACAGGCCTAAAGGAAGGCCACCGGCCCTTCCGGATGACCACCAGCCAGGACTAGCTGAGATGACCACAGGCACACTGTGCCCCATGGCTTTCCTGCATGGCAGCCAGCTCCTCTCCCCGCATCCCACAGGCACTCCCATCTGCTCAGCGCCGCGCGCTTGCTCCCCGGCGTTCCTTGAGAGCCCCGCGATGTCTGCCACGATCGGAGGCAGGAAGTGGCCTGCGCTGGGAACGCATCGCACCGCGAAACCCAGGAACCCAGGATCAGGAGCTCGTTCAGCTCTCGTGGCGGTGCTGGGGTACACCAATTATTTACTTGCTCAGCAGAGACCCTAACAGCCCTTATGCATTTTTATAGCACATGCAAATAGGGTCCAAAAGCAGACAACGCATGACTAGAATTGTATCATTACAATTCTGATGAAAGCAAGTGCAATGAAGTTTGTGGCAGTGAAAATGTAATGAAAGTGCCACACAAACACAAAAAAAGTCCATAACTCCAAGCAAACATGGGGTAGATGGTGCAGGCAGAAAGCAGCAATGCAGACACTCGGCTGGCATGTGTTCCTTGTTCTGCATGAATAAGATCAGCATCAAGATTCTTAATCGTAATTGAATAGGACCGGGTTAAATGTTAAACATGCTTTCCAAACGCTGCTACCAATAAAATACAATCCTGGGAATGAAGGCTATACAGGGAAATAAATGGAATTCCATTCAAAACAAAGTTTCACCTTTCATCGTGACCCTGTGCAATGCTGTCCACAATGGCCAGAGCTCAGAAGGCTGCATGAGGAGGCAGCTTCATTTTCATGACTTGGAATCAGCTTTGTGTGAAGCCAACAGCATTGTGCAACGCCTTTACAGAAAGCAGACAATGGTAATGCAAGTAAATAAGAAGTCTTGCTGTTACAGACACTGCTGACATTTATATTTCTCTATTTGCAAGCAATGAGCACTGAGGCCACTGTTCAATGCCTTTACTTTAGTCAGTGTTCTGTCTCTATCTAAAATGAACGTAATACAGTTTATATAATTACATCATATTCATACAGCAGAATAAAATTTAATTTACTTTTTCTTGTGTTTTTAATGCATTGTTAGGAGATCATTCACGACAGAGCAGCAGGTCAGGAATCTTAATTTCTCTGACTAATGTGAGATGAAACTCAGGGCTGAAGAGCTAGCTTGGTTGAAACAAGAGGTTTCTTATTTTGCTCCTGAACAAAAAAAGGAGGTTTTAATTACAAGATGCCTCCTGCTATTTCTTTAATCTCCCCTTTTAATTAAGCCCCAGAATACTTCAAAAGCCAAATGACACGTTCCTGCCGATTAATACAATGATAGAAAACAAGTAGCATAGGATTTAGGAAAAAGTCCTTCAGGGTAAAAAAAAGTGTAAGGAGCAGTTCTATTGTATTCAAATAATGTGCACGTTAGACCTCCTATTTCATTAATTAAACTTGTCTGTCCTGCAGATTTCTGATTTCAATTAACAAACGAGATTTCAGTGACACTGTCTCCTTGAATGCCATTTATTGCTTTCTGGATCTCTCCGGTAAAGCTTTTTGAAGGTTCATTTTTTTGTCTCCTGTTCTGTTAAATTCCTATTTCATCAGTAGCACAGGTGATGGCCAGGAGTGCTATAGAAGATGTACCTATATGTGCTGCAAGTTCCATTCAAGGTTATGAGCAAGACTCATGACACTGATGTCTCAAATCGTGCTACAGAATGGCAGGATTGCACACACACAGACAATAGGATTACAAAATGGAGAAGTAGCTCCATTGAAAGCCTCCAGGAAGTTAATTTCCAAAAGGCCTTGTTTCCAAAGAAAACTGCAGGTTTGATAGATGCTATACACAACAAAAAATTTACCTATTTTAAACCAGGTTTACAATAGAAGATTATCAAGAACATTACAAATACAAATGCTGCCTTTTAAAAAATACAAATACAAAAAAAGATGCTCTTTCTTGGGTCAACTTTTTGTTGTTAAAACATCAACAAAAATCAACAGTCACTAAACGGGCCAGAAGGGGCTGTACAGTGTGAAACTCCCAAAAAAAAGTCACCGGAACCTGAGAAAACTAGGAGTGCTTGCCAAAGGAATTATCAAAAATGACTTTACAACCAGTCAAAGGAAGGGCTGGAAATAGAGAGGCCTGCTGCTTTGAGCTGCAGCCTCCAGTAGTGGTGTGTGTGTGGTGCCTCTAGGACAGCTCAGGCTTTGCTCAGATGTATTTGTTCTTCAGCACCCCGAGGCAAAGAGACCAACTTGCACCAATAATACAGACTAAGCAGAGAGACTGCGATCCTACAGCAGCCCTGCTGTTGATTTAGTGGAACGCTATCAAATACGACTGAAGCATCTGGCCTTAAAACTGCCTGCTAAACCTTTGTTTTCCTTACAAAATGTCTGGCGGATTAAGAAACAAAAAAGAATAGCCGGGCAAACTGTTAAGAGTTGGACGCCCCCAGAGGAAAAAAACAAAACAAACTAAACCGTTCTGTTCACATCAGCACGGCTGAGCATGGAGAGAATCCGCAGAACCTCTCCTCTCAGGTTGGTGCAAAAAAAGGTCTCCCTCATTAATGCGATTTCATCACAGTCTGACAGGAGCATATTTATGGCTGTCCCATTGCTGACCATTATGGGCCCAGCCATGCGCAGCTTCATTACAAGCCTAAAGTAACTTTAATGAGAACCTAATCCCTCCCAGTGGCTCTTGGTGACACTGGACCGTGTAAGTATAAAAAGAGCACACTGGAATGAGTAAACAAATAAAAATCAAGGCCACATTCATCCGCCTTGGCTACCTTCACACTCTTTATCCGGGTCCTCTGGGAGTGCACTCAGGCATGGCACTCCCTGCTCGACTGTTTCCCGGTCCGCGCCGAGCCCAAGTCTCCGAGGGGCACTTTACCCACAATGCCCTTTTCAGGAAGTGAAAGAGAGGAGAAAGACCCGAGCAGTAAACTACAGACCCATGTGAAAGGTAGAAAAAATGTCTCCGAACACCAACAACCCTGACGCCCTGGGATCTGAAAACACTGACAAACACTTTCTCCAGGCAAGGCACCAAAAAGCAAAGGGCTTTTTATGGGGAAACAGCAATGAACTATTGTAATATCTGTAAGTTCACATTAGTTTACAGAGAGGTGTGGGGGTCCCTTTCTGGGAGCAGGAGCTTGAGAAGAGGTTTCCTCAGCCTAATGTTCTCCTGTTTCCCCGGTGGCAAGGGACAAGGAAACCCAATCAAATGCAGGAACAGTTAAGCAT